>NW_015542355.1:1509068-1529284 GCF_001515605.1 Sinocyclocheilus anshuiensis | reverse complement strand
TATATTTATGTTGATGATTATTTAAAATAATTTAATGTACATTTTTAAAATAAATATTTATTTTAAGTTCTTTTATTTGATCACTTGTCTTGTCCGTCATGACAGTCTCGATTGGTTCTGGGCAGTCTGTGAATGTCCCTTAAAAGCTTTAGGACTGATTTCACTTTTTGAAGAAAAGCTTTTTTCTTTTTTTTCCCATCTTTATTAAATATTAATTTGAAACTTACGGGAACCAGGAGCTGGTTAATGTCTCCTGTCAGTGGTTCTGCAGCAAGCAGACTAAATAACTTAAACATATGCAGATGGAAAACATTTGTGTGTGTGTGTGTGCGCGCACCTGTTGGATAATGAATTAACCTGCTGCACTAGCTGGTGGCACGATGCCCAGGTGGTGCCATGTAGTGATCGTATACTCATCGTTCAGTCATGTGATGGTGATGGATGGTTGTAACAAACACATTTCCTCTGTGTTTTTCGTTCTACAGTTGAGGTACCAGCATGGGCTCTCTACCCCAGATCTACGTCAGACTTTACCCAACCTGAAGAACTTCCTAGAGCATGGCCTACTTGTAAGATGGTGAGTTTTGACATTCTTATTGCTTAAGGAATGGACATGAATGTTACCTCAAATAGTGATCAGACTAATTTTTTTTTTTTTTTTTTTGTGGTGGTGGTGGGTGATAAAATGGGCAAAAAAAAAATCGAATCTGAACGAGGGACGCAAGCCATATGCAAGGACCAAAGTGCATAAAGTGGGCTCTTTTAACTTGGGCCAAGCAGTAACCACCTAGCAACTACCCAGAACATCACAAGAAATATAGTGTATAGTCATATTTTCCTAAGAAAATGAAAAATATTAGTTATATTGATATTTATTTTCAAAAAATTTAAAAATCTTGTTTTTATTATTGTTTAGCAAGAAATTATATTTACGGTACAATTATATTCTCACACAGTTACATCATTGTAGCATTAGTTTAGAGTAGCTTACAAAATCTAGTGTCTGTTGATATGCACAATGATAAACCACTATATTAACCTAGCCAACTTTTGAAAGAAACAAAATGATCATTTTTACATCAGTGATGGTAAAAATTCCCAATTGTATTCCTTTGGAAACCAATGGCAGTCAAAAACATACTGTTAAAGAAAGCCTCCTTTTGATCTTTCCAGCTTTTTCTTGGTTCAGCGAGGCAAACATCTATCTGAATGTTAATTTAATAATTTGTGTTTTGAAAGGAAGGAGGCCAGGGTAAGTAAAACTCTTCAGCGTCCCCCCAGTAATGTTTACTGGATTGTGGAAATGCTTAAGATGGAACAGATGAAAGTATGACCTTTTGACCTCTTGAACCGTACAGAGTGGCAGGAAGTAGAGGAGGAAGTGGAAGTCCGGCGAACCGGCGGTTGCGCTGCATGGCTAAACGGACCCGGAGGGCGGTGGTGTTGACTCGACCATACACTTAGAACCGTGAAAGAGCAGTTTCCGCCTCCCCTGGGGAGAGGGGGACCGTATACACAAACACAAAACTGCAGAACATTCCTTCCGACATCTTCGTCATACAGTTCCACAGCCGTAAACGATAACTTACAGCACATTGAGACCCTCCAAGAGTCAAGTTACTTTATACAGAGTGGGTGTCTGCTAGCGTTGACTCCTGAGCGAGTCAAACAGGCGGTCTAGACTCGTTCTCCAGCGCAGGAAGCAACTCTCTGGATCCAGAGCTGAAATGTGAAATATAGAGTAAATGGATTCTTTTATTTTCCGTTTGTTGCAGACTGCTTTTATTACACTTGCATCCACTTCCTCTCCTACACTCCCTCTCCTCTCAGTTTAGATAATGTTTCCAGGGCAGGGGCCAGAGATGTGAATTATCAGTGCATAAAAATCTGCATCAGGGCAGCTGCAGGAGTTCCTCAGAGGGAAAAAGAAAGGGACAGGAATAGCAGAGAAAGCACATGAAGAAATGGAAATGGTTAAGTAGGAACACTGCGCAGGTTTACCATGGGAACTTCTGCTGCCATTCTGCAGATTCATAGGAGCATATGTTGGAGAATTTTTTTTATTTATTTATTATTTATTTATTTTGCCCTTCTTCTTCAGTTTCAATGGATGTTTATATGGCAAATGGAGATGGCAGTGTTTTTGAGACTGGCTTAATGAAATTGTTTGATCTGTTCAAATTAGTTATAAAAGTTGGCAGTTTCACCCTCTGTGTGTGTTCAGGAGTTTTGCACGTCTTGCAACCAAATTTCTGAACAGGGGTTATACATTTTTTCATTGTTTAGCAGAACCGTTGGCTGGACTTGACGTTTACAGACTGGATGATAAAGTAAAGATTTTTTTTCATGTGAAAACTACCTGGTTCCTAGTATTTCAGAATTCTTTCAGGAATACACAATAACACTGACCCATGATCATTTCCATTAGAACATTATTGGTTATCCCAGAGACTACCAACCTTTTTCGGCATATTTATTAAGTAAATTGGGTTGTGAGAGGAAATAAAAAGTTCACAGTGACAAGGTTCAAGGTGTTGTACTGTTTTGTATCTCTGTGTCAATCTTTTAGCCTACTGGCCTAAGAAAATGTTGTCTAGGACCTTGATGCTGCATTCCAAATCGGAATGTTGGAATTTCCAACTTCGTATTTGGAAAAATGTTGTTAAATTCCATTTGAATTTTTCCAACTAGGAAACAAATTTTGCAGAGTTAATGATAAAAATAAAATAAAATGCATCAATTACTCAAAGTTCTTACAATTTTGCAGACAGAATTTAAAACACTGTAAAGTATGCACTTTTGATAGACCTACAGTTTGGTTACTGGGAAACGTCTAATGTTAACAATGCTGATTTGCCTCCTTTTACACCACCTTCTGCGCCATAATGGTTAGAAATCTGATAAAGCAAGCAGGAATATCCCAAACACAACTTGAATGGAAAACAGCACGAGTACAACAAATTGACCGGACTGTACTTCTGTCCCTCAGAGTCTCATTTTTGTTTGCTAAAGTCTTTTAGAAAGCCCATGCAGAAACTGTGGAGTTGGCATTTTCTGCACTGATTTTGAGGGAAAATGTAGAACTTTGAAAGAAGTTTCAAATCTGTTACGCTTTCAGTGGGTGCAGATTGTATGCAGACTGTGCCCTATCATTTAGTAGTGATTAAAATGTTAACATGGCAGAGTCCTGTCGAACAAACTCAATCTGCTTATCTCACATCTCTGAGCCTTTCACCATCCTGTTGCTTTTTCTCATTCAAACACTGATTGGTAGTTAGTTTCAGTCTTCACTGCCTTGATCTGGAGCTATAATCACTCTCATGCATTCTGGCGGTTTCCTCTGCATGTCAGTCCAGTTAGAGTGGGAACAGTCTGAGACGCCAAATGTGGAAGAAGACCAAAATTATGAGAGAAAAAGTCACAGTTTAGAGCAGTGGATGGAGTCTAAGAAGTAACAGAGAGTGAAGATGGTGAAAGGCAGACGGGGGTGCAAGACATGGTGCCGCTGTGTTAATGATGTGTCCTGCCGCGTTCAAACCGAATATGCGAAACATTCTCTTATTTATGGCACAGGACTCTGGCAGCGTTTTAGAGGTCCTGGAGCCCCACTGTGGAGCTCTTGAGAGCGGGTAAAGACGTGGAAGTGGAGGGGCTGATGAGACTCAACACCCCAGGATGGAAACTCTAGGGTGGGGTTGGAAGTTCTGAAGAATCGTCTTTTTATCTTTTACTTCAACATTTCTCGTTTTTTCATCAGTTTTATTTAAATCTAAACCCAATTTAGCCTATAGCCCTGGCTCAAATTCCCAAGCTCCACCCACCTACAGTAAGTTCTGTAACTTAGCACCATATTTGGAAAGATTCAGGTGGATTCTTTTCCATCTCTTCGGGAACATGATTCATCAGGCAACTATTTTATTATACGTCTTCACAACAAGCCTTTGCTAATCCAGTATATAAATGGCTGTCAAATAGTTTGAAGGAAGGCCTGATTCATAACAAACAGTGTTTTTGGATGTCCACCCATATAGTAATCCCTTAATCCTTAGAAATAAAGGGCCTTTCGATGTTAAAGTACCTTCTCTTATGCCAGTTTAATGTGCAAAGACAACTATAAGTAAGCCATTCTTGGTTGTTTTCTTAAAAAACTGTAAACACAGAGAAACAAAGGTGTCTCAAATGCAGCATAAATTCTATACAGTGTACACACACATATATTTTACATGTATTGAATCAGAGCGAGAAACTCTCAGAACTCAGATTTGCACAGTGGGATGAAGCTGTCTCTGTGGATAACATACTGATAGGTGTTTGTACTCGTTTGTACATCTGGTGGAACGTTCCTCCAAAATTCCATCAGCGTTCCTCCAATGCTCCTCTATTCTTTACAATCCCACCAAAAAAACATTCAGATTACAGAACCCAAAGCAGACCCTGGTTACCATGACGCCTCATTCTTAGGTGCCGGAAACAGTCCCACATGTGTGATCATTGCTGTCATTGTACATTTTTATGAAGGTTGTCAGTGGGACGTAAACAATGTGAGGCTTTGAAGCATTATTACTGGTGCATGTCCAGAACGGGAATACAGGAAACAATTTGTCACCCCCATAAACAATGCATTTTTATGTCAATAGGTAAATTAGCGCACAGGCATTTATGCGAATGCAGGCCAGCCCTTCTATAATCTGAAAAAGATGCGTCTCTCAGTTTCTTGGATCTAAAAACAACAACAGAAAATGTCATATTTAATTTTCCTAGTCATATCCTCAAACGAACGAAGGAATGCATGCTGAGCTTACTTGCAGCGTAAATGGTATAACTTGTAAATGTTGCAACGTATTTTAATGTAAATTCTATTAATTGTAATTAGTCATTTTGATTACAATATCAAGGGAAATAAATATTTACAATTGTAAATAATATTATTATAATTACATAATTGCCAAGTATAATAATTGACAATCATATATTATTCTATAATAATATAATTTTTGTAATTATAATTTTTAGTTAATTTAATTGTTTTGTATTTATTAATATATTTATATTTAATGATTATAAATATATATGACCGCATGTATTTGTTAGTATGACATTATGCAAACATATTTTCAGGGCTGTTAATATAATTAAGTATATCCATGTCCGTAGGAGAGGTGTAAGGTCTTAAGCAAACATCATTCAAACTATCTTTACTGTCATCCTGCATTTATTTTTGCTTTTCGCTCAACCGTGCAGAATTTGTGGTCTCCCGATTTCCTCCCGGGTAGTTTGAATTTGTTTCTTGTTCCAGACTCCGTTTCACAAGAATACTCACCTCTGCCGCCGTTATTCTTCCGCAGCCCCTCCGGTTCGCTCCCGGACCACCACCCATCCCCACACAGGATGCCCCGAGACACGTTCCCTCTCCCTGCCAATGCTCTGCTCTTGGAAGGAGGGGTGGGGACAGCCTAAATGGCCCATGTTAAGAGCCAAGTTTAAGTCCACCAGAGAAAATATGCTGCATAAAAAATATTATGACGGTTCTGGGAGATCAGTCTGGCATGCTTGAGCGCAAATTGCCCCCTCTTCTTCTCTCTGGACTCCGTCGCACATACATGCTCGAGCCCCACGCCATCTACCAGCACACACCGGCCACTTGCTCTTGATTAAGGGTTGCAGTCTGACACATGTTTAGAGGAACTCATTTATAAGGGGAAGCACAGTGTAACAAATAGCCTCCTGTTCCAAACAAAAAATGCTTTATTTTTCCCTGCTAGGGGTATGACGTCTAAACACTTGGCTAGATGGAGTCCATATGTTTTACATAACACATGCATAAGTTGGTGTTTGTGGCCGTTAGACTTTTTGAGGGCTGGTAACATTTTAATATATCCATTTTGTTTATTATCCGTAATCATACAGTACAATAAATGATATTAGTCTGAGAGATGGGAGTTCAAGGCCTCATTTCTACAATCAGAGGTCGTCATTAGTCGACCGTAGCAACATGATTTTGGAAGCCACCATAATGCTTTGCAGTTACATCTGACTGCTGTTTTGAAATGTTATGGTTTTGCTCACAGTAAAATTTCATTTGGAACGTCTCTCCCAATTTTACATCTGAAAACTGGATCTAATTACGTGCCGAACGGTCTGAGCGCAAGAAGAATCATTTGGGAAATCGAATATACAGTAAACGCCACGCTATGGCCAACCATTAGATGTTTGCTTTCAGTGAACTGATGAGGAATTTGGGAGCATGTTTCTTTGCTTATTCTTGGTAATGAAATTCATCACTGCGGTCGGACAGCATTAAAGCTGCTATGTAGCAATTCAGCCTGTCCAGACACACAGGAATTAAACTGCATATCTCTACCACACATACTGTATGACTTTGAGTGAATATCCTCACTGCCGTATTGAAGACACAAAAACATATGGATGGACCATAGCTTACATTGTATACTCTGTATACAGTTTACTATAAAAAAAAAACAATTTAAAGGACACACTATACAACCATAAACATTTTCGACAGTAGTATGCTATATTGTTGTCACAATATCTCATTACAGTATGTTTCAATGAGTGGCATCAAGTTATCATCTCGGAAATAAAGCTATTTTAAACATTTTAAATCCAGTTTTGCATAAAAATAACATGACTTTTTGCAGTCCAGTCAAATGATGAGTAAAAAAAGATTTTGTGGCCGATATTTGTTTCAGTTTATTTCTCACATGGAAATGGAAAGTTAAGTTAAATACTTTTAAAGGTACATTGACATTGACTTTGTTTTCTGAAGGTACAGATTTTCATTATCATTTTTTAAAAGATTTATTTCTGTGATGCAAGGCTGAATTTTCAGCAGACATTACTCCAGTCTTCAGTGTCACATGATCCTTCAGCAATTATTCTAATGTGCCGATTTGGTCCTCAAGAAATGTTTTATATTATTAATGTTGAAAACAGTTGTGCTACTTAATATCTACATGGAAAATGTGGTAATTTTTTTTTTAAGTTCAAAAGAACAGCATTTATTTGGTATTTTTTCAATTTCATGTCAATTTTGATCCATTTATTGCATCCTAGCTAAAAGTAAAGTATTAATATCTTTCAAAAAAATATATATTAATCAAAATTTTGAACTGAACATTTAACAGAGTTTGACTTCCTGTGCTTTTTCTTAATGTAAGATAACCTGACTGTTTTTGCATGTACATGGTGCTACTTTTATAAGTTTGCAGCTCTTTTCAGCTCTCCGTGAAAGCTCCTCGTGAAGGATGACGAATCCTATACAGTTGTTTTACTTTCTAGACGTCATATTTCAGATGATGTATGTAGTCCAACAGCTGTGTGTGTTTTAGGGGGGTGCGAGTGTATTTGTTTGAGTGCGTGTGTGGTTGAGGATCAGAGGCTCTGGCAGAGCTCTCCCAGGCTCTCGATGTGTGTAAATGAATTATGAGATGATCCATCAGCAACAAAGAGCTCCACTGACATCAGCATCTTCACACTCTTGAATTTCGTTCCCATCTCTCGACTTCTTGCTCTCTCGATTCTGAAGCAAGTTGAAGGTGATTGAAAATCATATCCATGTGCCTCTGTTTTTGTTTTTCTCTCTCAGTGACAGGCACCATGTCTCCATGTCCATCCCCGTCCCACTGAAGTCTCATCTCAGCGTTTCCACCGCATCCGAAGTGGGTTTTCCGACCCTTTCCAGCTCCCCTGAACGGGACGTCCAGAAGTGGGCCAGCTCAGATGCGGATAAACAGAAATGCCAAACCCCTTCACCTAGTTACAACACAGCCATGACTGAGCCTGATCCCATCACCACTCTGGAAGTCCCATCAGTGCCGTCCACAGAGATTGCGAGCATTGAAGAAGGTAAGACTGTGGATACACATGGGGATGGAGAGACTGTGTCCGAGGCACATACGGAAAAGCCTCTGGAAATACCTACGGACATAGCCAGTACATTACCGTCTGACGCTGTCCCTCAGCACTCAGGAGCCATGAACGGCTCGGTCGTGCCCAGCGAGGGTATAGGTTTGGGTGTTGCGGGCGCAGCCGAACTGTGCTGCTCCGTGGAGCAGGCGGAGGAAATTATGGGCACTGAAGCCACAGGGCTGGGATTGGGACTAGGATTTGGGTTGGGATTGGGAGGTGGCACCAGACTGGATGATTTCCCGTGTATCCCCGTGGAGCACGCGGTTGCGGTTGAGTGTGACGAACAGGTTTTGGGAGAGTTCGACGCTGCTGGGATCGAGGAGGTCTCGCGGCGCATCTATGCACTAGAAAACATGTCTAGTTTCCGACGGCCCCGGAAGAACTCAGAAAAATGACTGGGATATGGGACATGGGCCTGGAGAAACGGGTCGGAGGGTGACTGGTGTCCAAGTTGGTCAGTGACGGTTGAGCCTGTGTAATATTTCATCCTGACTGCAACAAATATAGACATTACATAAAGAAATATATTATTATTAATATTGTTATAATAATTACTAATATCATTAGGAAAAATCTGGAATATTGACCAATTTGCACTTCTCGAAGCATTTCTATAATCCCTTAAAGTGAAATAAAGAGAATGTTTGGTTGAAATGCTTGCTGGATGTCTTTCTGGGTGTATGGCTGTGCAGTCTTAATTAATTCTATCCCAATAAAATGACAATTCTGTCATTATTTACTCACTCTCATATCTTTCCAAACCCGTTTGAAAGCAAAGAAATTAAGACAGCCATAAATATTAGTTTTATAATTTTACTGCTGTTCTGTCAAATAAAATAATAATTATTAAATACTCTTTTTTTTTTTTTTTAACAGTTCCATAGTATTATTACTATAGTACATTTTAAGTTTTCTTTCTTTGTTTGTTTAATTTGTGTTATTTAAAAAAAGAAGTAACTGAAGTAGATTTTTTTTTTTTATTTCAAATTTTTTTTATTTTGTATATATATGAAGAGCTCATTTGCAAAAACCGATAACTCCATTTTTATTTATTTTTTTGATCATAAACCGTATGGATGTGATTACACGCAATACACGGAGCTTTTCCCTCACCATTGTAACACGCTGCTTTTGCAAGGTTATCACAGGTTCATCAAGTTCGGCGAAATTATGCATCCTCGATCACTTTTAGTCAGCTTTGACGAAACTCCTCTCAACTAGCACGTCTTTTCAAAGTGAAAGTAGCCTTGTCACCTGACCTGAATACAGCGCGCTGATTCGCTAAAATGGACTTATCAGCTTCTGTTCAAAAAGGGCGCTTGTCAGCTTCTGCAGTAAAACGTGAACTCGTGAAGCCTTGAAAGTGGACAAAAACGGCTTTTTTGACAAAACGTGTTTAGGGCAATCAGCTCATTTTTTTTTAAAGTGGCGTTTATCGGTTTTTGCAAATTAACTCTTCATATATATATAAATATATATATAATTTTATTTAGATTTTTTTTTTAAATTCTTATTGACTTTAGTTGTATGGACAAAAAACACAGACACTTTTCTAAATGCCACTTTTCTTCTTTTGTGTTTTATAGAAGAAAGTCACAGGTTTGGAACGATATGATGGTGAGAAATTACAGTTTTCATTTTTGGGTCAACTATTCCTTTAATTGCCACTCAGTATTACAGCAGGAGCTCTGGTGTGCCAGGACCATCCAGATAGCAAAGCCTGATATATACCAGGCTCTGTGCCAGGAAGAATGCCTGTTGGTTGGGGTGGGCAGAAAGGGCGAGGAATGTCCGTGTACCAATGATGCCCTTTCTCATGCTGCACACCCGAGTCCTGCTTCCAGAAGATGAAAAACATGCGCTCACACATTGCACAACCCTCTTTTTTTTCCAGCCTGACCATTGCAAGACCTTGTATTCTTTCTGATTTATTCACCCAGAATTATAAAATCCTGACAGCTGTGCTTCACAGTTTGATGCTGTGTCAACACTGGATGCGAGCGGCACGTCACCACGTAACAAAAATCAATAGCTCCTATTAAATACAACAAAGAAGGGTTCATTACATCATATTGTTGATGGCCCGATTCTATTTTTGCACCGAGTTCTCGTCAAGTTTTTTTTCTCTAAAAACAACTTTTTGTAATGGGCTTTTTGCCCGTTTCTATATTTTGAGCGCTGTAGAGCCACTCCGGCTTTATTTTTCCCATCCGTCGAAAATAACATTTTATTCAAATCATCATAATTTGATTGCAATGTATTTATTTACATTTAAATTAATTCTGACCACTACACCAAAATCTTCTAAAATAACTTATACAAAATGAAATTTTATGCAAATGTGAAAACTTGTGATATCAGTCACTTCCAGTGTCGACATGGTGTAAAAAGATGTAAAATACTGTGTGCATGAACAACAGGCTTGAGAAAGTTTAAGCAAAACCTTCAGGGTTGCTGCGTCTTTATTCCAAAATGAACTTTTTCCTTGAAGGTCCTTTAATGTCAATGAACTTTCCCACTGTGTGTACAGTTATTCAGATATCAGAAAAACCAAAAACGCAAATGATGTGCACTGCATGCTGTTGAAGAGGAGCAGGATGGCTGTTTTTTTCTTCTTCATTATGGCATTAATCCTCGTCATTTTGCGTTTCACACTGCTCTTCAATGTAATGTCCTCTAAAAATGATATTCACCCTCTTTCAGAAGCCATTTGTATGTGCTTTTTTTCCCCAAGCAGTATTCAGCACTTTTGGTGTTCTTTATTCCAGTCTGCTTTTCAGGTATACACAAGAGTCAGGTCCTCTTTCATAAGAATCACATCATGAATGTATTAATTAGTCTTAAGAAAAGACCACAGAGTGTTGTCAGGAAGGACTAGTAATGGTTGACTTCTACATCATTTCATCCTGGCCTGAAACCCTTGTTTGATTTCCTATCTATTGTAGATTTTCCTTGAATGACTGTTGATACGTTGTATTTAAGACAAATACAAAGAAATGCGTTTCCATAAATTGCTGTGACACTGTACATATAATTTTGTATAAAGGGTGTTTTAATATTAAAGACCACAGTTTAATGATATAAATGAGCAATTTAAGTTTTTCATTCTCTTTTTTTCTACCCTCTTTTTTGTCTTTTAATCTTGTCTTGTGTTTTAATTATTAATATTAGTATTTTACATTTAAAATGTGTGTGTGTGTATATATATATATATATACACACACACATACATACATACACACACATATACATTAATTTATATCTATAGTTGTGAGCCCTATAAATTCTATATTAAGTAAGTCATTGCATTTTATTAAATTACTTATAAAATGTATGGGTCTGTCAGTTGATTAAAAAATACATTTTTTTCCCCATTCTGTTTAATTATGCTTTTGCTCTATAAATTATATGTTATGTGTAATTCTGTGACAGATATAATTGTTTGGTACTGTTGTTCTCACAAAGTGCTGCCACTTAAACAAATCGCTCTGCCGGAGACGCCTCATAACCACAGATAAACAACGTTCTGTCTCCCAAGACAGAGGAGCTGTGGAGTGAAGACTCTTTCAGGCTCTGAGATCCGTTTCTGTCTTTCTGGACAGCTAATCCACTGCAGGTGTGAGGAATTCTGGGATTGAAGGCAGATCCAGCAGTTGGCTTAACTGGAAAATCACGTCACCCCATCTTAGACAGCAGAGAAGCAGGTGAAGGCACTGCCATAGCAACAGAATTGCTGGAATGTGTGAATGCGTCTTATGTATTATTATGGGATGGGGAGATTGCATTAGAAAACTTCTTGAACTTTTCATGCTGTCATAACAGTGTCACTGATTTGGCACAGCTGAAACTAGAGTCTGGTTAGACTCTTATTTGAGCAATGATACGTTCTGTGTATGAAGAATGGGCACAGAGTTTTTCACACAAAATCAGAATACAAAACTTTCAAAAACATGTTGCAACAAATTTGGTGTGAAAGGCCCTAGAGACTGCCATATTAACACAATGCAACTGAACGTCTTGAATTCGTTCTAGATGTTAATTCAGCTCAGTCTGTGCTGGAGTTCAATCAGTCCAGTCAGTTTGTGCGTCTGCTTTTCTGTTCCTCATCAGCAGCACCTCACAAAAGCATCCAGCACCCAATGGCCTCAGAGATCACACTGCATGCTCAGCCTGTGCGCGATACTGCAAAAGCCTGTATTTGAATTACAACTGAACAATAACCCTTCAGACTCCCCATAACACCTCTATGACTTGAGTGCAGCGTGAAAAGGGAATTGTTAAAAAAAAGTTTTTTTTTTTTATCAGTAACGCTACTTGATTTAGCTAAATTTGTTTGTTCTAACTGCAAAACTCAACTAGCAAATTCAAAGCAGTAAATAATTTTCATTATCATTGTAATCTTGTATATGGTTTTATGACACTTGGCGTGAAGTCTAAAAAGTAATATTTTTTATTTAAAATATACTACTAAATATATTTCTTTATTTAATCATTAATAGTTTATTTTATCTTTCGTATTTTGTTTTTTGAAGCAAGGTTTTGTATGTTGTTGTTTTTTTCATGCTGCAATATTTGGCTTGATATTGTTGGTCTAGTACAAGTTTTGATGTAGATTAAAGGAATAGTTCACCCAAAAATGAAAATGTACTCCTCCAAATCAAAATGTACTCATCCTCAGGTGTGATGTAGATGTAGTGTGTAGATGTAGATGAGTTTGTTCCTTCATTGGAACAGATTTGGAGAAATCTAACATTACATCGCTTGCTCACCTATGGAAGCAGTGAATGGGTGCCGTCAGAATGAGAGTCCAAACAGCTGATAACAACATCACAAAAATCCACACCACTCCAGTCCATCAGTTAATATCTTGTGAAGGGAAAAGCTGCATGTTTGTAATAAACAAATCCATCAAGATGTTTTTAACTTCAAACCGTTGTTTCTGGCCAAAATACAAGTTTTCTATCCATGATATTGCTTTCTCCAGTGAAAAAGCTGTTTTGCCTGAATCAGGAGAGCAATCTGCACAAATCAAGCACTGTACATAAGCAAAAACAGTCCTAAACAAATATGTCGGTGGATTTTGATGTGAGAGAACAACAGGAGATGGACTTTTTCAGTGGAGGAAGCATTAATAGCACTTTAATGATGGATTTGTTTCTTACAAACAGCTTTTCACTTCAGAAGACATTTTACAGTGTGGCCCATGATGTTGGTCATTCCTGTGTCATTAGGTAAGCCAAATAACCAAGAACACAAAGTCGGATACAATGGATTTGAAAAATGATGGTGGCAACGGATCATGATTTTTGAAAATACTTTTTATACGAGTCACATTTTTCAAATCCATGATGCAGCTGTTAGTCTTTTGTCTCCACATCTGCATGCTGCAATCTCTTATATTTGACTTCGAGTCGAAGTGTCTCAGAGTCTCCCAGTCTTATTTAAGGTCAATCCGTCTTGCCATCCAATCAGCTGTCACGGCTCCCGACAGAACAAATCACTTCTTGAAAGTTTTTGGCATACTGGACGTGTTGCTCAGTTAAGCCTCATTGCTTAAAATCACATCATGTTTTCATTCAAAAGCCATAATGAGACTGCTTTTGCTTGTTCTCCCTGTTTCTCCGCAGTCTTGTGTTTGGCATCTTGAAATGCATTTAAGTGGAACGGATACTATTGGATCAATATCAGTATTTAAATTGGACCGATTTGGGGCATGTACGCTCCAAATAAAATAACAGTCAGGTGACCGTGACCGCTGCTCCATGACCAGAGTTTTGGACACGATGGCCTGAGACTGACGTCACCTCACTACACCCTGACAAGCTCGAATTCACATTTTGTGATAAATTAAGACTTTTGTACTGTGTGGTTTTCTATAATTACCTTTAGCAGGTGCCAGTGACGTAACTGACACCAGACGTAAGAGTGGACAACATGGAAAACTCCCTAAGTTTCAAAAGACTAACCTTTGTTTAACAATAGGTAACAAAATCACCGTAATCCCTCTCATAACGGCAAAGTCGGATCATGTTTGCAGCATATGCCTTTGTGTTTGAAATTTGGATGTATATGTTATCTTAGACTATGCATGGATGTTTCTTTGTCTATTTCCTGCATTATTTGTGACTACCGCTCCATCTGTCATCTCCTCTCTCCTGTTGTGTTCTTATTTCAGTGCTTCTCTCCTTTCTTCTCTAGCCATGGGGGGCTGTTATAGGTGAGAATGCTCTTGTTTGATACAAAATGACTGTGCAGCTCGGCTGATAGCCTGAACAGATCCAGCATCACTTAGCACAGGGATGTTGTTAACACCTACTGCTTTCAGCCAGCTGGCTGCAGGTCAGTCTTTCTGAATTAGGGATACTGTAGGTCTGATGCATTGGTGCGCAAATCCCAGTGTTTTAGTACATTTACATGCAATTTTTAAAGTTTGATTTCAGACAGATTAATGCATTTGTCTTTTCATCTGAAATTATCTGAAAAAAGTCAACTGAAATCGTATATAGTCACTATATATTTAATTTTTGGGCTATATAATTTTGGGTTTAGCATTTCTGCAGACACTATAGTGACCTGTAGACCAATCAGATATCGCTATTGACTGAGATTTGAGTGTTATTCATCATGCAGCGAATATGAAGTGTTTTTTTAAATATCTGCTATACTGTTTTGGAGCATAAAAATGCACAGCACGTTTAAAAAAATAATAATAAATCAATCAAAAACAATGAGACTCTGAGCTTGTTTCAAACAAATTAATAAGGTAACACTTTATTTCGATAGTCCACTTTAGACATTCTATTAACAGCAAGTAACTTTGCAACTACATGTCAACTAGCAGTTAGTAGAGTATTAGTAGACTGTCTGCTTAATATCTTCTAACACTTTCTTTGTCAACTTATTCTACTAACCCTAAACCTACCCTAACAGTCTACTCTGAGAGTTAGTAGACATGTAGATGCAAATTAATGAGAATTAGTTGACATGTAGTTGACATGTAGTTACAAAGTTACTTCTAGTTAGTAGAATGTCTAAAGTGGACTATCGAAATAAAGTGTAACCATTAATATAATGTAATAATCCATGACTTCAATGTTTTGTTATTCAACGAGCAGCTAATATGTAAAAAAAATAATAGTAATAATTTTTACTTTATACCTGCCATAGTGTATTTGTTCATATTGAGAATATAAATTAATTGGAATATTTAAACTGATTTAATTGAGTTTTGGTGCATAAATATGCACATCAAGATTAGGTGAAAAAAGTATGCAATGTAATAATCCATAACTTATTAGGCAATTATTAATAATAATAATAATAAATAATAAGTTATATATTAGCAATAATAATAGCATATAAGATATAATATTACTACTAATAAAATGTTCTTGAGAATGCTTTATTTTGATTGATCAGTCATATCATTCTGGGGTCAAATATTTTTGTTAAACTGGCCATTATCTCAGACAACCTTTTTCTTATATACAGTAGCAGTACCAGTTTCATGTCTTTTGAATTACTTCTAACATAAAATAATTTAGATTGACTTGAAATTTGACCTTTAGTGACCTGTAGCGGTCAGATAGCTACAGTATATTTGCTCTCTCAGAAGTGTGTTGTATTAAGTTGTTTTTTGAATTAGACATTGAATTAATTTGCTATTGTCTTTCCTCTCTAACTCACAGGCAGTGTTATGAAGCCAAGGCCTCCCTAAATTCATTGGAAACATCATGAAGGTTTGGTTGTGTTGGAAACTGATCTATTTGGCCCTCAGAGTTTAACATCCCTAATACATCTGAAGCTCTGATGGCGGGTTAAAAGATGGACGCTTTGAATGATGGAGGACAGGAAAATGGGGATAACGTGTGGGAATGACGAATGAATGTGAGAACAGATGAAGCTCAGAAGAAGGGAGTGTTGGAGAAGAAAGATGTACTTTGATATTATGTTTCAGGTCAGAGGGGGTAAATGAGGCTTTGGCACCAGACACACCAAGGGTTATCTGGGTTGGCCTGACACTCATAAACCTATGGCTCTCACCTTATAGTGCTTTACAGTGTGTGCTTCAGGGGGGTTTCCGTGGTGGTCTCTTTCTCTCACTCTTTCTGTTTAAACACACACACTGAGTGGAATTCCTTCCAGTCTGCTGAAACGCTTCACTATCTGTGGAGGAACACTATGGAAACAGTGGGACTGGCTTTTCTAACCTCCTGTGACTAGAGGTTTGAGACTTCGAGCCAAACCATTTTAAATTTATTTGATGGGTCTGGCTTGACAGTTTCAGCTTGAAAATACCAATTTATATACATATATATCTAAAACATTAGACCGCTCTCTCCTCGCCAAACCCAAAAGTTGGTTTTGTGTGTCTAGGAAATCAAGTTAAGCCAACCATTTATAGATATGTCACCTTACATAGGCTGTAACATAATTTGATTTTTTTTCCCAAATAAATTTACTACTACTTTTTTTAGCTGTCACTGAGCTTAGCTGCCCATAAGATGAACATTTCTTAATTTATTATAAAAATATAATTTAATTAATTTCAAAATATAACATTTTTTTGAATCAGGCATTTTCTTAAAACCTTTTATTTATTTTTTTAAGTAGCTGAGCTTAGATGTATGTAAGCTAAAACATTTTACTATGTTACTTTTTTTTTCCTTTATTATACAAATTTTTTGAATAAATTACATTTTGCATCCATTTTATAACATTTTCTTAAACATTTGTTATATTATTAATTATGTTTGTAAATATTTGTATTATTAATTTTTATTATTAATAATATTAAATTAATATTATTTATTTTATGTTGACTTTTACTCAAGTTTCTAACTATCAGGCATCAAATGCCTTATTTTTTTCTTTTCTTTTTTTTGCGAGAATGGTACCATTGATGCTCTGGTACCAAAGAGAGCGAGCTGCCAGTTGGATTATCGAGAATCATGGCTTGTGATGGAATGCGTTACTGATCACATCGGAGGGAGGTAGAGACCACCATCTCCAGACAGCCATTTCCTCCTTCCCTCACTTTGCTCCCAATGGAGCCATCACAATGACCCGTTGTGTTGACTCACTAGCAGTTTGGATGTCGATGTCGATGAGCATTATTTCTCCATGCTATCATTGTTTTTGATTGCATTCTCCCATGTGTTGCATTAACCAGCTATTATTAAATATGAGCCTTCATTTCCATCATCAGAGGGACGCATAATATATGATTTATATAGAGACATATGGAAGATCAACCTAGAGGGTTTGTTAATTGCTTCTCACCACGTTTGCGTTCTTGGCATCAGGACACACAGACTTCTGTGCAATGGTCCGTGTTATCTGTGTCATAGACGTTATGTGTTTATGGTCTAATTTCCATGTGGTCAGAGTGGTTGATGTGAATGCATTCTTTTGAGGACCACATGGCGTTATTTTTTCACTGGGGAGATGAAGAGCATGCCAGGCCAGATCTTCTCTTCAGAACCCCTGCCGAGGGATCCAGGACTGTGGCAAGACTGCTGGCCTGGCAAGAAAAGCCCATTCCTCACTTCCTGCACAGCCTTTTTCTCTGCCCAAGTCTCTGCTCAGACTCGGCTCAGCAAATTGTTATTCAAGCTCTTATGAAATCCATCATTGCATTAGTGAGATACTTTTTTCTTTCATCACTGGTTTCTGTCCTCTTCTTTCTCACACACATTACAGAAACAAACATGTCTTTGGTCTGTGGATGTTTGCAGCTGTGGTGCATTGCTGTGTCAGTTTAAAAAGAGTAAAGAGCTATATTGCCATCAAGGTTTGTTTGCACTTTTTGGATCCCAGGGGCCTGAAAATATTTTCAGTCCTGCTTTCTCTTTGGTCCTGGAAAGAAAAAATAGGAAAACTCTTGTTTGCAACCATTGTAAGAGTTGATTAGTTTAGATTATATTAATCTTGTTACCAATGGGTCAAGGTTTGGCTGGTTAGCATTGTCCTGCTTATCATAATATAAAATATTGTTAACCCTTTCATGCATGGTGTCCACATTTGTGGACCGTTAATTTAACTCCATTTAGGGTTCATTTATCATGGTAATTTTCTCCAAACCACTTGAGGGCAGTGTCAGTAGATTGACAGCAATATTGTAACAGTGGCTACTATCTTGCATTCCAAATATTCATTGCTTAATGACATCATTGATCCAAGATGGCTGACAGCGATAGCCATGTGCTAGATGCCCCAGGCATATCTGTGAAAAACTTTTATACAAGGAGGTCAATTGAGGAAAAAAAAAATATTAGTATGTACAGTAAAGTATGATGAATATGTTAGTATTTTATAATCTAAAATTTAGAGTAAAATGTAGTTTTTATTCACCAAAAACCAACTGTCCACGTATGTGGACGTCATGCAACAGTGGAGTCAGATTGCATAAAGTCTGATTTCTGTAACCTGCTAGTATATCTATTCTATTTTTTCAAAGATGTTATGAATTGTCTTATATTGTAATAAAACAGACATTTAACAAATATATCAACATAAATAACCATTTAAAATGACATATTACAGCATTAAATGGCAACTTTACACATACATAAAATCAGTTTTAACTAAAACTGTTATGTTACATTTTAGATGTTGATATACTATAACTGAGATGATTCAACATGAAGTAAGATAAGGATGAAAATATTATAAGTTGTTACAATCAGCAGTGAATGTTTTCCATGATTTGCCCATATTGCTAATAAGTTTCCGCATATATGTAACTACTGTTATTGTTCCTATAATATGTTTAATTGTTATTATATTGTAATATTATTGTTTTTAATAACTGAGCTGATATAAACAGCATAACATGCCATTAAAAAAACCCCCACAATATTCCATATTGTCAGCTGTGGCTTTATGTCCCATTTTACACCTTTGTTGCATGGTGTCCACATACGTGGACATCCAGTTAATTATTTAACTGTCCAGTTAAATAATTTTTAAATAAAAATGAATTTTGTAAAAAATGAAAATGGATTTAAATTTTAGCATCATATTAAAGTAATAAAAAGAATCATAAAAACATCTAGATAATGTTTTCCATAATTCATGCATGAAAAGGTTAATGAAACCTAAAGGAATAGTTCACCCAAAAATAAAAAATTACAGTTAATTTATTCACATTCAGCCTATCCAAGTTGTAGGTGACCTTTTTCTTCAGCAGAAGAGTAAACAAATATTTTTAGCTGAATGGTTCTTGCTGATTCACAATCCACAGCTACCATCAGTTTGAGAGTAAAATAAAGCATAAACAGTCAACACAATTTTAATACCCATGTCTCCTGACAAATACTAAGGTCTTATGAAGCGAAATGATAAGTCTGTGAAAGAAACCGAACATTAATTACAACATTTATTACCTTTGATAGCCTCAGGCAAATGATCCAGAGTGTTGTCTTGTTTGCGAATTGTTACTTAGAACTGCAACTGTCCACGTATGTGGACGTCATGCAACAGTGGAGTCAGATTGCATAAAGTCTGATTTCTGTAACCTGCTAGTATATCTATTCTATTTTTTCAAAGATGTTATGAATTGTCTTATATTGTAATAAAACAGACATTTAACAAATATATCAACATAAATAACCATTTAAAATGACATATTACAGCATTAAATGGCAACTTTACACATACATAAAATCAGTTTTAACTAAAACTGTTATGTTACATTTTAGATGTTGATATACTATAACTGAGATGATTCAACATGAAGTAAGATAAGGATGAAAATATTATAAGTTGTTACAATCAGCAGTGAATGTTTTCCATGATTTGCCCATATTGCTAATAAGTTTCCGCATATATGTAACTACTGTTATTGTTCCTATAATATGTTTAATTGTTATTATATTGTAATATTATTGTTTTTAATAACTGAGCTGATATAAACAGCATAACATGCCATTAAAAAAACCCCCACAATATTCCATATTGTCAGCTGTGGCTTTATGTCCCATTTTACGCCTTTGTTGCATGGTGTCCACATACGTGGACAGTTAAATAATTTTTTAATAAAACTGAATTTTGTAAAAATGAAAATGGATTTCAATTTTAGCATCATATTAAAGTAATAAAAAGAATCATAAAAAAATCTAGATAATGTTTTCCATAATTCATGCATGACAGGGTTAATATTACATAATATAATAGTTTATATAAAATTATTATTTTTGTAATATTCTTGTTGTTCATATAAAATATTTTGTATTAAAGTGTGAAATATATATATATATATATATATATATATATATATATACATA
>NW_015542355.1:1491507-1507877 GCF_001515605.1 Sinocyclocheilus anshuiensis | reverse complement strand
TTTTATTTTTTTATATTTTTTTTTTTTTTTTTTTTGTTAATAGAAAATATTACAAAATAAGTATACATAATTTATATAATGTGCGCACGCACACACACACACACAATTGTATATTTTTAATATATTTTTTTTATTAAATATTTACTGAAAATGCCTGTATTTATATTTGTATCTGTATTTATGCATGTATTTGCCTTAGAATATCTTAATAATACATACAAATTATACATTCAATTAAGTAGTTTCCTCTTAAAAGCTACATTAGTGCTTGCTGGTTTCATATTTTAAGTTGTGTTAAACAGAAAAAGCTTTTCTCAGTGTAACTGTTTTCAGAATATTTGTGTTAAACCGTTTACCAGCAAACGAATTTTCAGCCTGTCCATCTGTATTAAGTAATGCTCTTATTTGTGCTTATTATACATACTTTGCAATGGACATGACCTTTTAATCCAAAGTCAAGATATGAAATAGGATAGCTTGTGCTCCTGAAGATAATTATCATGTGAGGACTGAAGCCTCTCGCTACGCTACCTGACTTTGAAATAACTTCTTCTGCAAAGATACCCGATATTAGCACAAAAAAAAAAAACACATTTAGCTAACGTTATGAATAAACACCTTCATTATAAGGGATTTTCAGCATTTTTGCAGATGAAAGTAGCCAGTGCTGCCATCTTTGTTGATAATAACAACAATAATCACCTCTGACCAAAGGGAGATGAAGCTCTCATCTCTAGCTTCATGGCAAGGTTTGGACATACACAAGAACACACACACTTTCATAGTGTGTCATGTTTCTCCGTAAAAGTGGTAATAACAGTAAGCCTAATGGTGTAATGGGGCTATTCCAGACTTTAGGGAAACGGGATATGAGAGATCCACTTTCAAACGCTCCTAATGCACCGTCCTTCTGCCTATATTAACATTAACTGTGTGTTTTCATGATGACCAGTCAACTTTCATAATAATGCAAATGCAAAGATTTGCGTGACACTATGATAGAGTTTATCAAATTAAATAGAGATTTTCACCAGATTTGCAACCATATTTATTACAGTATACTGTACCTATTAAATATATACAAATGTAAATATATATAAAAGATTTATTATTGTTTTTGAAAGTAGTATTTTATTAGAATTTATTTAATGAAAAATACGGTAAAACTAATAATATGTAATATTATTACAATTTAAAATGACTTTTTCTATTCCATTTTAAAATGTAATTTATTACATTTTTATTCAGCAGCCATTCCTCCAGTTTTCAGTGTCACATGATCCTTTAGAAATTGTATACGTGTTTTAAAAGTAAAACCGGGTGCAACCTTAGAAGACAGCTGACTATGTAGACAGGAAACAGCGGGGCAGTGCACTAGGTTTTGGAGCTTTAATCATATTATGCAGTTGTAATCACAGCCACATCCAAGCAGAACATTCTAAATGAGAATATTTTGGCCAAAAAAGCCTTGAGCTGCAGCTGGACCGAATACAAATTCTTTCAGCAAATGGTCTTGTCTAAAGCCATTACTGCTGTCTGTAACTGACAGGTCAAGTCTTCTTCAATCTATCACTCATCTTTTCCATAAACAGATTCCTGAAGGCTGTCAGAAAGAATTTGAGCAGTTAAACCAAAGTGTTTGTTGATTCACTCACAACAGTCTGATTAACTACAGCAAACACAGAGGAAGGGCCAGAAATATGATTAAAGCCTTCAGTGCAACATAAAGTGTATGTAGTTCATGTATGTACAGAAGGTCATTCGCTGGGCTTGATTTCCATCAGTCATTTTAGTCTATTCACCTTTTCTTACGCTGTCACAGATGTGTGTGTGCAGAGGAAATGCATCGCAGACACTGTAAATAGCTCGTGTTTCATACAGATAGAGGTTAAAGGGTCAAAGGTAAAGGTTGTGAAAGGTGTTCATGCTTTGTAGATTTATCCCTGCTGTTGTTTACACAATCAGAGCTCCTGATCTCTGGTTTCTGGCTCCTCTAGTTCTAGACACTTCTAGACTTTCTCACACACACACAGGTTTTCCAGTAAAATATCTTGTTTTCCAGTAAAACATCATTCTTACTAAAACATGATACATTTATTCGTGTTGAGACCTATTTTCAGAGAACAAATCTTAAATTTGCACCCCTTCTGCAATTTTTACAATTTTTTGTTGTTTATGCTTAAACTAAACAAACATGATTCAATACTATAATAATATTATTTTAGACTGTTCAGCTGTGTATTTTGGTTTTGTTTTAACAATTCTTCAATAGTTTTACTATTTATAAGTTAAATACAGGAATATAAGAATAATAAGATGCTTCAAAATGATTTTAAAAATGCAACCAAAAAAAGGAAAATAATGAAAAATAAATATTTGATGTCTTTATTTTTTATAAATATAAATATTTTATTTTATGTTTATCTTTTTGTTGTTAAATATAATTATTTGTTTATAATTATAATAATAATTATTATTATTACACACAATAATATCATATACAATTGTGACAAAGACAGTTCACTAGATTGCAGTTGTGTTACTTATGCTATTACATGATGTCATGTTGTAATAGCATAAGTACTTAAATGTATTAGAATATTTTTAAAATGTATAAACATTGTAAAGAAAAACTGTAAAGAGTTTTTTTTTCATAGGACAGGCCAATGGGGGCAGCAGTGGGATCCGCGTTCATCTCTCTGGATGCAAAAACATGGTCAGATTACACATTCACCCGAAACAGTAGCGCACATCTGTCTGTGGAGTGTGAGTCAAATAATTATTTACAACATCCCAGGTGGTCTTTCAGTGAACTGAGCCCCATCAGAAACTGAGTTGTGACTAGGTCACCGCAAAGTGCTTCCACCTTTCCACTTTAGATTGAACAATGGGCACCTCCATCTAACTGAATTCAGAATGCTGTCTGTCTTTTCCTTCCCTTCCTCGCCTCCACACCTGCCTTTTTGTTCTGTTTTCCAGGAGCCGTACAAAATTAAATAGACAGATAGGGCAATAAATGGATGGGCCCCGTTCGGCCATGGCCTGGTCTGCGTTAAGACGCAGCGCGGCCTTAGAGATCCGCTCCACGTTGCCATCGCTCTAGATTCGGGAACCCCGCTGGCACAGAACATGTGCTAAATCCAAACCGTTCCTTTTTCTGCACAGCGTCAGGACTCGTTTTAGAAGAAGCTGGATAAATGTGCTCTTAAATCCTGGTAGGGGGGAATTGTATTTTATTTACTGTGTGTACTCTGTGGAGCACGACCCGCCACTTCGGCGTCTACATTGTGATTGATGGACTTAATCAAACCCTCCCATGGCTGATGTCTTTAATATTGTACTCTTCTCAAACTCACTTCAAAGCCTCGCTCTGGAGAGCCTTGAATGCAGAGGTTGTAATATTTCATTTGTGGTAGCTGTCCATGAGCTACCTGATGGATTCCAACCTGACTCAGAAGCATAAATTTCCTTCTTTCTTGATCTCCTTTGGGGATTTTGAGAGATATTGGACTTCTTTGTTGCAGATATGTTACAATGTGTGAACATTTTTCAACATATACAATACCAGTCAAAAGTTTAAAATAATAATAAGTAGTATTATAATTATTTTTGATGTATTTGAAATAGTCTCTCATCCTCACCAGTGCTGCATTTATATGATTATTTCTTGAAAATAAAAACAGTAATATTGTGAAATATTATTACAATATAAAATAACCATTTTCTTTTTGAATATATTTTAAAACAGCATTTTAGCGATTTATGGCAAAGCTGAATATTCAGCAGCCGTTACTTCAGTCATCAGTCACATGATCCTTCAGAAATCATTCTATTATACTGACCTGGTGCTCAAGAAACATTTCCTTTTATTAAACAGTTTTGCTGCTTAGTATTTTTGTGGAAACCGTGATAAACTACCATTCAAATGTCTCTGGTAAGAAAGATTAAAATAATAATAATAATACTTATTCATTAACAATGCATTAAAATGATCAAAAGTGATGGTAAAGGCATTTATAATGTTACAAAATATTTCTATTTCAAATAAATGCTGTTCTTTTGAACTTTATTTTCATCAAATAATCCTGAAAAAATGCCACAGTTTCCACACAAAAAATTAAGCAGCATTTTTTTTAAACATCAGCAAATTCAGCTTTACCATCAGAGGAATAAATGACATTTTAAAATATACTAAAATAGAAAATATTTTTTTTTAATTGTAATAATATTTCATTATATTACACAATATGAGCATAAGAGACTCATTTAAAAAAATAATTAAAAAATCTTAATGGCTCCAAACTTTTGACCAGTAGTGTATTTTATTTATTTATTTAATTACTCATTAAAACACGCAGTACTAGCATAACGTTTTATTCATTTCATTTAATTAATTTTTGCAGTTTTATTGTATTGCATTTTTATTTTTTGGTCTTCAAACATATATCAGATTACAACTTTGGCCTTTTGGACAATTTACATCGTCTTTTGTCATTTTCCAGATTTGACTCCTGATCATATTATTGAAGTATAATCTTGACAAATAGTTTGGAGATCTCTGTGTTTTGCCGTTCAAGTACAGTTGTATATGTGTGACTAGCTGCAGAAGGCATCCCCAAAATACGAGTGAACTGCCATCAAGAGACCTTGACTCCATCTGGCCATGTGGATGTGTAGTATTACACATGATTAGTGAATATATTTTCTGTCATGAGTGAAAGTTCCTGCAGAGCATCATAACTACTCATAAAATCAGATAAATCTAATGTAATGCAATCCGATGGACTTTTGTAGGAGGCATTCATTATGATCTGCATGTTTACTGGCTTTTTATTTGCAGCCTGGAATGAATTAATTACAGAGGTTTTCAGTTCATATACCCCAATGATTTATGCATCACCAAACATTTCGTCCTCTTTCTGATGTCCTTTAATATTTATATCTATGTCCTGCCCTTTGTCATCAGATGTTTTTAATCAATGTACGCTAACTCTAGCAGCTAAACCCTGTGCAGAATATCTAGATATTTTTTTGCATCGTTGGAAGATAAAGGCTTTCCCTTTCAAAACAAATCCAAGCCATAAAACAGCAATATTAACACATGGGACATAAAATAAAAGATTGGGCCTGCCATTTTCTAATACAGATCACACCAGTACTTTGCGCTGCTTTCAGTAAGGCGATATTTTGATTGACTGTTTGTGTAATATACGTTTGAACATTCTGCTGAACTGAGATGTGACTAATTGTGTTTTGTTTCGTTGGAAGAGATTCACTGTCTGCCGAAAAGAGACTGATGTGGGATGTGATTCTGGGATGCTGGCTCCGGGAGGTGTGCGGATTCCTGTGGAAACTACTGGGATGAGATCAGAGGCGAGTCGGGATCGGGCTAAAAGAGACGAATGGGATTAAAGTCTGATATGTCGGTAAGAGGAGCCAAGTTGAGAGTTTTGATTCACCTTTTATCACCTGAGCATCGCCCTTGGCCTGATTTATTCACATATCCTCTGATGTTTTGTTAGTTTTAGAGGCTTGAACTTTGACTCTCCTCATCCCATCTCGGATACAATCTTATTGGAATCACATGTGAGCGTTTCTGTAGTCGTGTACATTAGCATGGCTGTTTTGAAGACGGATATAGTGGACTTTGTGGCTTGGTTCAGGGTGATTTCGGACGAACTTCAAACTCGTTTAGTTCCGTCTAGCCACAACATCCGTCTGTCTCCCTTATCGCTGCATCTCTGACCCCAAAGGTCATCGAGCAAAGCGTATGGACCGCTGTAGGGCACAGCTTTTCGTAATAGCATGTAATTTTGCAGCTAAGTGTGGGCGGTTTCACGCTTCTAAAGGAGCTCCGTATCCTGTCCAGAGCTTATCATGCTTAGCCTGGAATTTCTACACACTGTTTCCATTCAGTTTGTGTGGAAAGTCTGATATATGACCCCAAAAATGTCCCTTCGCTGCTTCTTTTGTGACTGTTTATATGTAGATGAGTTGTTGAGTACCAAAAGCTGATCCGTCTCAGGGGGGCATTAATTTTAGACACTGCTACCCTGCAGCCAAAGAAAGCAGAAACGGCCTTACAACAATCAAAACTCCCCTAGAATGACCTAAAAATAACATCTGATACTCAGCTGAATCAGAGCGAACGCTATTTTGGGAAAGGTGGGAATTCCGTGTACATCCTTGCTGTGATCTCTGTCCTTTTGTTTGGCATGTGTAACACCCAATGAGCACTTGAAGCGTACTATCAAAGAGAAACCTTAGACTAGCTTAGCCCTCGGAGTCATTCTCAACCTCAATAACATACTGGATAATATGGTTTACGTTTGCAGGGTGAGCTATCGAAAAAGCAGCCTGTGTGAAACCGATGCCGTCATATCTGTTTAACTGTACCTGTCAGGGTGTTCTGAGTTAGAGCTGTAAGCCTTATCAGGCTGAAGTGGTGAAGAGGTGCCGTCGCTGTCTGTGAGCGGATGTGAAAATGATCCCGTGTGATTTTGGGCCGTCGTTCAGTGGGAAGAAAATGACATGTGTTTCAGTTTAAACCTGAGGGATAAATCTCACCATATGAGCAGAAATGTGCACATATTGACCCCACAATACCTTGAGATATTGTCATGACATCAGGCATGAATAAAAGCAGTGGAGCCCGTAAATCTGTGACAACAAAACTAGGTCCTAGCAGTGTTGTGCCTAAAAAAAAACAAAATAATTCCTACATTATATTTAAATTATTCATAATAAGTAATATATATTATAAATGAGTGTGTGTAGAATATGTTATAATATAATAACGAATATATACAATACCATTAATAATTAATAAAATAATAGTATATTATATTTATTAATTAATAGTAATTATTTTATTAATTGTGAATTATTATATGTATAATAGTATAATAGTTTATATTTAAATGATTCATATTATGTTTGTGTATATATGTATATGTGCAATATATGCTATTATAACAACTATAAATAATACTATATATAATAGAATATTGTAATAGTTTTTCACTAATTAATAATGAAATAAATAATACTGTGTATTATATTGATTAATAGTACTTGTTTTTTTATTATAAATAATGTATTACATGTAAGTATAATAGTATATAACATATTAATATAACATATAATATAAAACATATTATTTTATTAATTATGAAAAATGTAATTTCTTAATGAATGTAAAATATATAACTTTTAATTACATAAATTGCTGACAGTGTAGATAGATAGCTAGATAGATAGATAGATAGATAGATAGATAGAATGTTATTAATAATTAATAAAATAATTAATAGTATATAGAATATTATATTATAATATAATATAATACTTTGCATTTCAATTATTCATAATTATTAAATATTAATTTATATTAAATGTATTTGTTTAAAAATATTTAATATTTTGAAATTAAGCATGTTTGATGTACATCGTGATATTTTTAGATTTATGTCATTGTAGGAAGGTGATAATAGCGTCTTCCTCCCCATAACACACTCTGTCACGATATGAGGCTACACAAAGATGATGATTCACCTGCAGGAACTATTGTAAGTGAAAACGGACATCAGCTCTAGCATGTGTGTGTGCTTGTGCTTGTATGTATATATGAGTATGTTTTTGTACATTTTGTGTTATAGTGAGGGGGCCAGGTAAATGGAGAAGACGGATATCCTCTGCACAGGAGCACTCGTCCCGAGGGTGAAAGGAAGCCGGTTTTTGAGTGTGTGGTAATGACAGCTCAGAAGTGTCAAAAACGGCAGAGAGAGAGAGAGAGAGAGTAGGCCAGCTGTATTAGAGTTTGAGTGGAGGCTTGTCAACAAGGTGAACGCTTAGGAAATGAATGCTGTGAGCAGTGGCAGAGGATGCAGCAAAAAGGAATTAAAAACACTCATGCATACACATGTGGCCACACACAACCCTGTTTATGCCATAACTAAGCTCCAAAACTTTAAATAACTCGCTTTTTAATGTGTACCGCACACAAACTTCACTGACCCAGTGTGTTGCAAATATTATTCAGTGTGCAAATCAACTTAATGCGCTTCAGATTTCAGTCAGGTATTCATGACACTCCAAAAAGTGGCCACACAAAAAAAATGAATATCATTCCTTTAAAAAGCAAAATATTTTTATATTTAGAATATATTTACATTTCTGTTAGCTTTAGCTATGCAGCTGCACACTTTAATTGTGTCCAAATACATTATTATTAATATTATTATTATTACTTCATTGTAATCATAACATTGTAATCATTTTTATTTAATTTTTTATATACACCACCATTCAGAAGTTTGGAGTCAATTAGTACTTCTGTTTTATTACTTTTGAAATAAAGACATTTGTAATGTTACAAAAGATTTCAAATTAATGCTTATAAATAAATTATTTTGAACTTTCTATTTATCAAAGAATCCTGAAAAAATGCATCAAGGTTTCTACAAAAATATACCAAGAAATGCAACTGTTTTCAGCATGGCTAATAATAAGGAATATTTCTTGAGCATCAAATCAGCATATTGGAATGATGTGACACTGAAGACTGGAGTAATGACTACTGAAAATTCAGCTTTTCCATCACAGGAATAAATTACGTTACAAAACACATTACCAAATATTTCACAATGTTACTATTTTTACTGTACTTTTGATCAAATAAATGCAGCTTTAATGAGACTTCTTTTCTTTTAAAACATTAAAAAGTCTTACTGGTTTTGGTTTTTGTGATTTAGCTCCTTTTAAGTTACTTTTTCTAAAACCCCTACGAACCCACAATCATGGAGGTGTTATTTTTCATGTTTCAGCTTCATGGTTTCAGTTTCAAGTTACTGTTCACCTGGAGTATCTTATGTTACGTATAGTTTCCTCCACAGCGTTGTAATCTAACAGCGGCAGAGCAGAAGAAACATTATTCTCTTACAATTCAACAGGTTTATGACAAAGTGTCTCTTCTGTTCTGATGAAGACCTGATGTCGTCATGGGAACGTTTCGAGAGAACTTGCTCCCTCTGTCTGAATACAGGTTTATGACTGAGAGGAGATGAATTGTTGTGTTGCTAAGGCCGTCGATATGGGACCTGTTGCTCATTTTGATTTAATCGCCTCGCTTAGACTGAATACTCTCAGATGGCTGGAGCAGAAGGGCTGTTTCTTAATCTGTTCTGCACTAATAATGTTGCTGATGGAGAGGTATGGGGATTGCATTTTTAAAATTTATTTAATTCCGTTTAGGAACAGCTGTTGTCATTATCTTCACCTACATCCTTCATCTCAGCCTCCAGTTTTGTGCATTTTGACAGTTTATATGGTTTTTTTGAGTATGTGAGATGTACAGTAGTTCTTTGAAACAGGTGTCTTTTTCATTTTGGAGAGGTGATTTCTGTAAGGTTTTAAATGCTAATAAATGAAATAGTGCCACCTCAAGATAAATTAATCACCCCCCCTTTAAAATAATCACATTTTGTTGCTTTTTGTTGCTTTGCAGTTTTTGTTTTATCCTGCTGTATTTACTCAGTGCAACTTATAACATCCAAGTGAAAGATATAACACCAACATATCAGGAAAAAAAACAAAAAACAGAATGGAATGACTCAAAACTATAGTCACCAAAATTCATTACTCTTTGCAGCTGTTATTATTATTTATAGAAGCACATATCTGTTCATCTTTACATGTTGAGTGAAATTAAATGTTTTGATGGGGGATGCCAGTCTGATTAAAAAAATAAAAAAAAAACATTTATGCAGAACAAATATAAAAACATTATATAAAATGAGAGGAAAATGACAGGAAGACTGTGTGTCTTAGCCCTCCCGTGTAGTAATAGCCATCCACACGTTGCGTGAGAAAGGAGGCTATGATGTGAATGTGTGTGTGTAGAGCGAAAACTCTGGGAAATTTCTAGTGCTGTATGATTAATTCAACTGGAGCAGGCTTTAATACAGGGGTTTGCATGTCTGTAATGTTCAAAGCTTTGGAGATGCCTGTCTGCTTTCACAATAAATGTGACGAGTGTGAGAGAGCATGCCCGTCATGCCCCACTGAATGCTCATGGATTCTCTCTCTGTTTTTCTCTCATTACACTCTTGCACTTCTTTTGAAGGTGACCATGTGGCCTAAGACCGATTTTAGCGTTTGTCCCAGGTGGAGGGCAGCTGTTGAGTGAGTCTCTCTACCCTCATCCTCTATAAATAAAAACACTGTCATCTGCTCCAGAATCAGTGAATTAATGATCCCATGTGACGGTTGTGAAGTATTTGTCTGGTGAGGCTGTTTCTACCTCCCTGGTATTTCCTCTCCTGTAGTCATTGGTGTAGTTCTTTTATAAATGTTCCAAGCTGTCCCAAAACATGGAGCCCGCCACCCTGTTTCAGCTCTCAGTGACCTCTGCAGAGCCCTCTGATCATGTCATACATGTGTGATCGTAAGCGTGAGTGAGAGCAGGCATTGCGCAGAGGTGCTGATTATCCATCAAGGGCATTATCCATCAGCGCTTTAGGAAGGAAGCACACTGACGGGCCCATCTAGAAATGACATGCTAGATTACAACAATGGAGTCAACTAGAGGCCTCGGCTGAGTTGATAGCAATGAGATGTGTGTTTTTTGTAATTTTTCATTTCATTTTGTTTTGCTGTTTGTTTGTTTTTTGAAGCAGTGGTGCTGTTTTTTTCCACTTTCAGCATTTTTGCCATTGCATCTAAAAGCTCTGTAATATCTCAATTGGCTCAAATGAGTTTCAATTTACTATTCTTTCATTTTTAAATTAAAGTGAACATACTGACCATTTTTATGATACTTTTATGGTCAAATTTGGGATTATTTTATTCTATTTTTTTATTGTTTTTTTCAGCTTTTTTGCCATTATATCTAAGATCTCTTTAATATCTCAGTTGTCTCAAATTACAATAAATTTGGTAACACTTTAGCATAGGGACCAATTCTCACTATTAACTTGCTTATTAGCATGCCTATTATTAACATATTGTCTGTTTATTAGTCATTATAAAGCACATATTCTGCATGACCATATTCTACATCCCTAATCCCAATACCTAAACTTAAAAACTACCTTACTAATAAGCAGCAAATTAGGAGTTTATTGAGGCAAAAGTCGTAGTTAATGGTTTGGTAATAGCAAGAATTGGACCTTAAAATAAAACGTGACCATACATTTTAAACTTAGTCAACATTTAAAGTGGATCAAAACTTTTCATCAAAGTTGTCCTAAAACCAAAACAATACCCGTTCTTGTCTTAGGACAACTTTGATGAACTTTTTTGATCCACTTCAAATGTTGACTATAAATGCACCTTTTTTTTTAAAGGTGTCATATGATGCTTTTTTAAAGATAATTATTTTGTGTATTTGGTGTAACAGAATATGTTGACATGCTTTAATGTTCAAAAAACACATTATTTTTCAAATACTGTACATTATTGTAGGTCCTCTATGCCCCGCCTCTCTCAAACGCTTTGTTTTCTACAAAGTCCCTCCTTCCGACAAGCGCAGTCTGCTCTAACGAGAAAGGAAAACTTGAAATCGCATCATATGACCCCTTTAAAAGAATAATTCACCCAAAAAGGATTCTGTCTTCAGTGACTTGGCATATTGAACATTTTAATGAAACTTTTATGGTCTGATTTGTGGTTTTGGTTTTGTTGTTTGTCTTATTTTGTTCTAGAACAGAGGTGCTGTTTCATTCTCTTTTCAGCATTTTGCCATTACAAATAAGCTCTTTAAAATTTTTGGTTGTTTCTCCTAAACAATTATATAGCGTTTTGAGCAAAATGCACCTTTTAAAAAGGAACAATTCACCCAAAACTTGTTCTGTCATTAATGAATCAACATATTGACCATTTTATGACACTTTTCTGGTTCTTTTTGAAGCTTGAAATCCACATTTTTTCAAAATGTCATTGACATGACATGAGGGTGAGTAAACCATGTATACTTAGTAAACAAATGACAGATATTGTTTTTAGGCAACTATCCCTTTAAATCTCCTGCTTCTCTATTTTTTCTTCTTATAAATAGACTATTGAACAATTATTAAAAAAAAAAAGACTATTCTTATAAAAAGACTTTCACATAAATAGTATAAATATTAATTTCGCACGTGTCTCTAGAACATCCGAAGAGATCTCAAAGGTATCTCAAACTGTGCTCGGATTTGATTAGGTACCACAGTCTGTAATAAAAAGTCTGGGTTATCAGTCATCAAATTCTTGCAATGTTTGCATAGTAACTTGAAGAAACATTGAAGACAACATAACTGAGAACTCCATGAAATGTCCTGCAATATCTTTTTCTAATTTTAGAGAGAAATTAAATTTGTACAGTAGAGAGAGAGGATATAAAATGAGGAGAGGAGGGGGAACGAGACTGGAAAATGTTGCAAGTCATAGCCTATTCAAACTTGCATCATCCACATGGATGCCACAACTCTGTTGTGATGTTTAAAAGGATAGTTCACCCAAAAATGAAAAATTCTGTCACCCAAAATTGAACATTCTGTCACCATTTAACACCTTTGATTTTGTTCCCTCAGAAAGTCATTTCTGTATTCTGTGTATCGTAACACCTATGTTTGGTTGCTACCTTTGCACTCTGTCACCCTGAAAGAAGTCTGTTTGCAAACCCCTTGAGCAGAGCGTTGTAGACAACACGTTCTGGGTTTTACTGGAACACTGACTTCACAAGCTGAAATGAGGTTAGGGAAAAGCGATCCCTTAGAACCACCGTTGTGCTGCGATCCAAACCTCACTTCCCTTGTACTGCTGGTAAACACAAATAGCCTTGTATTTTTATGTGCCAAGGGCGTTTGCTTGAATAGTTCGGCATACAAAATCCCAGCCAAAGCCCCGTGTGTGCGCACCGCTCATAAACTCCGCTGTGTGTCCAGAGGTGTTTACATGGTCAGGTAAGGAGTCAATGAGTGCTTGGAGACGCATGCTGACACATTATGACCCCACAGCCTCTCACCACACACACACTGCATGTGTTAGTGACCTGTAACCACATGGGTCCGTATACCTCAAGGTCATGTTTACATGGTCGGTGCTGGAGCCTGTAGGACACGCTTATCAGAGAGGCCTGGCTGCTCCCGGACACACACGGCAAGCTGAGGAAAAAGAGTGATGGTGGAATGCACGAGTGTGGGATTTTTAATGTTTCCTCGGAGCAAACAGTACAGTCTTTGAACCCCGAGATTTCATTCTCACCTCAAAACTGCGAAATTCAGAAGAGGCCTCTGGAGCACAGTGAAGATTCGCTATTGGTTCCTGTCAGACACAGGCTTATGAGATGAGAAATGCTTGTCATTACCCAGAATAAACTTCCTCGGAGGATAAACACAATTGTCCTCAAGTGGAAACAATCTCAGCATGGTATCATGGGAAAATAATACCAGCCAAAATGTTTCCAGCACCATCGAATTCTTCTTTTCGCATGACACGAGAAAACCGCAAGACGACAGACAACAAGGCATAGGTAAAACTCTTCCGATTGCTTCAGAGGAGAGAGGGAGATGCTCGGTCGCTGGTTTAAATCATAGCTGGCGTTACCGGAATTCTTCGAGTCCCTCGTGACAATTAAACTGAGGGAAAGTAATAACTCTTTGATCCCAAACTGTTGCCAGACACTTCTTCAACATGACTTAGTTCATGAATCTCACATTTTACCATGCGTCAGGGACACGACAGTAAACCGATCCACCAAACTCAAGGTTCTGACTCGGCCAAGCAATTTTAACTGCTACAGCACAACATGCTATCACCAGAGCCTTTCAGCTGTAATATCGCTGTTATGTTTTTAATCTCTAGTTTGCAGTTTGTAAAATTGGACTATTTTACGTATTGGAGTATAATGGAGGAAGTAATACATAGTTACGTTCATGGCAATGATCATCCAGGAAACCTGTTTCTTTCATAGCTGTGCTCATGTTCTGTCTCTCCAAAGTCTCTACAAGTAACCTAATTTGTCTCAATTTTCATGTCTTTGAATCTAAACTGATATCTGGTTTTTCTGTAGGCTGTTAGTTCAAAGTTAACACAAATGACAGATGCTGCGGCTGGGAGCTAACATGCAAGATTTTATCCTGCTGTGAGGTTGCAATGGCAATTATGAACTAAAAATGTCAAATGTTTGAATAAAAAATAATTAGAATTAATTAAAGTATCTAGATGAATGTTGTTTTAGTAAAACGTTTTATTGTTTTAGAAATTCTTTATCATTAATAAAGTTTTTAATGATAAAGAATTGAGCGGGCTAGAGTGAGCGGCGGCCGGCGGCCTAGAGTGAGACTTTAGTCTTTGCAACTTTACAGATCTTCTTTATGCACCAAGAGCTTGTAACACTCCAAAGAGAAAGGAAAAATTTAAATCGCATCATATGACCCCTTTAATGCATATAAATGTTTATTTTACAGGTACATTTGAAATAGTCTGTATAATTGTTTTCTACTTGAATATTTAAAAATGCCATTTAATCCTGTGATGACAAAACTGAATTTTTGAGCAGCCATTATTTCAGTCTTCAGTGTCACATGATCCTTCAGAAATCATTCTAATATGCTGATTTTGGACACAAGATTAATTTCTTATTGTCATCAATGGTAAAAACAATTGTGGTGCTTTTTTTTTGTGGAAACTGTGATACATTTTTTTTAAGGATTCTTTGATTATTAGAAAGTTCAAATGAAATTGCAACACTGTAAAAGTCTTTATTACCACTGATCAATTAAATGCATTCTTGTTAAATAAAAGTATTCATTTAACCCAAAACTTTTCAGTATTATTGTATTTAAAAAATAAATAAAAAAAATAAAATATTAAAATAAAATAAAATTCAGATCTCTGCTACTGGAGGACACTTGTTTTGTTGGTAAATCTGATGATGATGTCCGACTTCAAAGCACATCTCTGGAAAGACTGTTGTGCGGAGGTATGTGAAGGCACTGACTGGTTTGCAAGGGTTTCTGGGTTTTTCTTCCAGAGGAAATGGCCATACTGTGCTGGGATGTGTCTTTCAGGTGGCTTGTATGAGTGGCGTTCAGGCCGCCTCTATCTCTCCCATGAGTATTTCTGCTTGCGAGCCGAGAGGCCCCAACACAGAAAACATATTAGACAGGCAAGTCCCAAAAGTCAATCCCCCTCCTTTCTCTTCCTCTCTCTCGCTTTCATTCCTAGCCTCTTTTACACAGTCACTCTCTGTCTTCTCTCCTGAGAGTTATATATACAAGCTGTGATGTTATTGGAGCTGTTTGTTACCCGAGCCACCCCGACACACTCCTTTAAAAACACAAAAAGTGATAGAGATGCAGCACTTTTTGTTGTCATTTAAAGGTTGACCTTTGACCCTTGCTCAGAACTGAACATTTTCCACACTAATGCAACCCTGCTTTTAATATGGCTTGTTAAAATGCCCTCTTTTTACTTTCCTGCCAAATTTTTGGCGGGAAATTTTTTCTTCTGCAGAAAAGAGGTATCAGCTAACACCTGACATTGCCTTTGCAGAGTCAGCTACAGGAAAGAGAGGAGGTCACATGCTCTATAGATTCTGACCTCGCAGAGATGCTGAGACAATCCAGACCTGTTAGGGACGAAGAAGGAGAAAGTAATTTCCCTCTCTTACAGACCAAAAAAATGATGATGCTTTCCGTCTGCACAGAAAAACAGTACATTTCAGTATACGTTATCCTCTGATTCCTTTTAATTGTATTTTTCATTCGACAAAATAATAAGTGAGTCTGGATATGCATTCTCTGAGCAAATTAATTTATTCTATGGTTGTATGGATCTTATGAGTCTGGAGATCAGTGGTGTGAAGTAACGAATTACAAATTCTCACGTTACAGTAATTAAGTAGTTTTTATCAGTAATTGTACTTTTTTGAGTAGTTTAAAAATTGTGTACTTTTACTTTTACTTGAGTACATTTTAAGTGATGTATCGGTACTTTTAATCCACTATTTTCCTCCGTTTGTGGTCGTTACATGCTTATTTTAATTTTATTTTTATCCATGAACGTCATTGGATAGTGAGATAGTAATAGGCCTCGTGACTTTCGTCAAATCAAATTGTGTATATACAATTTTAACCGCCAACTGTGTATCATGGCTGCTGGAAGTGCATTCTTCAAGCATCAATTCAGTCGCATCTTCCTCTAACTTATTATGTTAAGGTGAATTTCGGATTTCTGCTTACTAAATTATTTGTGCCTATCTACACTGCCTGAAATTTGGTGTGAGGTTGCGGGTATTGCATAAAGTGTTAACTCCTGCAAGTACCACGTTCGGTAAATTCCCACTCACTTATGAGACACGCGATCTGCGCTGCCTCGTCTCTCTCTCG
>NW_015542355.1:1484458-1491392 GCF_001515605.1 Sinocyclocheilus anshuiensis | reverse complement strand
TATCAGGGCTGGATTGGTAATCGGGCATACCGGGCATTTTCCCGGTGGGCCGACGCATTTAAGGGGCCGACAGAATGTTTTTTTGCCGAAAACCATCACGCAGGGACAGCGAGCAGCCAGTAGCCCATTGGTTTGTCTCCTGTATTGACAGCGTAAACATCTAATCACAATGCTCTATAGACGGAGTGATGAAATATTTTGCTCCGCCTATATCAGGGGTAGGATGCTGAACTATGAGTTTCTAATGGTGTTTGTATTTGCACTGTTCTAAATATTAATATTTTATATGCAACAACAGCATGCTGTCTCAGTTGCCTTACACATGATTTTAAATCTATTTTTTCAAACTTTATGATTTAAATGGGGATGATTGTACTGAGAATAACTTTCATCTTTTCTTCAACTGAATACTGTTTCCGTGCTGTTTTGATGTATTTTAAAGAGTTGGCAGTCAAAATTAAAACTGCTGGATAATAGATATTCTTTATTCTTTATGACAAACAAGATAATGTGAATTACAGAATGTACAACGTTTTTAAAATGGATAAATTGCGGTGTACAGCATTTATTATGAGGGGGTAGAATCCACAGCTCAGTACTCACTACTCAATACTCATGAGTACTTTTAAATAGGCTACTCTTTTACTCTTACTCAAGTAGTTTTTTGGACAAGTACTTTTACTCTACTCACACTACATTTTTTGGAAGGTAATGGTACTTTTACTTTAGTATATTTTTTCAGTACTCTTTCCACCACTGCTGGCGATTCACTCAGTGGAGATTCTGAGAGGACACAGGAGGGAGAGGGGCAGTTGGGATTTAAATCATCCTGGAGGATCAGGTCTAGCCTCCCCGTTTCCCTCCCGCAGGCTCCAGAACTCTTGGAATGGGATGAATTAAGTCGTTATTAATTACCCTACAAGAGCTCCATCCCAGCCATAAATAATGTAGAAGAAACAGACCACCACCTACAGCACCGAAAGAGGGAAATATTTAGTGCACTAATCAAAATAACTAAACCGCTTCATGCTTTCATCATCCTGTTTAGTTTTCCGTTTTTCCTTCATGTTTTTCCTTTAATAATATCACAGTTTTTCGAACCTTAGTTTAAGATCAATAGAATCTATCAAAGGTTTCTCATGTCCATTTTATATATTGTTTAGAATTATTTACACATACATATAAGTCAGTACACTTAATGATAGTGTACTGATAAATGCATTGATATTATGAAAGTTGTCTTTGGAACAGAGCTTGTGTGTGCAAATAAACATAGACACGTATTACCAGAGTTAACAAGTTTTTCCTGCAATTTTCTGCATCTACTTTTGGATCCTTCCAGCAAAGCATGAGGTTGATTTATTTAAAATCATCCACCTCCATTTGAGTCTGTCATAAGTCTTGGCTCCATGATGATCTGCATTGGTTTCTGGGCTAACAAATAACATTCCTCATTTTTTTTTCAATTGAAGCCAGAGGTTGTTCCCTATTTAAATACCGACCTGTTTACTGAAGGCTGTTCGTTTCAATTTCAATGAGAAGGTGAGTGCAGTAGAATCTAAACATTTATTCTGCGCAGAAGAAAAAACAGGGCCGGTTTTAGGAAAGGTCAGAGGAGACAGTATTGCATGTATCTTTATCTATTCTGTAAGTCGGCCCAACATATCCGTGTGAACTCCATAGGGATGGCAGTTTCTCAGCAGTCCAGACAATCGACAAAAGGTGGAGCACTTTCTGTGTTTGTGTATGTGTGTGTGTGAGTGAGTGAGTGAGTGGGCCTGAACCACCTGCACAATGATGCCGCTGTGTGTCTTTACTGGATGCATAAAAAGGGATCTGGTCTCCTCAAAGCTTTAGTTCTTATCTCTGTAAAACAGTAACTACACTGTGAGGTCACAGGGGGACAACCATCTCACATTCCCTCAGCTGTACACAGAAAATGTAAAACTACCACGGCCTTTGCCTGATCTGGCAGATCCCAGGTCATTGTGAATTAAAGGGAGGTCTGGCAATCCATCACAGCAGACAGGTCTTTAAAACATATATAGCATTACTGTCGTGTTACAGGGTGTGAGCTGCAGCCAATCTGAGGAGAGATATGAGGAACTGATGTCATCAGTGTGATTGCTCTGAGGTTGGACGGCAGAAAAACAAGATGAGCACATGTTTGTGGTACCATCTGTGTTAAATTACCATTGTCATGATGATTTCTAGTCGCTAATTGGCGTAAAACTTTAAATATTTTAACGAGTTATTTAGTACAGAAAAAATGGGGGAAAATCAATATTTCATTTTACGTAAGTATTAAATGTGGAAAAAGTTGATTTTGCGTAAGCATTTAAATAGTCCGAAATATGGGGAACAAAATCAAATGAAATTTTTATGAATTATTTAATATGAATAATTGTTTTTCATATTTAAATGTCTTATTTTTGTATTCGTTAATGCTTATGCAAAATGAAATATTGTTTCCTTTTCATATTAGATTTTTTGTTTGCATATGTCTTATTAGGTTATGATCATACAAACTTAAACATTGCTTTTTTTATTAAACATTAAACTGATTTATTTGTTAATTAATCAAATTTTTTTTTTTGGTGGGGGGGGAATCTGTATTTCATGTTGCATAAGCATATAACAAATAACAAATGTGGAAAAAAATCTAATTACATAGGCATTCTTTTTTTTCTTATATTTGAGTTGTCAAGCAGTGATAAGATTGTGGTTTTATAACTTGATATTTTTAAAAACATACAAATGTTCCATGTGGCTGAAAAAAAGGGAAAGTGTGTCCACTATACATTGTATCTTTAACGTCTACAATATGAATCAATAAAATAGCCACTTATATTAAAGCACACCAAAAACATGCTGAAACGGATAAAAAGGCTCATTGAATTACATTGTAAAGATAATTACAGTGACTGTAAAAGAGTGAATTGTATGGCGGTGTCATTCAAATCAGGTGTTTTGCAAAACAACTTTGCAAAAATTGACCAGATAATTTTACTTTATAGCTGCTTTTCTAACAAAAGGCCTAACCTCAAATCATAATCATGTTTTAAAATATACGGAAAAATCTGTTCATCATAAGCTTAATTCATTCCACAGATTTCCATAAAAACTAAATAAATGTTCAAAGAGTTCAACCACATAGTGAAAATGAAATGACGGCAATACTGGGCAATTAGATAAAGGCAGAGCCATTTTTTTTATTTTATTTTATCAAATTCAAACCACTTGTGGCCAGTATGTTTGAGTCTTTGTCATTTGTGTTCTCATGAACATTGTTTTGATGGCCTCTCTAACGGGGCAGTTTCCATTCCCGACTGCGCTGTGAAAGCTTTCAGGGCTTATCAGGAAATTATGACATGTTTTTCAGACAGGAAGTACAGTAGCTCTAAATGCATTACTTCATAGTCAATGACTAATTGGATGTTCAAGCCTGAGCTTTATGTTATCAACTTAATGTTACACACTCATTTTCTAAATTGAAAGCCATCATTCTTGTATGCTGTGACATTTCTGTGGTTTGATGAATATAAGCTTGCCAGGTTCCAAGACTTTTATTGTACAGGCTCTCCTGACTGATGGTTTTCTTGTCAGTAAGTGGTTTTTGAGTGATTAGGAACAAGTTGAGAGTGAGATTTGTGTCATATTGTAACATCAAGAACATTTAAAATAAAGTGTAGGAAAAATATGTGTGCACATGCAAATGGAGTCAGGAAGCACGTCTTTCACTCTGGAGATGTAGATTGCAAGCAGTCACAGTGAAAAGTGCAGCTGGAAGGTTTCCATAAGAAGAGAAGTTTATAAGGGAAATGGTTCTGGTATAGTAGGTTTCTACTTTAAAATATTGTGACACTGTGCATTAAATCATTGCTCCAGTGCAACCATTTCTGCCTGAACGTCCTGACTCAAAATAAATAAATAAAGACTGATGCAAAATAAATGTAAAAGATAAATCATTTTAATTTTAACAATTAAAAACTGCATTTCTTTTGTCACATTTTTTTCTTTCTGGTTATATATCCATTTTCTTTCATAGGTTTTATACTTGTTTTGTTCCTGTGGGCCTTCATCATTCAAGCATTCTCTGAATGGTTGCATGCTCTTGCAAAAATCCCCAATACAATTTAGAAATTAATTCAATAAACTTCTATAAAAATTCAAAACTGGCATGTTTGTGAAATTCAATGCCCCTATCTAGCCCATCAAAGAGCACTATGGTTTCATAGCGGCGCATTCTTGCTTTGGTGATTTATTTCGGCTCTCTGTGAATGATTAACAGGCTGAGGGAGAGGGAGCTGAAGGAGCTCAATGATGAGGAAGATTTGTGTAAAGCTAAGTGAGAACAAAGAGGTTTCATCTTGAGGTCGTAGCAAAGCATGAATGCCCGCCTGTTTGGGGGGAAAAAAAACAGTCCGCAGAACATGGGACACGTGGGATGTTTCGTAATATGCAGCCACAGTTTCTTTTCTGGACAGCTTTTCTTTTGTTCCAGATTGATCTTGAAATAAATTCAGTTTAGAACAAACGTCTTATTTGGCTTTAATGGAAAACGTAAGTGTAAAATATGACCTTTTGAACTGGACCTAAACAAACAAGTATCTCAAGCTGTGATCTTTCTGCTCCTCTACCGTAAGAACCATCCAAATATGTTTCAAATGTTCCCAGTGAAATTCCCTGAAGTGCCGGCGTTTTGTTTAAAAGCAATCGCTTCTAAATGGCAATTGTAAGGCCACTTTGCCTCAACTGATCACTTACACATTGAGTTATGAATTGCAGGAAAGCACAAAATGCAGCCCAACAGCCTCAGGACTCTGCGTAATTCAATCCAATCTCCAAGCCTCCCCGACACACTCGCCTTGCCCTCCTCTTAGACTCCAAACGGAGGAAACGGTCACACATGAACCTCAGCAGCAAAGAGTGGCACTTGAGATTTAATCCACAGTAGCTGCTGTGTAGATTAGGCTCATAGAGATAAGAATGACTCAACAGGTCTATGCAGGCACCTGACCTGTCCCATTCCCCTGCAATAAAACCAGGCTTAGGAGCTGAGCCTCAGGGGCTTCAAAGCTCCCGTGGGCCCCAGGAGACTGAGGGTCAGCGGTAGTTGGCGAGATAAAGTCCCGAACTACGAACTGTGTTACTTTGGTGCCGAAACACGAACGTTGTTACATTGGTGCCGAAACCCGGGAGGAAGGAGGGACACGCTGCCAGAGATCCCTCGCCGCTGTGGTGAATCCGCGGTGCCATCAAGCATGGCGGAGCAGTCTGCCGCAGTGGACGCTCGAGGCGGTGGGCTGGAGTGATTTGCCGGGGGGGCGGACGATGACTCAACAGGTCTATGCAGGCACCTGACCTGTCCCATTCCCCTGCAATAAAACCAGGCTTAGGAGCTGAGCCTCAGGGGCTTCAAAGCGCCCGTGGGCCCCAGGAGACTGAGGGTCAGCGGTAGTTGGCGAGATAAAGTCCCTGGGTGGGAAGAGACGACGATAACTCCCTAGGCAGCATGGACTGTTCATTGACTGAGGTGAAGCGAATCAATGCCGTTCTTCTAGACTGGCCACAGTGACAAAGGCACAAAGTAGAATGAAGCTGTCCCAGGGGTCAATGGTTGGGTCGCCTTGATGTCTGTGACCTTTGACTTGAAGCTTTCAGGGTGGGTGGGGTTGTGTTTCAGCTCCTGGGTGCATGTGTCCAAATTCTGACCTGAAAGAAAAGCCAGGGAATGGCAAAGAGTCTTGACTTAGTGCCTACAGTTCGAATGCTGAAGTTGACTGGACACTTCAGGGCCTTGGTAGAGCCATAACCACCTGCCCTGGATTATTGAAACCATTCAGCACCGACACAACATGCTTAATGAGTTTCTGGAAAATGTAGTGCTGATGAATTGGACATGAAAAAAGCATAGGCGGTGTGTTTTGAAAAATGGAGTGAGAATATTTCCTCTTGGAGCAAATAGAAAAACACACATCAGCGGCTCCTAGTTGGCTCTCAAAGTCTCTGAGAAATGACATTTGCGTTGGGGCCATGACCTTAGATGCTTTATTTTGCTACTTCTGTACATTTGCTCTCAGATCTGTCAGTGTTTGTGAAGACTCATGTTACTGAAACCTACAGTACCAGGCGGAGTGTAGTATGTACAGAAATATATATCTTAAAGACACGCAGCCCCATATGGAGAAGCAATATGAAAGGAATGTCTCTGTTTTATCCATTCACATCATCTCTGGTTGGTATTAAGTCTAAAGGAAAGTTTTATATCATGTGTAGTTGTATTTCCTATTAAAACAGGAAGTTTTGGGTAGGACATTTTTTTCAGCATGAAATGGAAATTCGCCTATATCTATTTTCTAAATGCTTGTTATTTAACTTCTTGAGAACAATTTTTTAATTTATGTTGAATTTAGTTTTTAAATTCGATATTTCAGTGAAAAATCTGATGACCTCTTTAATCATGTAGCCCACTTAAATCCCGGCACTTTATTACAAGTGACTGCAAGCTCCATTCAGATCTGCCTCCATCCAATCAACTGCCAGTGAATAAAAGTCTTCGTCCTATATTTGTTCTTTTTTAATAATCTGTTTTATTGAGATGTATGTCATAATACAGAAGAAAAGATCTTTCACTACTGTTACTGTGACTTTAAATAGACTTTAGTTGATTTACAGTTATGAATCTTTTACTTGGTAGTCAGTTGCAGGTGATAGTTCCGGTTCCCAGACACACTGCCGCTCGGCCCTCCACCAGCTGGGTAAGCTCTTCCGCGATGCCTGGCGGCGGCACTGGACAGCCCTCGTTGGACGGCACGACACTCCTCCGCCGCCCAGTGGACGGCGACGGTTCCTCCGCGTTCGGGCAGCCGGCAGGAGTCCCCCGTTCCCTGCTCCTCCCCATCATGGCGGATGGCAGCAGGCTCCGGCCTCA
>NW_015542355.1:1481501-1481668 GCF_001515605.1 Sinocyclocheilus anshuiensis | reverse complement strand
AGAGAAAAGGAGACGGAAGGATGAGGAGAGACAGAGACGAGAGAGGGGAGAGAGGAAAAATAATTCTGAATTCTGTGTCCGGTTCCCAGACACACTACCGCTCAGCCCTCCACCAGCTGGGTAAACTCATGCCTGGCGCCTGGCGGCGGCACTGGATAGCCCTCGGC
>NW_015542355.1:1475538-1481380 GCF_001515605.1 Sinocyclocheilus anshuiensis | reverse complement strand
CCCCCGGCAACTCACTCCAGCCCACCGCCTCGAGCGTCCACGGCGGCAGACTGCTCCGCCATGCTCGATGGCACCGCGGATTCACCACAGCGGCGAGGGATCTCTGGCAGCGTGTCCCTGCTTCCTCCCGGGTTTCGGCACCAAAGTAACAAAGTTCGTAGTCACGGGAAGAAGGAGGCGGGAACTGGGAAACGTTCAAAACTTTAATAAAATAAACAAACACAAAATGAAAGTAAAGCGGCAGCCTCTCGCGGACGACTGCCGCACACAAAACACAAAATAAAGTTTGATGTATCATATTTCAAGATCTTATGTTTACTTTATAAAAATCAGTAAAGATTTCACAGCAAAAAAATAAATAAATAAATTAAATGTACCACGACCTTAAGGTGGGTGTTTTTAAAATTATACTAAAAGCCTTTTTCTTGCTAAAAATGTATGAACTATCAATTAGACAATGTTGATCAATTATCAACTTTCTAGTCCCTCCTTCCTCCCGGGTTTCGGCACCAATGTAACACAGTTCGTAGTTCGGGAAGAAGGAGGCGGGAACCGGCGAATATTGAAACAAAACTTTAATAATAAAATAAACACAAAACAGTGCGACAGACCCTCGCGGACGACTGTCGCACACAAACCAAACCAAAACACAAAATAAAGTCCAGGCCTGGTCCTCTCTCCTCTTTCACTGTCGTCACTCCTCCTTTTTAGCCTTCCGGACCTCCTCCGTGAGACTCAAGACCGGTGAATGGTGCAGGTGTCGCTCATTATCAATTACTCCACCGGCCTCGCTCCGTTCCCACGGCTCTCGGACCCGCCCCTCTCGGGCCGGCAGCGAGTTCGTCCGCCCCCCCCGGCAACTCACTCCAGCCCACCGCCTCGAGCGTCCACGGCGGCAGACTGCTCCGCCATGCTCGATGGCACCGCGGATTCACCACAGCGGCGAGGGATCTCTGGCAGCGTGTCCCTGCTTCCTCCCGGGTTTCGGCACCAAAGTAACAAAGTTCGTAGTCACGGGAAGAAGGAGGCGGGAACTGGGAAACGTTCAAAACTTTAATAAAATAAACAAACACAAAATGAAAGTAAAGCGGCAGCCTCTCGCGGACGACTGCCGCACACAAAACACAAAATAAAATCCAGGCCTGGTCCTCTCGTCTTTCACTGACGTAACTCCTCCATTTATCCTTCCGGAGCTCCTCCGTGGGACTCGAGACCGGTGAGTGGTGCAGGTGTCGCTCATTATCAATTACTCCACCGGCCTCGCTCCGTTCCCACGGCTCTCGGCCCCGCCCCAACTCGTCACAATATATATATATATATATACACAGACATATATATTAGCCTCAAAGCTAACACTTATGGTCTAAAAGTCACAAACTTCATTTTGATTTTTTTGGAGTCTATTTGCATAATATAAATAGAGTTTGTATAAATAGAGTTTAAACATTCATACAAAATGGAAACTCCTCTTCTCTGCTAACAGTTTTTATTACTAACAATGTTCTCTTTCTGTCATTCTAAAAGAAGCTCTCACCCACAAACACCTTTTAAAATGAGCCCATTCTGAAAAATGGTTCCCCATGAATTGCACTCGGTCAAACAAACGTCATACCGGTTAACAGTAAAATGATATAATTCAGGTTGTGGTTCCAAAGTTCCTTTCCAAACCTTGTGAAAAATCTGTATGCTTGCCATGTTATGCTGGGGAAAGCTTTTTTTTTTTTCTTCCTTAGTGATTTACAGAGAATAATTTATACCATACCGTCAGGACCCATAGATTTGGCTGTGATGATACCTTAAAGTGTCTTTGCAAAGTTTAGCTAACAACTACGGCCTTACTATAACATTGGATAAACAGAATTTTACTTCAAACTGTCTTCATAAAGAGAAATATTACATAGTTTAGCATTTGGTTAAGGTTTGAGTTCTGACAGATGGCTGCACATGGTCTCAGGCCAACGCTGGTGTTGAACATGAAAGCATGGACTCTGTGGTCATGCATTCTTTTATGAGGTGGTAGTTTGACTCATTATAGCCACACAAACAATAGCAGATGAAACCCTAATGTGGTTCAGTCTGCAGAGTAGTAAAACATGTTAATCTGACAGACATACACCAGACTCTCCACTAAGGCATTTTTCATTACAACTTGTATCAGCATAAAAGTTTTTTGATTTATTTAAACTGAATTGAAAAATGGACATTTACTAGTTCAGAAAGTCTTTGTGTTTGGTTTGTGTTCCTTTTGCTTGAGTGTTAACAGCACTAGATCTGCATGAACTTCACAAGTATGTGTAAAACCACAAGCACGATCTGAGAATGATCAAAACAGCATCTGAGGTCCACATACTCAATGTCAAAAATTAGCTTATTAGATTAGTGACCTAGAAATTTAAAACAGTTGATTCATTTTTTCCATCATAACATTTGTCTTAAATTCATCAAAATCCTAAAACTTTGTTTATTTCCAGGGCTAAATTACATTTTGAATGTCCAGCACAGATGTTCCATAATATTCATACTGTTTCAGTACATCTAAAACCGATAGGAAATATGAAAGAGCATGAGAAATGTTGAGTTAGGACTTTTTTTTTTTTTTCGTATAACAGATATAAATAATCCCATCCATGCACAGTTTACATCAATTCTTGATACACAACAAATAATTGATCTTCAAGAAGCAAATAATTATCTCAAGAAGGAGTGCTGTGTATTCAATATGTCCAGAACTTGGTGCATGACAAAACAAAAGGAAAACATGTGGTGCTCTGCAGTCCGCAGATCTACTTTTGTTTGTCTATGTTTATGTACAGTTTTGGTAAAAAATTTCTGCAAATAGTGGCTATCCTCTAAACTAATTGCCTCATTGCCTGTGGCATGATGGTCAAAATCTGGTTCAGAGAAACCAAACCAAAGGCTCCCACTGAAAGTGAGACAAAAGCAAACACATGCTGTTACTTTTAAGTGAAGTTGTTGCAGTGGTGTGAAGGCGACAGGCTCAGTTCATGTTTATTTTGGCCACATTGCTCTGACCCTGCCCATGGCCTGCTGTGTGCCACGGACAGCTCCAATGATGTGGCTTTACTTTGATCTGGAGCATGAGATATAGCTTATTACCTCCCAACCTGGGGACAATAATCCCCCATATGTCTCCCCCTACTGGGCTACATTGCAGGGCTTGACCTTTTGCTGTAATTCCCCAGCTCACAGGACACCTATGATTCCAGGAACCTTTCTATAGGACAACAGGATGTGTCCATTTCTCTCACATCCATCTATAACAATAAAACTAATGCTGACAGTTCTACAGGGAGAGACTAATGAACTCTTTTGTTGTTGCTGTGACCGCTGTATAGCAAACTGCTTCTAAAGGGAATACAATACCCTTGTGCATGCTTACCGGTTGCCCTTGTCTCATCATTGTGCAAGCTATGTAAAGAAGCTGTTCATACACAAGAGTTAGAGTATTAGCGGAGCATGATGTGATTAAAGGGATAGTCTAAACAAAAATGCATATCCACTATTTACTCACCCTTGCGTAATTTCAAAGCCCACATGACTTTCTTTCTTCTGTAGAACAGAAAGGAAGAATTTTTAGTAATATCCTTCTGGCTTTTTACAATCAGTTTGCAGCTCTCAAGCTGCAAAAGCACCATTAAGCATCCTAAAAGTGGTCCATATGACTCGTGCGATCAATTTCATACCTTTGTGTGATGAACAGACCAGATCATAGAGTTGAAGTTAAGATCCGGATCAGTGATCGAATCATTTAGACCTTTTATGAAGTGAATAAACCGAATCATTAAAATGATCCGAGTCAAAAGAATGAAACAAATCAGATATTTTACTTAAACTAGATTTTAAGTAAAAAAAAAAATCGTCACACGAAGCTGTCGGTAAAAGTCAATTTAGCAAACGAGTTGGAATTATGATACTGTCAGTGGTGTATCTCTTGTTTTGGAGCTTTTTGTTATTTTGACTAGAGTAACCTTAGCTACATTTTAACTAAATCTAGGAAACGATTTAAAAATGAAGTGTGCTGTGTATTTATTTTAAGCATGTCTTGCGCGGGACTCTGTAGTACAGTCATCTTCAACTCACCTTTTCCGTTCCGCGCTCATATGGGTTTGAAACGACTTGACGGTGAGTACATGTGACAGAATTGCATTTTTTGGTTAACTTTTCCTTTAATGTCGAAAACATCCACCTAATTCAGACAGCTTGGGTCTGTAATGTAATAGTTTGTGACTTAGTGAGTTTCCTGTGAGGTTTGTAAAAGTACCAAATACAGACGCGATCTATTAGGCTCGAGAACAGAGGAGAACCCAAGGTTAGATCGCAGGTCGCAGATGAGGGACGTCTGTTATGACTAGGAAAGCAACTCTCGTTGTCTCTGTCCATATCTCTATTTCTCTTTGGCTTTTTCTGTGTAATGATGCCACATGGGGAACTCTAAATAATGAGAAGAGAGCACTAGAGCTGCATTGATTTCAGTTGTTACAGAAACAGATGGGTGTTTAGCCTATACATAGTTGTGCTTCCAATGGACCGGCATAACCAGGAAAGAGCGAAATGAAGAGAGGGAGGGTGAATGAGTGTCCCTTGAGTTCTCATTCAAGAAGGTGTGTCGGGCAGATGGTCGGACTCTGTAAAGGCAGACTCACCCTTCTCGGTCCTTGACTTTGTGTCCATAAGCAGGGACCTTACTGTAAGTAACACTTAAAAATCTGTCATTGCATTGCATGCAAATTATCAAACCAAGCTGCATTTGCAAACGAATTATGCTAGGAATTTACTTTTTTTGCAATTTTTTAAACCGACTATTCCCAAGGTGATTTTTAGTGTCTGTATGAAGTCAGTTCTCCTCAAGTTCACACAGGTGTCCTGCAGGTGTTATTCATTACGTTAGCTATGGACATTTTTCACTTATGTTTGACAACCAGAGATCTGAATACTTTTTCATATTTTGACTGTATGTCTTTTTGTGAAAGGATTACTTGAAAATGCTTGTACTGTCTTTCTTGCACTTGGTTTGGTATTTTGCTGTATAATGCAATGACATTCTTAAGTGTTGCATAATAGTCTAAATACTTTTGGAGGTCACTGTATGAAAAATGGGATAGGAATGACCACACTATTACTTATTTGGATGGGAATATGTGGTATATACACTGACTTGCACCTGCAAAAAAGATAAATAATTTGTGTATTTTTATGTATACTTTGGAGAGAGAGATTAAAGTATATCTAACTAACCTCATTAATGTGATGAAAGCTGTGTTTAATCAAAAGCTACATTTGTTTTGTAACAGTATAAAACACTTTCAAACAGAACCAAGTTGGAATCGTATATACGAACACCAGGGAGAGTGTGTTAGGACGATTACGCCAGATGACCTGGGTAAAGGAGTATTTGAAGACAGGGTCAAAAGAGAGGAGAAAATGAAGGATGAGGGAGGTGGAAGAGAATCCGAGGAACAATGAAGGAATGTAAATATTTGCGGTGTCTTTGTTTGCAGTTAAATCCACCTGTCAGAGCAGATGGATGACGTCGGGCGAGGGTGTTTTTACTATGAGATTCAATTTAATTCTCTAAACAGGCCTTGTGACATGAACTGAATTTAATTGGTATGTAAATATTTAGAGGTTAACTGCAGATAACTTTAAATATATTTATACTGTTGCTTTTCCAGTAAAATGCTTTACTGGAAAGTACATTAACAGAAAAATACCATAGTACAGGTATTGGAGCCATGGTTCAAGTGGTACAGTGGATTTCTGGACACCACTGGACATTTCATACTGTGGTACCATGGTTAATAATTTCAACAAAATTCTATTA
>NW_015542355.1:1469853-1475194 GCF_001515605.1 Sinocyclocheilus anshuiensis | reverse complement strand
TATATATATATATATAATGTATATATACAACACATGTTTGACCGTGGGGATGGTGTTCTTCTGCTCATAAGCCTTGCCTTTTTTTTTCTTCACCAGACATACCGCTGATCTTTGGGTCCAAAAAAGTTCCTGTTTGGTCTGATTACTCCATAAAACATTCTTCCAGAACTCCACAGGTCTATTTAAATTCATTTTAGCATATTCAAGTCAGCTTTTTATGTTATTCTTGGTCAAGAGTGGTACTTCGGCAAGGTGCCCCAACATGAAGGCCAAGCTTGTCTAACATTCTTCTTATACGCTGCATTGAAATGTTTTTTTCCCCCCTCCTTTCATCAGGTCATCTTGCAAGTCTTTGGCAGTAAATTGAGGGTTTTTCTCAGCTGCTCTGATCAAATATTTTGTGATATTGTGCTTTTTCTTCAATGCCCTGAAAGGTTTTCTGGTGTAGCACATTTTAAACATATGAATACGTCTGCTAGCTGTGTCTCTAGGAACTTTTAGCATCTTGGAAATCAGCCTTAGACTTTCTAATGTAATAAAACTGTTCTTTATTATCTCTTCTTTATAGTTTTGTGAGAGCTCTTTTGACTCAACTTTAGCACATGCTAAAGCACATGCTACATTTATTTGTGTAACAGCTCAGTTCTGTTTTGTTATCTAGTTTCTAAAGGCTCAGTTGTGTTTTGACACAATTTTGTACCCTACCATACAAATAAGTGACTTACAAACAAATGTTGAAAAGGAGTTGAATAATTATGACATAAAAAATCCTATAACTCAAAAATATTGTATATATATATATATATATTTACGCACACACACACACACACACACACACACACACACACACAATGACTTTTAATATGCCAGTAAATTGTTACAGATGCAATTTTAATCAAATTCTGGATCTTCACTGACTATATATATATACACATATAAATATTATATAAACTATAATTTGGCAAACCTGGTGTCAGATCAGTGGATTGGTGGATTTTTCTGTATGTAACACTACTAGTTCTGCACATTTTGAGCCTTCACTCACTTCATGAGGTGATTAAGTATAAGCCATTATATTATAACATTTTAAAGATCATGAAAAACATAAAATCAGTCAAGTGTGTCCAAACATTTGACCGGTAGTGTGTGTGCATTAGTATATGTATGAGTGCCCAAATGTGCGTGCCTGTGAGTGTGTTTGTGCATGGCTTTCCATCTCAGGGCCCCCTCGCAGAGTTCTGCTCCACATTAACCCATCGATAAATCAGCTGTTACTCACTCCTGCTGTCTGGCTGCACACTGCATGCAGGGAGGGAGGGCAGAGGCAACGGATGTGGCATTGCTATGTCAGGCACGATTACAATTCGGCTCACAAGTCAGATGGAAGTTTCTGCCCTCATATGAAGGTGTCTCATGGGTTTGAATACTGCACAATATGTGCAAATCATAACATAGTTCTCAGCTAGACTGTACAAATCAAGTTTTCATTTGTTTGTTTTAGGATGCTGTGTTCAGAAACTGCTAATTTGTGACAAACAAAAATGTGAATATTAAAATATATGCATTTTTTTCAGCTGTAGCTCTTTTTTCAGCTGTAATCCCGCTGGGGAGGGATTTCTCTGCTGGATTTAAATGGACATTGTATCCTGTTGATATTAAGTGGAACACAGCGGTTAAACAGGCATGTAAAGCTATACAGATCCATGTTTACACACAGAATTAAACTGATTTGAACTCTGAGCTCTGTAGTTTCAGGACAGAGGCTTCCTGACAAATATTGCATCAAAAACCTGCATGTCATGTTTACCAAACTTTTCATCCATGTTGATGTATTAGTGAGTGCCAATATCAAACCGAATTTACTAATGCTGCATTTTGGCTATTATACATTAATTAAATCTTTAAGGCACACTGAACTGGGACATATGAAACTGTGTGATTGTTGTCGACCAGCACAGTGAGAAAATGTGATTTAAAAAAAAAAAATTTAGGGATGACTGATCATATTATTTTACTTTCATAGTATAACAATGTGTGGAAAAAGGCACCACAACAATTATTCACACAACTACTTTCTTTCTCACATTTAGTGCTAGGCAAGTATTAATTTTCGACTCTGGGCAATAGTAATAATTCATAAATTAAAAGTATGCTGAGAAATGTTCTTTGGTAAATCATAAAAAGTAATTATGACATTAAAATAATGAGATAAAAAAGTCACTATTATGAGATACTAAGTGATAATTATGACGTAAAAAGTGAAATTGTTATAAATATTTTTATCTCACAATTTGTCATGATTTTTGTGTCATAATTTTGACTTTTGTGTCATAATTTCAACCTTTTATTTCATGTTTATAATGATTTTGAAATTTTATTTAGTCAACTTTTAATCTAATATGTCAATTTTGACTTGTCATAGTGACTTCTCAAGATTTTGACTTTTTGTGTCATAATTTAGACTTTTTTTTACTCATATTTATGACCTTGTCATAATTTTGATGCTTTATCTCATTATGATCTTTTATGTTACAATGTCAACTTTTTATTCTTATAAATTTAACTTTTATCATAGTGACTTTATCTAATGATATTGACTTTTTGTGACATAATTATGATTTAGTATGTCATAATTTTTGGTACGTCACATTTTTTGATAATTATGACCTTTTATGTCATAATGCCAACTTTTATCTCATTTGTGATCATTTCGACTTCTGTCATAGTTGCTTTGTCTCGTGATTTCAACATTTTATGTAATAATTTCTCATGATTTTTTTTCTTATGTGGTGTAAATGGGCTTCCACACAGAAAAAGCGGATATGTTTTGTTACCAGTTAAAAGTGTCAGGGCAGAATGAAGCTCTCATTGTCAATCTCGTGTCTGTCCTGTGCTGTTATACATGCTATGGATTAGAGGCACGGTCAGGCAGAGAAAAGGTTAGAGGGGCGCACAGGAAGTGATCCTCAAACATAGAAAGACAGCACACATTTCACCCTGCACAGCTGTTAAACCAACCTAGCGCGCCACTGCGCTGGAAAATGCAAGTTCAGTAGAGCAATGAGAGAACATTGACACAAAGCCAGCCAGAGGGAGGCCTATGTGTTCATGAAAACATGGCAGATCTAACCCAAACAAACAGGAACTGTGGAAAAACAATAAGAAGTGAAATTGATTGCATCCTTTTTTGCTATGTCTTTTGAATACTGAACCCATAAAGGGTTATTTGCTTGTAACAAAGGAACACAAATTTGAGCTTATCAAAGTAAAATAGTGTTTCTGGCCAAGTTTTGTCTCCTAGGAGAGTGTTGGTCCCAAACGATATTAAGACAACCCACCGACTCGGCATCTGTTGAAGCAATAGCATTAATCTGCCCACTAATGGTGCTCAGCCTGAATTGTTTGGTGTGAAAGAAAAATCTCTGTTAAGAAAACCCACCGGCTCAGCATCTGTTGGAGCAATAGCATTAATCAGCCCACTAATGGTGCTCGGCCTGAATCGTTTGGTTGTTTAAGTTTAGATGCGAAAGAAAAATCTCTCACGACTTGCTTACATTTGTGACCACACAAACTTTGGATCGCTAAACACTGATTTACTCTTGCACGTCATGTTAAGAGTATTTATTTCTTGCATTTAGACATTATTTACATCATTCCCTATATCTCTCAGCTTGAAATAATTCACACGTTATTTGTAGTAATGTCTAGAAAGAAATATCCCTTTGATTTTGATCAAAGTCTGATTATAATTTCTTTTAAAGTGCGAAGTGTTTGTTATCATACCACAACAGGAGATAATTATGATTGTTGATTACTCCTCTCATTGTTTACGTAGAAATCAATGCTGTTGTGCTCGGCAAAAGGCTTAAATAAAAGTCTTTACGGATCCACTTCACAAACATCCTAAATGTATCAGAGTGAAGTGAACGGGAAAGCAAACAGAACTATCAAAATCAGCATAAAAACAAACGAAAATGCACAAACAAACACGTGTTATCAAAATATAAACACAGACAGGACTTCAGAAGGAGCATTCCTGTCGCGGAAGATATCACCATGTGGGAGCTATCATGGCCCCCATCAGCTCTCAGGCATACTTTGCTCCTGCCGAGGATGGCACCGACTCAGACAGGCTTATGTCCGTTGCCAGCAGCGTCATCCTCATTTCCTCATCCTGAGCCTGTTTTCTCTGCAGTGGTTTGGAAGGGAATTAGGGGAAGCTATGTTCTTGGACCAGCTGATGCTCTCCGAGGCACCAAAATACACCTGGGCTTCACTGATCTGCAACCATATAAACTGTAGTCACAACAGAATACCTAAAATGTTAGCAGAATAAAATAACTAAAATTCAAAACGTATGAGATGGTAATTCCAAAGTATTTTAGATATACCATGGTACTGAATGGTTTCTACAGTATATTCATACACAATAGTATTTATATGGTAGCCAAAGGTCAAATATGATATCACATAATATCATGGTGTTAACGTAATGCATATCCAAACACATGGTACATGTTCAAAAACATGACATGATTCCATGTCTAAAAACCATGGTAAAACCTGTGTAACTAAACATAATAATTGGAAGAATTATTAAAATCCATCCAAGCTGTGGTTCTAGAATCCCCAGAATTTATCAAGCGGCTAATAACTCACATGGTCTGTTTTGCTCCACTAGCTTAGAATTCCTATAGAATTATCCTCAGCATGGAACTTATTTTGTGCGGGATTCTGATTTCCTTGGAGAAATCTGAAAGGAATATGTGTTTCTATTTTGTCTCAGGTCTAAGGGTTCAGGTCTATCTTTCAGCCACATTTTAAGTTGTTCAAATTTTTCGCTAACAACATTTGCTTATCACGCTAGGCTACAGGACAACACATGTTTTATAATCGCTCTATTTCATGTTCATTCCAGCATTGGAGAGCCAAAGCAAAGTGATTAATATAAATTTTCCTCTTGATGTTTTAATAAATGAGTCTTTCAGCTTCGCCAGAACTTCTCTCGTCTTGTTAGCGTAGATGGAGAAGAAACTGCTACGGTGCACCAATCATTACTCAGTCTTATTGTGAGAGGTATAATTGGTTCTGACTTCATGCCAAGGTAAAGCTGGACAAGCTCCACTGACTTATTGTCCAGGTTGACTCTGTTGATGTAGACTTCTCCAAACATGGTCTCATTTCCTTGTTGTAAAGGCTCGGTCCAGTCAACCCACAACTATGCTTAAGTCCATTACATATCACCTAATGTCTCTGGTCAGCTCTTTTCCTCCCATAAAAAAAAAGTTTTCAAATGCATTTTTCAAATATTTTAAAATAGGAAAAAAATGTCAAAATATAT
>NW_015542355.1:1466929-1469564 GCF_001515605.1 Sinocyclocheilus anshuiensis | reverse complement strand
TGCTATTTTAAAAATATTATATATATATATATATATATATATATATATACTGTATATACAAATTTTAGAATATATTTTGGCATTTGAAAGTTTTCAGTAAATATATTTTCTTTGATGTATTTTTTGAAAATGTATTTTTTTAAGCTGCTCTGTTTTCAACATATTTAGCGTATGTAAAAAAATTTATATTTTGGACTGACATTTTTTTTCTCGCTATATGTGCTTTCTGTAGGACTGGGATGGAAAGATTGCAGTGGTTGTATCGTGAATGGAGTTACAGGCTATGGAAGCTTGTTTCTGCCACTGAATAAAAAATAAAATCTTTTTATCCCTTTGGAGTTGTGAGTTTATATCCTGCAAATCTGACTTTATAATTCGCAATTGCGAGGTTTATATCTTGCAATTCTAAGAAAAAAAGTGAGAATTGTAAGATAAAGAGTCACAATTATCTTTTAATTTTTTTATTTACTTTTTTTCCATGGTGGAAACAAGCTTCCATGCTAGGCTGTGCTCATGTAAGGTTATAAGCAATTCCTCACTAAAACTAAAACACTTCACTTTGTGTGTTCCATTATTGAGCCAAACAGGTAGCCCTGACCAAAACTCGCAAGATAATTTCACTATGTCAGGCCCAAGGGGCCTGGGTTTGTCTGATGAACATAGACTAGCATTAGCCGCCTGCTGGTAGGTATCATAATTACACCATTCTGATCCCAAAAAGCAAGTTTTGAAGACTTCGTCCACATTTATGATATACCGAAAAACTGTCACAAGAGTCGCTGGTGATGAGCAATGGAAATCCCTTCAACAAAATGTGTGGACAGTGCAGGAATGCTTGCACTTGACATTGTCTGATCCCTTTTGCTGAAATACTCTACTCCAGTGGGGAGCATGTGACCGGCCGTGGAATGCTTCTGCCAGAAGTGAGCCATTTTAAGGACGGCTGGGCAGGGGATTTGCCTGTAGTGCTAATCTCTATTTGGCAAGGCAGCTGGTGGACATTACATGAAAAGCACTATTGAAAAATAGATTAATGAGAGGAGTAATAAAGAGAGAGTGAGAGAGAGAATGAAAACGATTCATCATTTGTCTCGCTCTACATCAGAGAGTAATTGCACTTGGATGGAACTCTTGAACCCCTAGAAAGGGCAGAGTTTAGACGACATCAATCTACTTAGAGTAACGACAGACAGACCTGTATACACTCCTGCTGGCTGCATAGACAGACACAGTCATCTTTTCTTTAGTCTGATCTGTGCAGATGTTTTTTCCATATTTATTTAATATCTATTCATCATTCGCCGATTGCGTTGTGATGAATGATGTTATTACATTTGTTTGCACAAACATCCCCATTCGTTCCTTTTCAATTTGCTGTTTTATGAGCATCCACATACTTTCGGTCAATGACTGACGACTCAAAAGGTACATGTGTAGGCATATGAATTCCCACTCTAGTTCCAACCCGCCCATATTTACTGAATGCATTGTCACACTAGAGAGATTATTATTATTTTTTCCCTGCCTTTTTTTGTTCTATATACCCATTCAGAGGTTGGATTACTTAATCGCCTGCATTGAAGTGCAATAAAAGCTGCTGTCAGTCCACACAGCTCCACGCGGCGCATAGCAGTACCGTGAAAAGGCAAATCTTTGTCCTACTGTGCTTCGAGAAGCCTAAAATTAATGACAGTATCGGTTAGAGTGCTGATGGCAAAAGCACACACTGTGCCCGGGCTTGAAACCGAGAGTAAATATTAGGACACACGATGCAAAATGAGCAGGAAACATTGTGACATGCATAGGGGTACGTGAATGTGGAGTTTTATTACAAATATATTATTATTTTGTCCAGTCAACAAATGATAGTCACAAATTGATATAATATCAATATAAATGTTGACAATCAAAAACTTTCTAAAGGCTTAGTTATATCCCAGCATAATTAAAGGGGTCATATGATGCGATTTCAATTGTTCCTTTCTCTTTGGAGTGTTACAAGCTCTTGGTGCATAAAGAAGATCTGTAAAGTTGCAAAGACTAAAGTCTCAAATCCAAAGAGATATTCTTTATAAAAGTTCAGAGTCAGCCACACTTACCTAAAACGGCTCGTTCTAACACGCCCCCACATATCTACCTCACTATGTGGGAAGATTTGCATAACACCGCCCAGATGAAAGGCGGGGCATAGAGGAGAAACAATAATGTACAGTACGTGGAAAATAATGTGTTTTTTGAACCTTGAACTGCATAAACACATTTCATTCCACCAAATACACAAAATAATGTTCTTTTTAGCAGCATCATATGACCCCTTTAAAACATATAATGACAGTGAATTCATTAATACATTCTTGTCTAATAGAATGTTTAAAATTCCACAAAAAAATTACTTTTAAACTGGAAAAGACCCCCGTTTCATAGAATGACCATGTTGCTATAATGAAAGGCTGGACCCGAATGGATTCCATGCGAGAGATGATCTTCATGTCTTCAGTCTGGCTTCAATCGTGATTTAACGCTGTAGACATGAAACTCTCAACCTGCAACAAACATCTGATTCCTCTCTCTTCTTAAACTTTCAGAACAGCTGCTCTGTTTCTCTGACATTCTTTCATCTCTTCACTACCCCCCC
>NW_015542355.1:1463034-1466683 GCF_001515605.1 Sinocyclocheilus anshuiensis | reverse complement strand
CCCCCCCCCCCCCCCATTTTCTCTGCCACACAGTCCCGAGTGAAATTAAGATGGATCACCATATTTGTCATCTGTTACAGCTGTGTTATCCTGGTGAAAATAAAGATTAATACTTCAAAATTGCACATCATCTTGGGTACCTCAAAAGCCCAACCGGTTTTCAATGATCTTCTGTCATGGGTTGAGATGTTGTCATAGTTCTGAAAGCACAACTGCTTACATCTTTATTCATATCCAGCCAAATAAAGATGTTCTCCCATGATTTTTATTTTTTCCAATTTTGTAAGATTTAGCATTTAGTGTCTGAATTTATGTTTCTCATGAACTCAGTTAGATGATTTGGACCATACAGTGAAGAGAAAGCAGGGAATATCTTCACAGCAAACATTCAAACTCATTTAATACTGTTTAAAATGTATCCCAGGATGCATCAGATGACGCTGGTTGAGCTGTAATCCAGGCAAAAAGTGTAAAATTAAAAAAAATATATGTTTGTTTTCATTCTTGGTAACGACATACTGCAATTCCTATACTTCCATTTGTGTTATTTCATAGATTTGAGTGAGATTTATTTTAAAAAAAAAATTTTTTTTATTAACATCAATTCTTTATTTTATTTTATTTTATTTATTGGAATACTAAAAAATGATGCATGTCTACATGTTTGACTGGATAGTGTAAGTTGAGGAGCAAAAGTGAGTGCTTTCTTTCATGCTGAATGGTGTGTTTGGGTTTCATTTCCAAACACTCAGCTCAGTCCTTACTTTACCATCGACTGCTTACAGTGTCTCCAAATATAGACGGATACTGAACTGGAATGCAAATAATGATTATTACAGTCCAAGCAGAAGAGAGGAATGTTTGGGTGAGCCGTAGGGTGAAATCGAGGTGAAGTCAAATGATTTTGAGGGTTTTCTCAGAACATTAGATGGACTTCCTGCTCATATTCGGCTGATACAGTTCAGTCCTCTCAAGGGTTTACTGGGCTACAATCTGTGCTTAGTAAGAGCCCGTTCACAGCTCTGAGTCTAGAGTTAGTTCTCCCTCCAGATTTAGCCACAGAGTTGTTTTAGCAGCCCAGGTGGAGGTTTAACACATTACTGTGCTATAATAAAAGACAGTAAATCAGGTTTTTTGTCAAGTCTGGGTATAATATATGCTGCCTATGAATGGGGTCAACTGCCCGAGATGTGATAGACTGCTCTCGCTGTCAAAACCCAGCTCCGCTCAAATGAACAGAAGAACGATGGATCCGTTAATATAAATCAAAGTATACGCAGGGGACCTTCACCTACAATAATAATTTACCATGATAGATGAGTTGGGGGATGGCAAGTCTCTTAATTATAGTATGAAACGGTAAGGTATATATAACGGTATATGACTGTTTAATGATATGTCAAAATATTTTTTGCTAGCGGGGAAGAATCCACCCTGATTCCCAATGGAGAGCAATAATCAGACCGTTCTTGAGCACTTCGGCCAATACTCTCCTGTAAGCACTCATAATCAGTTGTAATGAGTTTGACTGCTGCCATTTGCTCTCAGTCAACTCTAAATACATGGAATTACCTCATCCGGGCCGAAATATATGGAAGCAATTAACGACAGAGCTACCTCTCACAATCACTTGTGCTTTGAGAGGCTGAAGATAGATTGATGCAAACGTACATTTGTGTACTTTTTAATTTTGCCCTAATCAAATGGAATCTGATGTGTTCCTTGCCTTGCAAAAACATTAAAAATGGATCGAGATTCAAAGGCTATATGATGTATTTACTTCACAGTGCCATACTTCCTGTACTTAAATTAAAACCAAATTTTTATGGTTTCTCCATTTGCAGGTGCATTGCTGACAGTTTCACGGTTATAATTTTACCGTATTAAGTTTATAAGGTAATGTCTGTGAGCCGAAGACTTGTATTTCTGTCAGATGGTAATGGCACAATGAAATATGAGTGAGTTAAATGACCCATGTGACTAGGCCTTGCTTTATTTTCATTAGCTACAAATGCATTGTCCATACTGAAAAACGAATGGTTTTGTAAATGAATGAATGTGTAAATTTGTTGCAAATCTAAATTATTGAATTGAATTACTCAATTAAGGCAATTGCTAGCTTAGTATTTACTAGGTGACACAAATCAAGCTGGACTTTGCACTCCAGCCAAATTATTTGAATCCAAAGTCATCCTCCGGAAATTGGGAGATGGGAACAAAATGCTACAGTAGAGCGAACAGCTGAGGAATTTAATATGGCACATTTACAAGAGCCTTCCTTTGCCAGATTATCAGAGCATGCCCGGCTGTATATTAGATTAAAGAAAACAGCACAAATTCATCACATGCTGCGCTGACATGAGAAGATGTACAGCTGACCGCACTCCCTCTCAACTGAGGTCTGATTCAAGCCCCGGTTCATCCGTCTCGTCGGATTATCGGCACTGATCTCTGGCCTGACCAAACCGTGGCCTCCACATTTGCTCCGGAGCGGTTGACCAGACTAGTTTACGTTGGCTAGCAACAGTGTGTTAAGCATGTTTGTTCATAGTGGACAGCGGCCATAACGTGATAAGCAAAATAATTCATTGGTTTGAAAACTTTTTAAGAGCAGAGGATGTAGGGAATGTGGGGAGTCTCTAGGAGCAGCTGGCCCTGAAAATTACTCTCGGCAATCACAGGGTGCAACATAAGCCAAACGTGATTAAGTTCAATCCCATTCTAATAAAGGCACACATATGGAACCCTAGCTGGGGTTGGCAGAGGCCCCAGTCAAACAGTGCCCATTTAAAACGCTCCCAGGGTCGTCTCCCTTTCACCAGCCTCAGCCACTAATACCCCTCACAGTGATTGTGCTGGTGTTTGTTGACTCCATTATTTCGAGTAAAAACCTTTTGCTCTCACCTCAGCCGTTCAGATTTGCAGCAATTACACAGACTCGTGTTGACTTTTCCCAAAGTGCTTAACTCCTGTTTTTATACTGTAGAAACAGAATTCCATTACTGTAAACCTCCTCAGGTCAGTGTTTCCCCATTTAGGAGCTATTTTGAGCTGGGACACATCATTGTAATAGTTCATTACTTGAAACATTACTTGTTTTGTTACAGGGCTGAATTAATCAAAGCGATGTTTTGTTTGTTTTTAATATTGTTTAGTAATATTGTGTTTGTCTGTTTTGATTATGATGTGTTTGAATATATGTACAATTATTAATGTATAAATATTTTTATTATTTTTTAAATTTTGATTGAAAAATAATATACCCTACAGTAATTAAATTAAATTTAGTTTGTAAATTAGTGTAATGTTTATTTTATTGTTTTAATGAAAAAAAATGATGTTTTGGTTGTGCTTGTAGATATATACCTTTTTTTTAGCTGTGTTTGTGTGTGTGTGTGTGTGTGCGTGCGTGCGTGCGTGTGTGTGTGAGTGTGATAACTTTTGATTATTTTAAATTGACTGATAAATTATATGCAGTAATGTAATTGAATTTAAGTTCAATTTATTTAATATATTATTAATACGCACACGCACACACACACGACAATGTTTGATTATATATATATGATTTTTACTTATTTGATAATTCATATATATATATATATATATATATATATATATATATATTCTGAGAGAGAAAAACATATGA
>NW_015542355.1:1402190-1462744 GCF_001515605.1 Sinocyclocheilus anshuiensis | reverse complement strand
AGGCAGAAAATCATATGATGTTTTTTAAGGGGATATATTTATCCTCACCTTACAACATAAAAATTCTTTGCATAGTTAACTCATGTGCATAACTCAGACAAACCAGTTCCAACAAAAATGTCTTCATGAGAAAACCTTGTAAATGTATAACTACATTCAATAAACAATCAAACCACTTCTTTCAACAGACACATTTGAGAGTTGCAGACTACAGCAGAACTTCTAGAACTTTAATACATTCTCAGACTTGATCCGTGATTTGTGATCCTTCAGCCTGGTTGTTCCTTCCTTGCAAATCCTTGGCCACTTTTGATGCCCCAGCCCCTCTAGCAGAGAGAATGGGGAAGGATGGGAATGCTTGCATCAACCTTCTCCATGGCAACATGCCTGAAGCCTGTCCTGAAATGCCTGGGGGTCACAATGACGACAAAACAGTATTTAACCGAGCACACTGCTCCGGCTATTTACAAAAGGGCTGGAGGGGGAGGGGATAGAGCAGCTTCACAAAAGTCCATTTACAGTACGGGTCAGTACATCTCAATACCTTTACAATTCCAGTCAAATTCTTTGTTTCCCCCCCGCTGATAATAAGTATCTAGCCCACGCCACACACAAAAGGGCGGCCGGCAGTTTATGGTCTCCGCTGACATTAACTCAACAGATTTCGGCTCCTCTCCATTAAACTGCTCTTTCTGTTCTCTATCACACCATTAAACTTCTCCCTTTCTTCCTCTGTCACGCGGGTCATTTCGAGTGTGAAGCAATCGGAGAGCAAGAGATGTGGCAACTTGCCTTTAACAATAATTAGTTCCTCTGTACAGCGGAACAATCTGCCTTTTGCCGAGCACCAAAAGGATTCTGCTGTTAAGGAGACATTAGCTGCCGTAACAAAGGGGTCCCGGCCTTTGGAGCCGTTCGTCTCACATTAGCTCATAGTCCTGCTTCCGTTTCAGCCTGGCTTTGAGTCAGGACACAGCGATGGGAGAAATCTCCCTGTGTGTTTGAGCTGCACGCATTATGCTCCCTTCCCAGCCTAATCCTGCTTTTACAGGGGTCAAAATAAGGTCAATCCTCAGAGCATCCACACAGGACATGATGCCGGGGATTGTGCACACGTCGAAAGACAGAAATCTCACACATTGAGGGTTTTAGTTTCAAAGTATCTTAGGGAAAGAGAAACTTGAAGAACTTACAAAAAATTAAAATCTTACAATCAGATCGAATGTCTTAAATGTATAAACTGTTTCTGTATCATTCTGTTTTCTGAGTTTTGCCATGAACAATTAATATAAATTGAGTTACAAATTATTCATGAAGCCAAAAGTTTTAAATTTCAGCTTGTGCATAGCAGGGCAAATTAAGGCAGAGGAAACCAATTAAATTAAATAAATAAAAACTATATATAAATGTGGCTTGGCTGTCCCCTTTTCAAGGTGATCAGGCCACGACTGGAGAAATAACATTCCTAAACTCCTGAATTACATTAAACTTAATCTACCGCAATGAAGCCATGCTTCATGCATTCAAGCCAAATCAAATATATTTATTTTGGTCATTTATTATATTTTTATAAGATGGTAAGTTATCAGTACCTCCATATTTAGCCATACAGTGTACATTCTCTTGTTTTACATAAGAAATAAAATATGACATAAATTAAATAACATTTTTAGCCAAGTACACACCCTCATAAATTAAAAATGTTTTAGACTGGGATGCACAATATAATGGTATATGACTATATCAATATAAGCCAATATTATTATATTAAATTATCAGCACAGGTCTGAATTGGCTGATACTGGCATCATATATAATATATATATATTTTTGGGAATTTTTGAAACAGTATGCTCTCTTTTCTGCCTGGTTAGAAAAAATTATTAAACATTTTCAGCATCTTTTACATTATGATGTTTTGATGCAAGTAGAATTCTATGTAGATTTTATTTTTTTTAAACGAAATTTGCACATTTTCCCTCAGAAATTTTGAAGTAGAAAGACTGAAATAGTATATATTTTTTGCATTCTATTTATTGGTTGTTAACATATTGTTATGTAGTTGTTATGTGGTTATTAGAGTGTTGCTAGGGTGATTGAGTATGTTTTGACATATGCACACAACAAAGTTTAATACTTTAAAAAGTATGTAGTAAGTGTGAGCAATAATAAAAGTGATGCTTGGTTTAGGAAACACCGCTAACAATATAGATTTATAATATCAGATGTTATTGGCAACAGCCTGAAAAATAATTACTGGCTATCAGTATCTGCCAAAATTTCTATTTCCGTTTTGTTTCCATTAATTACTTGTGTTAGTCTATGATTAGTATCCCACACTTCCAGCTCATGACAGGACGACCAATGCACTCTTTTAAAGGTGTGTGTGACAGGTATGGCTACTGGCAAAGAGAGTAAGTGTGAGAGAAAGACTGCGGGACCTCCACATTCTCAGTGCAGTGTCGCCTCCATGTTTGCTGTCCTCTTTTACCGGGGTACCCCGTCATGTGTCTTCTCACTCATCAGTTGAGAGTCCCTAGTGTTGGTGATAGCTCAGGCCTCTTGGACAGAGAGAGGACAGGGGTGACAAACAACCCAAACCCCCACCTCCAGCTGCCAGGACAGGGCACACAACTGACAGAGACGTTCTTGAGTCTGTCGACAGAACTAGCTGTGGGTGCTGAGGGACCCCTCCCATCAGCACAAGGTTATTTCCTCTGTGCCCTACCTGCCCCCACAAACAGGCCCGAACTTAGAAGCACATATACATAGACATGCATTGCCATTCAACGCCATGACTGACTTTGTCCATGGTAACCCAATATGTTGTCCTTTGATTGAGCATGTGAATTTATAGTTGACTTAAAGTCTGGGTCAGTTTGCAGCTTATTCTGGACAAGAACTGCCCAAATAGACAGGAAGAGATCATATACAGTATCTGTTACGAAAAAAATTAATGCAAAATACAGTGCTGCAGTCTATGAATGGCACGGAAAACATTGACGAAAACAAATTAAATGTAGACTTGTCAAATTTTATGTTCATCCAAAAGTAATACTATGATGTAGAATTATTGAATCTCGGCAGGGAGATTCTCAATTCTTATCATGTTTTGCATTAAACGTCAATGTAATAAATTTGGGCAGTTAAATGTTACGTAGTGTATGCAATGTGCAATATAAATAATTGAGATACAGTATGTTGATGTATTATGTTCTGTTATAAGACTTTTTGTTATATGAGTTGGGGGTTACCATGATGATAAATTGTTTTTTTTTTTTTTTGCACAGTGAGAGGAATGGATTGACGAACAACATTTTTTCAAGAAGTTGAATCCATGAATTAAAGTGGTTATAGGATCCTACATGCACTTTGACAAGTTGTTTGAACTGAAATGTGTGTTGGCAGTGTGTGTACACAACCACCCTATAATGATAAAAATCCAGCCAGTGTTTTTTTTTTAATTTACTAAAATCTTTACCCCTTTTTCAAATCGAGCCGATCTCGACGTCACAAAAACAGGCCCTTCCCACTATAGTTTGATTGAGTACCATTGAGAAATTTTAACCAAACTATGTTACAGACTTTTCATTAAGGCCCTAAAGAATCATATCAACTTGTGGAAAATTTGTGAAAAAAAAATTACGTTTTTTTTCTCGCCAATGGTTGTACATTGTAAAAACAAAATCGAGATATTTCTAAGTAAAACAACGCGTTGCTGTTTCTTTGTAATTGTGTAATTTACTATCAATTTCTGAGTGAAAAATTTTTTCTATACCAATTTTTTTTAATTGTAGTATAAACTGATTTTGTTTCCCAGTAGACTAATAAAATTCTGTCAACTAGAAACATTGTATTTACATTGCAGTCAGAGCTTCATGTGATTGGAGCTTGTGATTTTCACAAAATGGTGAGCGAACAGACTGGATATGCCAATGTTTTTGGAGCCTCAAGATATAGCTTAAACTCATGTTATTGAGATAATAGCCCTAATCTGCATTGAAAGTCTGGTTCAACACTGATATGGTGAACAGGATGTAATGAGCTTGCTTACTATCTGCAATTGTATTTTGGTTATAATGAACTTGAAATGTGATGTACAAGCACATCTCTTCCTTCTCAGCAGTCCCTCTTTACAAATGATTTTCTGTTACAGGATTTTCCTCGGCATGTATGAAAACACCAGCGTTATTCTTGGCCCGAGAGCAGTCTCAGCATGAAAAACCCTTATGAGTCCATAACAACAGTTTGGCTGGCTAACAAGGCGAAACTGTTCTGTATACGAATGGTGCACTTTCATCATTAAAATCCTTTCAGAATACATGCTAATCACCCCCACACTGATTTCTTGACTACCACAAACAAAACTCTGTATATCTCCAATGTTTAACCGGCCTCCCTGGCTAGTATTGCATTGTCTGCTTTTCTGGCCGAGTTTGTCCTCTTACAATCTCGGTCAACATGGAGAATAAGTGCTTTCCTGGTGGTGCTCATGACCTCAGAGTGTTAAACATAGCTAAAGCCAAGAGGCTCGTCTTAACTCGAACCTCTTGAAAATCCCTTTCCGCTCTGGTCATACGAGAAGCAATTACCCGAGAAATTTGAACGTAATAAAGAATTGAGCCTGAATTGTTTTCATGAAACGTTTCACTCCATCTATGTCATCTCTTCTGTTGTTGTAAAACCTGAATAAAACAACAGTCGTACTTACAGGCCCCTGAGTAATGGACAAATAAACGCTGGAAAGAGTTGAGCTCATTGTGCCAAGCATGAGGTTTTGCTAGCACTAGCACGTTGCTATTTATTAGGCTATATGGTGTCCAAACAAACACTTTCCCAGGGTTTTTGAGTTTGAGAGACCGGTTCTTGTGTGCTTTTAATCGGAACAATAACAAGTGTGAGATGATTTATAGAAGTGTCATGTGTAATTGTGCTAAATTGTTATTTGCTCAAGACAAGGAACTTAAATTAATGACAACTATGTTTTTGCAATCTGTCTTGCTCAACATCTCATGAAAGTCCATTTGAATTAAAAGAAAAAAGGGAGTCTCAGGTTTAAATGGTAAAGATTTTTAATTAGTTCATAAATATTTCTTTTTTAATTCAGCATACAAAAATGACAGTATGTACATCCACAGATAAGTGGTTCACGAAGGCCGTAATGGGTGACCCACATATTCTGTTCACATGCTCAGAGAGGTTTGGCATTTGAATGTCAGCATTTTTTTATGTTGAGTAAAAATATAACAAGGCACAACACATATAGTCCAATGTCCTTGTTCATATACGTGGAATAAATACAGGTATTCTCCCTCTAGAACTGAAGTAACCAACCAACAGATGGAAGCCATTGCAAAGTTCCTCATTCAAAAGCCACATTTGAAGAGCACTTTCTTTATCTCGTCAGTCTTGTGGTGAAAATAAAGTACCATCTGAGTTCTGAGGTCTTAATCCCTTAGAACTTGGAATGTGGAGTCCTCTGGAACATCAAGCAATTCTGAAGGTTCTAAGAACAGTGCGGAAAATCAATGCTTTGCCAAAAACTGGGAAAATGTACCTTAAAAAACAAACGGACCCAGGTATTGTGTAAGAAAATAGACTTTTTAGATCGGGATACAGGAGCATATGTTTCAATGTTTAAAAAAATGAGGAGTAAAAATCCTCTTGAGTACGGTGAGCTGGGTGTTTTTAACAAAAACCATGTTCATTTGTGCAGTAAAAAAATAAAGTCCAGCTTCTGAGTTTCTTTATAAAAGTTCATAAAGCCAAAAATAAGCCATGTCTTCTCAAAAGCATATAAGCTGGAAAAGCATAAGACAAAAGAAAGCCTTGTTGGTAACATGCTTTGGTTATTTGTGGCCAAGTAAGTCAGGTAGACAAAGGTTATGCGCCACACCCAGGCTGAATATATCTAGAATAGAATCAAGTCTTGAAATTTTCAGCTCGTTCAACCACAAAGTCTGGGAATTCGAATGAGAATTCTGTCCAGTTCTGTTACAATGAGTAGAGCGCATTCCAGATCTCCTTTAGATTAGTTTAGCTGAGAATAGGTACGTGTGACGGGGATCGGGACAATTGTTGGAGACGACTGCAGAGATGGAGAGCCAACTCATTTGCACACGTATTTCTCCACAGTCCTCTCACACTTCTTGCACGTGACGTAGCAGCACCAGTGGTATTTGCAGTGGCATCGCTCCACCACTCTCTCTGAGTACGGGTTGTAGCCTCTGCCACAGCACATCAGATCACAGCTGTCACTTCCGCTGGAGGTTTTATTGCACTGCCTGCAGAAGAAACAGACAAAAAGAACTTTATAGTACATGCTGTACCACTAACAAACTCAGAAACATTATAAAAAACGTTATTGTTGTCAGTGGGTTGACAACAATAATCGGTCATAAGGAATGCTTTTCTTATGGGATTTTTACATATTTTTTTTTTAAATAGATTTTCTTAAAAACAATGCTTTTAGTGCAACAATGCACACACTAATTTGGGTAAAATATACATTTTTTAGAAATAGCTTTTCTATTATTTTATATTTTTATAAAAGTAAAATGTTAATTATATTAGATTATTTTTTATCAGCATTTCATATTGAGGAATATTTTTATAGAAAAATCTGCAAAAATATTTTCTAGTTTTCTAAGATTTTTTATTTGTTATATAAATTGTATATTTTCATTATAGTTTTTATAAAATATATATTTGATCGTTTTTATCAAATATATATTTCTATTTTTTTAATAAAAGGCCATTTTAAGTTTAACACTTTTCAAGTTTGAAGAAATCTTTTCCATATGTATCTATTATCATTTTTTTTAATTTAAAAAATATAAAACAGAATTTTCATCATTCAAAAAAATTATTATCAATACTTTTCAATATTGAGTGAACTGTATTTACGTACTAAGAAAATAAATAAATGTACTAACTGACTAGTTAGTTAGTTGTTAGACGACTAACTCATACATAATCTAAACTGTTTTGTACATGGAACTTCAGGAACATGACTTCAAAAATACATTCACACAAATAGATGACAAAACATTTCTCTGTGACCATGAGAGAAATTGCTAAACATAAGCGTCTTTTCAAACCAAGGTAAAAATTTTGCTCAACCACATATTAAACCAACAGCACTGAATCTTCTTATAGCTAGTTTTAAGAGCCAGTTCATTCGTACCCAGGGAACATGTTCTCTTGCATTTAAGTGGATCCTGCAGACATGTACTGAAGCCTGGGGCATCTTGAGCAATGAATAGCCCTGTCATAAATCACGCTCTATACACTAGGGGTCGGCCTGTGTGTAGCCCTCTCCACATAAGTGCATTGTTTTATAATTGTGTGGTATTAATGCTCAGGGTGCTGAGAGACAGACAAGAGGGGATGGCTAGAGAACGAGAGAGAGGTGAAGAATGCTGTTATTTAAAACTAAAGTAAAAGTTTCTCCCAGGTCAATGCTGAAAGGGTAGAAAGGCAAGTAAACATGCTTTAAGACTCAATGAGTAGCATATGTTCAATGCTGACCTGCACCAGTGTGGCGATATATAGTCAAACGGTTTATAATTCATGAAGAGACCTTTCAAAAAAATTCAATAAGAAAGAAAAAGAAGTCTAAGTTTAGTACATTTTGCTTCCAAACTCCTCCTAACATCTCTAAAGTGATCTGGTTTTATCATCGGTTTAACAATTTAACAGCTATGAGCAGAACTTTAACTCAAAGTGAAAACACATTTTAAAACACATCTTTTAAACAGTGCTCAGTCACTCTTTGTTTTTGTTTCTTTGTTCTGATTGTTTCTTGTTTCTTTAGTGATACCAATCATCTCTAAGCCTCTGGGATGTTGTTCTGTCTGAACTTCTCATGCACCAATTTCATTAATAGTAGTCTTGTGGCCCACAAAGCAGCATGAGGAACATGCAGAGTAATGTAACTTCAGATGAGACAGATGAGATACGTTCCGGGCTTCTCTAAGCTTGTCATTGGGTCTCTCCCCATCTCTCACCACCAAATCAGATTAGAGAAGCCATCTCTGCAGGTCTAGTTAGGGTAACACTCATGGCTCATTATCTTAAGACCCTTTAAATCACAAAGAGAGGATGTCCAATGATAGCAGCTTCCTGACTTCATGGGTGAATCTCACGGAAAAAAAAGCCCAGGTCACATTTCACTACAACATCAAAAATACACAATTTAATAGAATTTTTTTTTATTTTTTTTTTATAATTAAAATATATTTTTATAAAATATATATTCGTAAAATAATATAAAATAATGCATTTTCATAAAAATTGCATTGCCATAATTTGTATGGACATTTTACTCAGAACTTACATATAATAATTTAACAATTCTCATTAGATTCTTAATACTGGCATTACAGCAATAAGAATGGGCTTTTTTTTCCAATGGGAAGTGTGCTTAGTTGTCACAATGTAAAAATTCTCTTCAGGCAAAACATATTTTCTTCATTCTTTCTGCTGATTTTGGTGTAAAACATGGCCTGGATTTCTTCACAGGGTTCATGAGAGTCACCCTCGTTGTATGGTATAATTATAATAACTGACCTTCTGTAAAACTGACATCAAAACACAATGCAATTAAATGCGAGGACAACAGGTGTTGTAGTCACATGTTTTAGAGACAGGTATGGGGTGATGCTGAACCCCCTACATAACAGAGACCACCATGGAACCGACATGTGCGACACACACAGTTCCCTGTTGACGTTCTCTATTGATTACAAAACACACCAGAGTCTTGTGACCAAGTGCCAAGCACTAAATATATGAACAGAGAGCACGTGTGAGTACTGTTATCAGCACTAAGGCTGAGGATGTATACTGTGTGTTGAGTGCACCTGACATATAGCATGTATCTAGGTTATCAGTGCACTGACCTATAATACCTATAAAAGCCTAAACGCTTACAATGTTCAGCTGAAAATATTTTAAGAATTTTAAAAGTTATAGTACTGACTCTACAATTTGACTGAATGAGCCGCATTCAAAGACATGTGTAACTCACACCGAAGTCCCAAATTTTACTCGGTGACCATCTTGGTGACAAATCAACAATCAAATGTGAAACCAGCAGTATATTAAATGTTTCTTCTATAGCTCCAATTACAAAAAAAAAACACTACAGAAAAAAAGCATATCATTTACAGAAATGTTTATATTAATATTACAATAATAAACAAATAAAAAAAATATTAGAAATACAATTATTATTATTATTTTAAAGACATTAATGTCTTTTATTGTTGCTGCCACCATTTTTGGAGCTGTAGTTAAGACTGCGGATTGCTGACAATTCATGTCATATGAATGTCATCCACAGAGCTTAGTTAAAAAAAGTGACACAGAGCACATTTAAACGCAAATATAACAAAAGCAAGGAAGCTGAGGTTATTCCATTCTTACCTAAATCCACACCTGAGTCTCTACTGATAAAGCAATAGGAAATAAGCAGGAAGAATTCATTGTCGTGCTAATCTGTGTGTGCAGAGCTGCTATCAGCTGAGAGCCCTTAGCTCTGTGAATAGCAGCATTACTCACAGACAGACTGAGAAAGAGGACACAGTCACTTTGGACATGTCAGAGACACGCGTGTATACACACACTCACAGTCCGGCTTTATCAGGGCTTTTCAAGAGACATCTTATGAAGTGACAATGAATAACCCATAAAGACTAACATTTCATGACATGAACATTGTGTTTAGAGACAACCTGTCAAGTTAGAATAGTTTTTAAAATGTGGAATAGTTTGCTTCTCTGATCAGCAACAAATCATAAAGTTAAAAACAAGACTTTTAAAGTAAGTTCAATTTGATTCTAGTTATATCAGCTTTTCTGGACTTAAGTTGGTGTAAAATGTTTACAAGTTAAGCTGTGTTTTCATGATCAATCATTACCGCCAAGTACTGTGTCTGTTCCTACTACAAATGATTGGTATGAATGGACATAAAGGGAATATTTAAGAAAAAATAAATGAAATAAAAAAATATATTTTTGCATTAGGGCCTGTGAAAATATTGTCAGGGAATTTATAAACCTGACCTGACAGGGCTAGCAAAAAAAAAAAAAGAAGAAAAAAAAGAAGTCCTTATTTTTGAGCAGTGAAGTATGTAATTTGTTAATTAGTTAGTCTCACCTGTCCTGAGTACCGAAGGAGCCCAACTTGTCATTCTTTGAGCAATAATCCGGTGAACTCTGCAGATAAACCAGCTCATTCTCTCGGACTGGCCGGATGTCGATGTCTTTGGGGACGAGTTGCTTGCGTGTGCCCATGGGCCGATGAACCACCTTAGTGGCTGACAAGTACTTGGTCTTTAGGTCCATGGCGATGTCCTTCAGATCCTGTAAGCCTCTCCAGCATGTCCGAATGGAGCAAGAACCAGAAACACCGTGGCATTTGCACTTCATGACCAGAGCGTCTCGCAAAGCCTGCGTAGGGGGGAAAAGTGGGTTGGATTCAGATGAACTAATAAAATAATAAAAAATAATAATAAAATTACATTTAGACAGTCTAAACAGGGAATGCAACATAATAATGAATTTGGACAGCTTTTGCTCATGTATTAAAAAAAACTACTTTGAAATCCAATTAGATTTGCAATAACCCATTTTAATTCTAAATGTGGTTTGAATCAGGTTTATTATTCCTATCGGACTCCATGCCCGGTTGCCTGGCAGATTAAGTCATGTGACTGGCTTTTGTAGTGAATCATTGATGCCACATGGTTTCTGTGAGGCACTGCTTACCTGTCTGCCCACTTCGCTGTTGTGAAGATGCATCAACTTGTTGGCATTCGAGCCAGACTTCTTCTTCATCTTCATGGGGGCATCCGAAAACTTGGAGCCCATGAGGAGGCCATAATGCAGGTTATCAGCACAGCCACCCCACCTGTACCCAGGCTCGGGTATTTCACCTGGAATCGGACCACACGAGCACAACCTCAGGTCTCCGGAGGTGCACGCCCGTGCTATTGTGTGACTTATAGCGGCTGCGGAGAGCGCATGTAAAAATGCAGATTCCCTCGTTCCTGAAAGACGTCAAAAAATAAAAAGTGATTAAAATTAGTTTCTTATATAAAAAAAGAAAACATGAATTCTGACTTTTTCTCCCTTAGAAAAAAAAGCAAAACAGAGCAACATGAGAAACCCGTCAGCATGCAGTATGACAGGATAATGGCAGAGATTATGGAACTGTTCTAACAGTGCACATATGTCATGACAAGATAATAGGTGTAGAAACAGGAGAGGCTCAACTTGACCCCATACAAGGTACATCAAAGGCTGTCTCCTTAGCGGTGCACTTACGAGAGGCAGGAGTGCTTTAACTCTTGACAAATGCAAATGGTCTGCGGGGAAGGACATCATACAGTTCTCTAGAACTTCAACAAGATTTAGTCTGACCATCTCCGGCATTTGGATCATGCTAAAAGCTCGTAATAAATAAATAGGGAGGACGATTAAACCACCCGTCAAAGCGTAGCATGTAAGTGTCACCACTGTGAGGAAATTCAAGATGTGATGCTGCATCATTAATCCACAGAAAACCAAGTTGACTATCCCTTTTGTGACTATTTTATTTCATTGATTTCATATTTCTTTAGTTGGTTGACTGCTGTGCTCCAGGGGTCGTACACAGGGTAAAACCGTAGGCTTTAAATGACTGTGAAACTAGGAAAAAAGGCAATTCTCTGTTCATTACTGACTAACTCGCTCAATAGCATCTCTCATTGAATTGAATGGATCCTATTGTTTATCCTCACAGTAAATGCTGCTCCTCCGTGAAGACTCTCATCAAACGGAGCATGAGAAAGAAGAGCGATGCGCAAGAATTCTGCGGGTCGGAGGTTTCTGGGTGGGCAGGGGTATGATTTCTTTTATCATGCAGTGAGGCACTTAGGCCGAATTGCAGCATTTAACTGGCATAGTCTGCGTTACCCGGAGCGAGATGTTTAAAGATCACTGTAGGCTGCTTTTTAAACCATTGCCCTCATAAAGTTTTCCTTCAACAGTTAGATGGGCTCCTCAGACCTATTAAGGCCTGAATGGAAACCACGCTTGGGTATAAAGAGAGGTGTGTGGTTGCCTTGAAGGGGCTGGCAATGGACGGACAGCGGCCCTTTCGCTAATTTAGGGCTTGCTGTGTCTAAACAGAACATCTGTGGATAGATTTCAGAAACGCTTCACACAAAATAGTCTTCAATTGGAAATAAATCCTCTTTGGACATGATTTTCCTCTGTATCTCACCTCTTTCCAGGTCCGGGAGGAATTTTGAAGCATCAACAGAGGAACAGTTCCAGCGCATGTCTGCGAAGGTCTTTTGGCAGACCTTTTTAACCTCCCGTGCTGCTTGGATGATGGTTTGCATGAGTTCCAGGTTACTCCTACAGAGCTGAGCCTGAGAGGAGACGAGGCCTGGCAACGTCTTGCAGTGCTGGGTCTTGTTGATGTGTTGTGTGGTCTGCGATAGCGCCCTGGATGAGGAAACGCATATGTTTTAATGAACACTGGATGTCTGTGAACTGTGTACATTGATATAAATGTCTTTTGAGTTGTAGAAATTGAATCAAATTTTATATTTACAAGTTAAACAGACACTTGAAAAGTCATTAACATGTTTGGTGGCGTGAAAAGTGATCAAAATATTTGTGGCAAGTCTTGAATTTAAAGTGACTGAATGAAGAATAGTTAAATAAACATGGTTAACACCAACTCTAAAATATTAGGAGTAGCAACAATGGTTGAAATACGTTTCAGAAAGTGTTCTCGCACGCATTTAGGCTGCGGGCTAAAATTGTTCAGTGTCTCGCACGCAAAGGCATGCAAACAACAACCCATTCCCAGAGATAATCAATCAAGATTAGACCAAAATGGAAGAAGATTATTTCTGCATCGCTTGGAAGCATGAAAGGCACCAAAAAGCAATTGCCAATTGAAAAAATGTTGTTTATCAGCGAGATGATTCAGTTATTGTTAAAGGTTTAGTGAATGTTCTGTGGTAAAGCTGCTAACAGACAATGCCAGAAGAATTTTTGCAAGCTTAAGTCATAGTAGAAAATGCAAATCATGCATTTTATCTTAGAAATTATCTCCCATTTAACTTTCAAGAAAAACAATATTAATTTCAGTAAGACTTTGTAGTGAAACCTGTTGAATTCAAGCATTGGTTTACGTTTCTCTTTTACTAAAACGCACACATGAATCACTATTCGTGAGAACCAACTAATGCCCGCTCTACCTTTGCCTGTTTCAGATTAGGGGCCGCTACTTTATGTTCCATGATATGCTGTGACTGACAGACCCCTGTCTTAACCTCCACACACATATACACCCTCCGTCTTTGTTATCCAGGGAACACAGGTGTTTATGGCAACATCTGTTTTGCATTTCTTGCCATGCAATATCAAGACTGTGGAAACCTCTATCAGCATCTTGTGCATACAAAATGGCTTCTTCACGACCCAATTTCTCTACCATCATGTTTTCTATCGCAATTAATCAACAGTATGATTATGTCAAAACAAAACATTCTGCAAAAATCACAAGTTGCAAGGAAATAAGTGTTGAACTGGATTTACCTCTGATTTAATAGAATTAAGATAAAATTCTGTTTAGATTTATTCCTAACACTTCCAAATCCATTATTTCACTATCACAAAAACATCTTTTCCTACGTTCCAAACATAATTTTTTCCCATGTTGCACATGATTTGACAAATCAGTCAGCTTGACAAACATCTTGAATGCGTTGAAACAGTTTCAGTATACAGTATATAAAGAGAAAAGAGCAACTCACAGCCATCTGATTCCTGTGCACTGCTGAGACATGAGCAGGAATGTGAGGAGACAGAGCGGGAGTGAAGGGAAGGTTCGCTTCATGCTGTACAATAAGATCCAGCTCAATCAGAAGACACTGATGCAGGTGTTCGCTGACCCCACTGCTTCTTGACACAGTTATAATTAAAAGCCAAAAGCCATGGCACTTATTCCTTATTTCTGTCCCTCTCCTGCTTGGGAAAAAAAAAATCTGATTCAGATTACATAGATCACATGCAGCAAGCCCTAGGTTCATGTTCTACTTTGATGATTACTACTAATGTGCACCAGACATACTTTGAGGATTTTTAAAAAATATAAAAAGAAACCTTTATAAATAGCTTTGCTTTTGCTCCAAATAGTAATTTTGTATTTAAGTTCTGTATTGTAATTATGTTATTCTATTGTATTACTGTATCACTTTCATTGAGGATTTTATATAATTTACATTAAAAATGTGTATTTAGTTTACTGGGTTTTGCATCTCCTTGTGACAAGGAGACGCTGAAAAAAGCTAATTAAAAAGGTAAATGATTCAAAAAGCAAAACTGTTTTTTTTTTAAATAATATGTTCACATTTTTCAGAGTTTTAACACTCTGCATGCAAATTTCTGAAATATAGGTGTGGCAGTTTTTGGTTATCAAATGTCCTCGGATTATTCCATCTGCTGGAATAGGAGGGCAATCAACAGATACGAGCTCCCAGTGGACAGGCTGTCTGGCCTCAGGCATGATGCTTTCACATACAGACAGTGATTGTCCAGATTGCAGAGAGCTTTTTCCCCCCCCTTCTGGCTATAGAACCTACACCCAGAAAACTATAAATTAAAAGTGCAATTACAATTATAAACGTAGCTATTGCATCAAAAAATAATTTTCAGTTTTATTTTTTATCAATAACAAAATGCAAAGTGCAGATTGTAATTTTGACACCACATTGATTTTACTAACAAATTTGAGGCAGCAATTTTCTGGTTTTCAGTTTGTGTTATTTTTAAGTGTACGAAATATAAAGAAATAAATACAAAATGCAGTGTAGTTTATACCCTATGCATTATCTATAGTCTATATACCATTAGCATGGCCAGCTATACGAATCCAAAGAGTTTAATATTTCTTCAGAGCTCTTATACAACCTATGTAATTAAACAAATCTCATATGAGATATAAATAACGGCTATTTAAATATATTAGCGATCATCTTTTATTGTGTGTATATATAGCCTATGCAAAAGCAATAAAACAGCTGCTTCACTCTTGCTTTCTCTAAGTTTGCACTTTATCTTTTATCTCTTGTTTTTTCGCCTTGGGGTGAAACGAGGTAAACTTTCAATGTAATTAGTTCACTCAATATAACCCCTCTAGGTGGTCTACAATGTAGGCTCTATTGCAGATTATTGCCCTGTCAATTTACTTTAAATTGCATCAGGGATGATGTTTAAAAGCTAAAACATCTTTGTAAAGAAGTTAAGAGGCGCAATTAAGCGTAGCCTACTAAATTAAGAAACTTTGCGCACAATAAATGGGAAAGCACTTTTATCCTCACCTTTATCAAACGGAGATTGACGCCCCCCAAAAAATGCCCCTTGTGCAAAGTAATCCAAAAGTGTGTTTTATTTAAATCCAGCCCAAATTCTCTAGCCAAAGGTCTAAATGTGCGTTAATCCGTTTTTGTGAAGTCCGAATGAGAACGTATCATGCAACTGTCCACTGATAAAGAGATGTGTGTTGATTTTGCGGTGCTGTGCTGCTCGCGCGCTGGAATCTGCTGGACTGAAGGTGCAGACGGGGCTCGAGACTATATGAGCCCGCGCGCCACTTTGATCTCGCGTTGATGTCAGGGACCATTAGCATAACAAAGTGGTTAAGGTTTCCAAGCCAAAGAAAACGCTGAAAATATGATCTGTGACACTCTGACATCTCGCTACTTTTGACACGGAATATCAACGTTATTTTTTTTTTCCAAGGCTATTTTCATTATGGGTCAGTCATCGAAAAAGGTGCGGTTTGTGTTCCTCATGAATAGCCTATATGTGTGTAAACGATGAGTTTGAAAAGCTAAAACCAACTCTTATTATGTGATATTGTAGGCAATTATTTTATTTATTTATTTTATTTTTTAATTTCCATTTCCAGCAATTCCAAAACACATTTCAGTGGAAAATATATTTATATTTATTCTTTCTATAACTTTAGATTAGAATAAAAACAGTTTTATGATTTACAGTTCCATTAATAGGCTACATAATGACATCGTCATCCTTTTAAGATGTGAACTCAAGGATAAAGGTGAGATTTATTAGCACTTTATGTTAGGGCATGATTTTAAATAGTCCACTCTGTCGCCATTATTTTCTACAGTAGTGATTTTTGGAGTGGATATTTGTTGAAATATCAGCATTAAATTCCCTATCTAATAAACTACTCATAATATCATGCCATAGTAGGCTAGTAATATATTTTAAAAGCACCAAATGGAACAGACACCCTATTACTAATTTTCTGCACTGTCCATGGGAGGTGAAATTAGTGAGAAATCGTGGGAGCGTCAATTTCAGGAAATAAAATCACAGAATTCGCAACAAAGTTGGAAATATTGCAATTCTAGTGTTTGCATGGTCCATAAAACTATGCGGCTGTATGCCAGAGTTTCCACACTCGTGCCATTTACAGTCCTGTTCACGGCCCATATTGGCCACTCCAAAAACAAGGCAATTTTCCAAGCACGCTAATAATGATTTCAACGTGATGAATGTGTCCTGATGCATGTTTCATATTAGTCACTATATGACAAAGCTTCTTCTACATTTCACACAATAAATGATTTAACCTCTAGAAATACTCCCAGTAGCCCATTGAAGTCCACATCTGAGCAAAGATATTTCCTAATTTATAAAAATGAGTTATTCAATTCTCTTGTTGTTTTTGGTCTATCAAGAAGTATAAAAGAGTCCATTAAAGGATTCATTATCATTACAAATTGCTAATAATAAATATAAATGTGTTGAGAAAATATTGTTAGAATAAAAAATAGGCCAGTACGAGTGTACATTAATTACAGATTGCACCACACAGAATGGCCAAGTTAATATTTTAACCATCTAAGGTAACTGTCATTTTAATAGTGTCTATGGTGCAATAAAAGTCAAGATGTTCTCTGGCCATATGCTTCTCTTGTTAACCTGGCTCTCTGGTCCAAAAACGCCTCCTGCAGTGAATTCTGTAACACTCACACAAGTTTCCCCTGTAAAACACACCACACAAGCCAATTTTCAAATAACGACGCAATTAAAATACAATCATTAAGACTTTTTCCACTGTTAACAGTATCTACTGTTTTAAATAAAACAGGCAATTCCACTGATTTTGTGGTTAAGTGTGTAAAAGTAGGTGTGTATCAGGTTGAATCAAAAGAGCAAGAAAGTAAAAAAACATCAAAGCTAAAGTGCAAAATTAAAAAGGTCCATACAATGCATTTAAAAAAGTGTACATGAAATTTTGGACAAATTTCAGTAAAGTGCATGTAAAGTACAATACAGTGTCACAATAGTAAGGTCAAAGCAGATTCATTTCCAGTAAATGAGCAATAAAAGTCTGCTTTGTTCTTAAATAATGCACTTTTTCCTACCATCTACATATTTCTTCATAACACATGCAAACGTTTGAATTAGATTATTCTCTGACGCTCCACAATATCAAAAGAAAAAGAAACCTGATGGATGTTTCTCGCTATTAAGTTGAATCGAACTGCACAGATCCCGTTTGTTCAAGGCCTTGCGTGTGTATGAGTAAATGCCAGGCGCTACTTATTATCTTGAACTGTATTTACTTATGTGCAGTAAATCAACCACTATAACCTTGATTGACCCACCGAATGCCTTTCCTTTCACGTTCTGTTGCATAATAAAACATACTGAGGGGTGTCAAGAAGACAAAATGCCACACAGACTTAAATCATTCACTCCAAAGAGGCCTGCAAGAGGGGCATGATATTGGAAACTGTAGGCACGACTATTTTAGTTTAATTGATTTAAGAAATAATCTAATAAACTAATCCTTCTCTCACAGCTGAAACCAAAGCAGCGAAGAACAGAAAAGAGGGCAGCGTGTATATTTAGAGCTAATCTGATACTCTTAAGAGGTACCACCGACAATTGCCGAAGCATGACATTTCCATTCGCCGCCAAGCTGCACCATTTCAGCTCAATATAACAAGAAATGCCCGTGGAGCTCTAATCTCGACCCAAAGCGATGGGAAAGCAAATATATGCGTTATTTCGCTAAACACATTTGCCTACAGCAAATTATTTAAATATGCGGGAATGGGAATTAGCCAAGCTTAGGGAGATGTGCTGGAGATAATAGACTTTGGACATGAATAAAAACCACAGACTTTTTTTTTTTTGAGATTCAATGCATTCTGAACATTGTAGACAGATGGAAGCATCAATAAATGGGTCTTCTTTTAATGTTTAAACAAGCTTATTTATGATCTGTTATAAGAAGTAAACAAAAATATACATTCACATCTTTCAGACAGCTAATTTTCATGCAATGTGAAGTCATAATAGGAGCATGTTTATGGAAAAACTAAGTCTTACAGCCATTTTATGAGGGATGTGAAAAGCATCTAGTAGCAGTGAGATGTGAATGGGCATGAACTCTTAATATCAGGTCAAACGGGACTGAAGACTGACCAAAAGAGCCGTGACCTCTCTAGTGTGTCTGTGTTAGAGGTTTTAACACGCAGGCTCTCAATTCCTCCTCATACCAGGATCAACACCACAGCCACTTTGATCTTTCAGCCTTCTTCTACCAGCATTGAGAGTCTTACATAGCCTTAGGGTGGTTCATAGAGGGCACGGAAGCTACTTCAGTTTATATAACTGAAATTATACATGGGGCAGAAAAATACATGTGCTTTGAATAAGAACATTTTTATTTATTTTTTTTTACATTTTGCATTTGAAACGTTAACTCAATTACGCAATTTTAGACATTTTGTGGTGGCTATCCATGTGTGAAGTTTAATGCCATTACTGAGACTAATGATTTAACGTTTGCATAATGAATCATTTGAGGCAGTTGTGCAAACTGGTCCACACTATTTGTCTTCTATCTGAGACATCATCAGACACATAGCACCATTTACCTTGACACATATTCAGATCATTCATTCTGAGCTTGTTGAAGGAGTGCAGAGACACAGTGCCCCCGTCCCCTGACGTCTCGAGTCTCTGCCCTGCTCACAGCTGTCTCGTGTCTCAGTGACTGTCAGTGGCACAGAGCTAGAACTGCACGACTGCATCTGCACGTTGCATCACTAAGAATGCAAAGTTACAAGAACAAATAAACCTCAATCAAAGGCAAAATAAATCTGTCCTAATGCCTCTTAGTTTAAAAAAAAAAAAAGCCTGAATATTGTCATCAGCAGTGATGAAATTTTATTGTTTTATGACAGTATTCTATAATAAAATCTCATCAATACTCATTAATTTATATTTGATACTAAACATGTATTTCTATTGAAAAATATGAACTTCCTTCAATCTTTTTCATCTTTTGTTTTGAATTAATTTGAGTGCTCTACAATTGATCTTCCAAATAATATGTATATATGTATATATATATACAGTATATGTGTGTATGTGTATGTAAAATTATAATCATAATAAATATATGCATATATATATATACACAAATAATTATTTCATTATATATACAAATTATATGTACATATATTTACAGTAAAATATAATAAAAATATATATTAATATATACACAAACATATTGTATAATAATAAATGCATAATTATATATACACACAATTATTATATTTTCATTCATATATACACACACACATACACATTACATATAAAAAAAATCTATATTAATGCAAAAGTATCGACATGTAGATAATCTGCTTGTAGACAGCTTAAACAATTAAATAATAGAATCTACCCTAACTTTTTGTTCCAGTAAGCAATATATATTGACTTTCAGTCAAAGTCAAACTTGTAATAGAAAAAGTGAGACACATTGCTCTGCATGATTACATGGTGCCAGCAATGAATGGTGGGAATCGTTACCTGTTTGAGGCAAAACATCTACACGGTACGAACAGAACACAGCAACAATGTTGATTTGAAACATTGGTCAGCAGCTCTGTGTCTCCGACAAATACAGAATCCATTTGTTTGAGACACAAGAAAGGCGGCAGCGTCTGTTTGGTGCTGTCTGCTACGCCGTGATGGAGAGTCTGTCGTTGACTGGCTGTTTAAACTAAGAGGAAATGCATCACTTTGGCTGCAGCACTGTGTCCAGCCAGTTTATTTAAGCTAAGGTGGGAGAAGCTTTGTTTTGGCTGTTCTTTTGAAACCTGTTTTAATTAGGCAATCTCATAAAAACAAATCATGACTTAATAGGCCGAACGAAGAGAGACCTGACAAACAGCTTATGTCAGCATGCCAGTATCTTGAGGTTTTGTTTCTATTGCAAGCATGGTGCTAAAGATCAAATGGCTTAAATATAAACAAATTACTGTTTAGGAGAACATTTTAGGAAGTTTACATACACTAAACATCAAGAATGAGAACTTAAAAACCACTCCCCGCTTTCCCCCAACAATTAAGTTTCCTATTATATGCAGAAACTTGTCAAAATTAAAACATTTTAAATTCCATGCTTTCAGAGCACAAAAAAAGTGCAGAACATGCTTTCGCGTCTGGGTTTGTGTGTTGCCTGCTTTTTGCTGTAAAAACAAGGGGACAGTCACACTCAGCAGGAGAACTCGGAGAGAAAACGTTCAGCGTCCAGTTCAGACTGTTTAGAGAGTTTGGACCTGTTCTTCAGAAAGGGGCCATTTGTTTAGGACAGGCCCTCTCTCCCCAGCATGAAACATGGAAGGAGAATTAAACTACGGCTACAAACAGCAGGGGCATGAAAGGCCTTACAGACATCGCCTTGTGTGCGTCCATGTTGTCCTGTCCACATTTGAGTGAGCGTTATTTTTCCCTCAGTACAAGATCAAAGCTTTTACCCATCTGCCAAGGAGAATGCTGGGACAGGCGATACAGATGAGATAAAATCAGTATCACAGCGACTTTATCGGTCAGAAGAGACGTACTTGTGGTAAGAGCATTTTCTGCTCAAAACAAGATCAAAAGAAGCTGCTCATCAACAAAAGTGGGTGGGTTATAGAGATTTATACAGATGAGATATAACCACTGTCATCAGAAATGTATCAGTAGGCGGACTGGAATACTGTTACAGCACTCCTAGCAAAAGCTAGATCAAAAGCCACTGTGCAACACTAGTGCCAGAGGAATACAGTTGGCCTCAAACCACTACACAATAATAATAACAGGACATAACATACGTCTATAAAATAGCACATCTATTTTAGAATAAATGGTCAGGAGTATCTATTATAGCTGTTGACACAGACACAGTGTTGGGCTTGACAACTATTTAACAACAGGTGTGACTGGTTAATGCCAGGAATATTGGATTCTTCTATAAGCCTGATTGGTTGACAGAGGCCACCAGGAAAGAGCAGAAAGACGAAGTGATGATGATAAACATGAGCAGGGTTTACTTACATTCTTGCATATGTTTCAATACTAAGACTTTGTCTGACCAGCACAAATCCAACAAGTGTTGTTATATCAAACTGCTTCCAAAAAAAAATAATAATAATAAACCCTTGAAACTGAGATATTCTCTCTTAGATTAAACAATCACTAGCATCGCAAGGTAAATAAGTAATATAAAATATTTAAATATAGGCGAATGAAAACTGTATAAATGCTAAAAAATAAAACAAAATGAAGAAAATAAAACAACACAGATGTATGAAGCTACACACACAGGTCCTCAGATCCTTCACTCTTGAACTGTCCCATTCACACAACTGTGTACATAGCATTCAAATCACTACTGTATGAATGAATACCCAATGTAAATTCCCTTTTTGTTCTTATGCTAGCCTTGATAATCACCTGTGACCATAGTGACAGTGAAAAGTCCAATCGAGGCGCGAGTTCATCTGTAAAATCTTAATTAACCCATAGCAGCTTTTATACCTGAGTGAAGCACATTTGAGTCACGTGCATGACCACAAAACTGATGGAAGCAGGATCTATCTGACTGCATCTAAAACCTAGATAACACAGATCATATCTCAGTCTGTGCAAGTTGGCCAAAAATAAAATAAATAAATAAATAAAAATAATCATTACACACAAGACATGCATGCAGCAAGTGGCTATTGAATTTTATGATGTGACAACTAGTTATTTTCCAGTAGGGTCCAGTTCACACATCAGGGGTTCAGAAATGTCTAGCTGATAGTGGCTATTCCTGCTAATGAATCGGAAGTCTTGCACATTAACAGGAAACAGCTTGCTTTTCACTTTGAGAAATAAGATGGATAGAAGCTTGCCACTCTTGGAAATCTATGCATAAATGTAATTATATTAAGCACTTAAATTCTTGACTGACACTGCATTCTGCTGCTGTGTGAACAAGGCAATAGCCTTTCATCTGACTTGCAGAGTTTGTATATCGGTTTCTGAAGATTAAGAGAATTTGAATCAATGAGAGAATGGAGTAAGCTTTCTAGGTGGCAAGAGCATAGACTTGGCAAAAGTTTTGGGTCTAGATGAACACTGATCTACTAAGGCGGTGGAGATTAACAGGGCAGAAAGTGGTAACAAGTAGAACAATAGATAAACTGTACGGACACATCTGTTTTTGTTCAATAGCCTTCTGTAGGATTAAAGCAAAAAGAAACCAGAGTACCAGGGTCTGATATAACAACTATAGACGCTACGATCTGAAAGCAAAGTAGTCCAGAGAAAAGGCTACCAGAGCGGTAACCTAATCACAAGATAATCCTACTTGCCCTTCACTCATACAGCAGGGCATTATTCATATCGGCAGGCACTCAGACCTCAAACTCTCATAAGCAAATTAATCTGTGACACACATTCCTACTACTCTTGATTTAGAAAGCCAAAAAGCAGTTATTTCAAGAATTCTAATAGCCATATTAATCTGTCCAAGATATACCCATTTCACTTCCAATGTACTCAGGTTCAGTTTTAACTGTAAAACTTCTTCAAAACTCACAGGTTAATCCATGGCATTTAAATATTTGAGCGATCTGATGTTAAGATCTAGATTTACATGCAGAGTACATGGAAATTTTTTTTTTAAAAATTAAAATGTTTCCGGATCTGACCAACATATTTGACATCAGAATAACTCAAACCAAATGCATTATTTGTTGGTGGTTCTGAGATTTTCGCTAGGGATTGCCGGCACGGAAACCTTGAAATAAAATCCTGTTAAGCCCTCTGTCTCTTTCTCAGGAGTATAGTTAAAACCATGCTGTGCATGGACATGATTATGCACCGCCACAGGTCCTATGGCATGGCCCAGCCTTGACTTCCAGCAGGAAACAAGCTCAGGAGTTCAATTAGGGCAATTTTCAGTTTGGCCAGGAGATTAGCAGACGATGTAATACAATCAAACAGAGAGGGATGAAATATATAACACTTTTTATTCAGCCATTTGAAAGAGTACAACTGATTTTAGAACAGATTATAAGGTTACAGACAACATAGAACTTAGAATAAAGAATTAAAATAGTTATGACAAAAGCTGATGGTAGGAGAGTCTCTGAGAGCTTGAAGACCGCAGGACTCCGACATAATCCTGTCTGCAAACAGCGCTGCTGTAGTGCCCAGCCGACAGAGGAGACGGATCCGTTTGCTCTGTGGATGAGCAGAGGTAACACGAAAAGATAGTTCTTTCACACCGGGCTGAGCAGACACAATCAGACCCTTGTTCTGAGAGGAGGGAGAGGGCAGCTTGTTTCTGCCTACAGACAGAGAATACATGAGCCCTCTACAGTGTGATCAGAGCAGAGGATGCTCCAGTTGAACACACAAAGTGAAACAACATTCAGACTGAGTGCTTTTGGAGGAAAGAGAGAGGATATGTACTAATCCCAGATAGCAGTACACAAGAGGAAATGTATCTTGGCATTTCAGCTGCAGCTAATGGCTCCAGGGGTTTTAAGGCTCATGTTATAAGCCTGGAAAAGGCTAACAAAAATAACAAGAATTCAGTCCTTAAATAGGCTAGATCTTCATTGTTTCAAAGTTTGAAATAATCTAAAAACGTTACCTAAGCAACAGAGTCATGAGATCTACAGTATTAACTGACAATAGGAGGCCTATTTTGCAGCTTGAAGGAAAATATACAAACTCACCTGACTGATGTTGCAACTCCTGTCCTTAATGAACATTTAAGGGTTTCTGAAGATATGAAAGAGAAGATAAATGTCTAAATGTTGCACTTGTAACTGTATTTGAGAACAATGAATATCACAACGAATTCACAAAAATCTGGCCAGCAGATCTCACAAATAATAATTTATTGCTTGTGGAAAATGGGGAGAAATTCAAAACCATGTGGTATGCGAAATGCATTGGTCGATGAAAGACGGACAAGGACTTGGCTTAGCACACTATCGAACGCCACATAAAAAATCCTTTGGGAACTGATCAAACACTTAATTGTTTTGAGGACAGATAGACATTGCACGATATTATCTAACCACACTTTTGACAACACATTTAACAACAGAGTGAGTATAAATGCATTTGTACAAAATGCTTTGATTAAATTGTTGATCCTTTAAAAAAAAAAGATTTAAAAAAATCACACATTTGTCTTGATACAAACAGTAACACTTTACTTGAAGGGGTGTGCATAAGACTGACATGACACCTTCATAATCATGACATGACACATGTCATGAATATGAAGGGTTTTTATGCATGTTTATGACAACTGTCATTAAGTGTCATTCGCTCAGTTATGTAATTTTTAATGCAAAGATGACATTGTTTGAGATGTCTTTGTTATGGGCTATGGTTAGGGGTAAGGGTAGGGGTAGGGTTAGGTCAAATAATGTCATATTTGCATTAAAAATGACATAACTGAGCGAATGACACTTAATGACAGTTGTCATAAACATGCATAAAAACCCTTCATATTCATGACATGTGTCATGTCATGATTATGTAGGTGTCATGTCATGATTATGTAGGTGTCATGTCATGATTATGTAGGTGTCATGTCATGATTATGAAGGTGTCATGTCAGTCTTATGCACACCCCTTCAAGTAAAGTGTAACCATACAAACTTAAGTCAGTTAAGCTGTCGGCTGACTAGTAATGCTACCCTAAGGAGCAAAGAAAGAAAAATACATACATTCTTTGGAATAGTCTTCATGGATTTCAGAACTGCTACTCTACTTTCTCTTGACTGCAAGTCATAGATTCAATCTGCCACTATAAAGTAATAAAGCAGGCCTTGATTGATTTGTAGTTGTAATTACTGTGGTGTTGTCTTGTTAATAGCTTTATTTTCCTGCCTTTCCAACCCCATCTACTGCCTCTCTCACAAGAAACGACCCTAAAAGGTCAAAGGCTCTAGCCCCCAAGGGTGAATCATAGGTCCAAGGTTGCATGGAAATGGGAGACTGATTGCTTCTCAAAGACATCTCGAGATCTACTCCCGAACTAAAGATTTCACAGTGATTTGATTCTGTAAAGTTTTTTTTTTTTGGTTACAACAACATTACTGTAGTAAAACCATTTTTTACTACGTTAATACATTTGAAGACGAGTGGAGAGTATAGAAAACTAGATACTCGGAGTGTAAGGGCAAAAAGGGCATGTGCTCTGCACAGGTTGAGCCCTACCTGTGCACGTGCCTGCCGAAAACAATATTTTATGATGGATCTGCAGTCTATGAAACAAGAGATAAAGAATGGCGGCAAATCATCCACCGGCTACAGGGGGCCAATGCTACTTTGTGAAAAGCCTCAACTCTTAAAAAAAGGCATTAAGAAGTGAAAACATTAATCATTAACTACCTTTAACTCAGTGGGAGAGTAGAGGACACTGGCAGGAAGTGGAGAACAGAAGTGGGATTTTTCTCCTTAGTTTTGGGGGGATATCAAGAATCAATCAAAGCTATAAACAGTATGCATAAATAAGACTAAATCAGTTAAAACAAGGAACTAAAATAATTGAAGACTAAACAAAGTAACACATGAAGCCAGCCAATGACATCAGCTGTTACGCCCACCATAACATTCTACCATTAACAAATTTAATTAGTGTAGCATGACAAATAAGTTTTAATTTTATATTAATGGCCATCTAATCAACTGATTTGAGAAAAAGACTCATAAGTTTAAGTAATGTGCACAATTTAAAAAAAAGTCATTTTATTTCAACAATTTGTGTATCACTTGCCATTTAACATGCTATTGTATTTTGCATGCATCAGCATCAGTCACCCTGCTCTCTAGATGTTGTAGGGAAGAGAAGAAAAAAAAAAGAATCAACCACTAATGAATCCATTACACACACTAACTTAATTGAGTGAATAAATGAATGTTCCTACAATTAAATTAGCTTCTACAAAGCATAAATCATCTAGAGTCTCAGGGCAAAAAGCTTAAAGAAACGCAGGGATGAATCAGTACTTACCCACAGATACTCGCCAAACTATGAAAAGCGTATACTGCCATCTTGTGGACATCCTTAAATATTCTCTCTTTGAATTGAGCAGAAATTCAAATGTAAAACTGCTGCCTTTCAATGATTTTATTTGTTTATTTTAGTCAAATATATATGAACGCTTCCTTCATGAGGAGGGCTTCTGGGAGAATTGTTTACATAAAGATCCATTCATCTAAATAAAACTGCAAACAAATCAAACATCGTAACAAGCATAATGATACAGGACCAGACTGTTTTTAGTTTGTGCCATGGGATGACATTTTGACAATATAACACAGTCATAATTCATTGTGATAAAACATGATTCTCTTTTCCTCGCAATGCATCTCAGTGTATTTATATGATTTGAAGTCTTTAAAAGTTCCTGAAGATATTAGGAAATTCCCAAAAAAGTGTGGTGTGAAAGCGTCCATCCAGACTTTCTGTGTCACATGATTTAAAGAGTTATGTATGGTTTTTGCATAAAGGCACAAAGCAGTAAGCCCCCCAAGGGCATCCTATTCTCATTTTTTGGCAAGACATTGGTCCCAATTGGCAGTCCTCTTTTTCCATGCCACTTACGTAAAAGGAAAAGAAATAAAAAAGACAAAACATCAATAAAACCATTATATGATTATACTTAAAGTGTACAGGTCTAATTAAACTAAAAGAAAATATACATACTGAAACCTACAGTCAGATGTGATCTACAGTTTAGAGAATACAGTGGGACATTCTGAAGTTTCAGCAGTGTATGACATCCTATTAGACGGTTTGTTTGGGGGCAGCTAAGCCAAGCCTACTACAGACGGTACAGCTCAGATTTGATCTTTCCCTGTGTGAAGCTACTCTGCGTGCGGGAGACGGGCAGGACAGCCAGGAGCCTAAGGATAGTTGAAATGTTGGGAAAAGACTCAATGTCAGAAGTTTTGAGAGTGCCGAGAACAGTGTCAGGTAGGTGTTGATGACTGGCAATAGAGTCTTGCCACCTGTCCCTCCACCTCCGCAGCTCATCCTGGAAGGAGTTTGGGTCAGGTAAGACATACTGGAACACCTTGACAAACTCAGTGTCCTCGCAGCATCCCTCCACTTTGGACATGACATAAGGCACAACCTGCAAGCAGCGAAGAGCAGACAGAACATCCTGGGAGAGCCCTTCCATCTCAGCAATACAGTGCTCAATGGCCCCTTTACTGATGTCCTCTCTGTAGTGCACATTTAAGGGTGGTTGTAGTGAAAGTACCGGCTTAGACGCTAATGCAACTGCCTCTTGAAACCAGGTTTGATGATGTGAGTCAATACTGTTCTTTATTTCACTGAGAGAGGGCAGCAGATCAGACAGGCGGTTTACAGCTTGATACACGTCAAAGGAATTTCCCTGAAGACTCAGGCTTATGCTTTTGGTGAGGCTCAAGATGTTTTTCATAATCACAACGGTCAATATGAAATCAAAGTTTTGGATAGCAGAAAGGAAGCTCTGAGCCTGTGTTGTGTTTGCCTCATCTTGGATCCCTTTCATCTCATTCAAGCAAAAGACGATGGCCTCTAGAATGTCTGTAGTAAGTTCCAGAACTTCATGGCTCATTGCCAATTGATTGTTGCGGATCTTGGCTTTCAGCTCACTGGCCTTCCTTTCGTCGTTCTGGAACAAATGTACAACAGCATCCTCTAGCCTTACACGTCGTTGAATATCCTCAGAGAACCACATGAAGAGCTGCTCCAAGCACTCAAAACATTGAGTTATCTCTCTCAGGGAGGACAAACTGGCAAGCAAAGATTTTGGAGTTACAAGGTTTGGGAAACTGAAAGCATGAGGGAGTCTCTGGGAAAGCAAAGCTGAAGCCTGTGTCATTTGAGAGACTGAGGCACCTGGTCTTGCCAAAGATTGACTTCTACAGAGTGCCAAATTCAAACCCCACTTCTCAGAGAGGGCAATGGTGAGCGTATCCACGAATGAAGCAATGTTTGTGGAAAGGGGGATAAAGGTTAATATATTTTCACACTGAATGTCTTGTTTGTTAAGGTAGTGTATTCCTACAGGCATGTATGGTTGGTCATCAATTGCAAACTCTTCCTCTGTGACTATGGAAAAGAACTTTATGTTACACAGTTCTTTGAGCAATTCCTTTCGCGCAACAGCATCGTAGGGGGTAAAAACTATTTCTTTTAGTCCAGTGCCATCCAGGGTAACTACTTGGTTTGCACCATCCTGAGCCTTTACTTCAGACTGGACTGTGCCTTCAAATTCCGCTGCCATGGGATGATCAGTAATATCCTCAGGTGAAGCAGGTGTGCAATGGTTAGTAACACGTGGAGTTATTGCAGAGGACTGATCAAGGGAAATATGTACTGCTGCAGTTTCTTGGTCAGAGCAATCTGGAGCCACTGAACTGAACTGATCTGTGCCACAGTCTGCAGCTACTTTGGGCTGCTCAAGGCCAACTTGATCTACTATGCTGGACTGATCAGTTTCACTTTGATTCCCTGGTACTATCTGATCATTTCCACCTTCACTAAGTTCCACAGACTGATTAGGTACACTTTGATTCAATGCAATTGCAAGAATAGTTTCACTTTGAGCTTCTACTACAGACTGATCATTTCCACAAGCTTCATCTGCCACAAGCTGATCATTTCCACTTTGATTCCCTGATGCTATCTGACAAGTTCCACTTCCATCTGCTAACACAAATCCACTTTGATGTTCTACTAAAGGCTGATGAGTTGCAACTTCCACAAATGTATCAGTTACAGTTTGATCTGCTGATGACTGATCAGTTCCACCTTGATCTACTGTTACAGACTGATCATTTCCAGACTCAACAACAAGCTCATCAGATCCACATTGATCTCCCAAAACTAACTGATTAGTTCCAACTTCATTTGGTAAAACAGACTGACCAATTCCATTATGATCTACTGTTACAGACTGATCATTTCCAGAGTCAACTTCCATGAGCTGATCAGCTCCACATTGATCCCCCAATATTAACTGACTAGTTCCAACTTTGTTTGGTAATATAGTTTCTGTCTGAGTGGTTTCATTTTTACCCTCAACTATAGACTGATCGGACTCACCTTGACCAACTGGTATAAACTGATCAGGTACACTTTGATCTTCTGTAACTGACTGACAGGTTACATCTCGATCTGCTGTTACAGACTGATCATTTCCAGAGTCATCTTCTACCATGAGCTGATCAGATACATTTTGATCTCCTGATACTAACTGACTAGTTTCACCTTCACTTGGAAACCCAGTTTCTGTCTCATCAGTGTTATGTTGATCTACTATGGAATGATCATTTTCAACATGACCAACTACTATGAACTGTTCTGTTACACTTGGGTCTCCTATTTCTGACTGGCCAGTTACAATTTGATCTGCTGTTAGAGTCTGATCATTTCCAGAGTCAACTACCATGAGCTCGTGAGATTCACTTTGATCCTCTGATATTAACTCTCGTTCATTTGCTAACACAGGTTCTGTCTGACTTGCATCTTGACTTTCTACTACGGAATGTACAGTTTCAAATTGACCATCTGCCATGAACTGATCATTTACAGTCTGATCTTCGGTTACTGACTGACCAGTTTCGTCCTGACCTGCTGCTATAGAATGATCATTTCCAGAGTTATCAACAGCCTCAAGTTCATGAGATCCAATTTGTTCCACTGATACAAATTGACCAGTTTCTCCTTCATCTGCTATCACTGTTACTATCTGACAAGCTTCATCCCGACATTTTACAATAGACTGATCAGTTTCAACTGGACTAAATTCCAACTGCTCAACAACACACTGTTCCCCTGTTGCTGGCTGACCATTTCCACCCTGATCTTCAACTACATATGGATCATTTACACTCACATCAATTTCCATGACTTGATCAGTTTCGCTTTGATGGACTGACTCTAACTGATCATTTACACTGTGGTCAATTGACATGAGCTGAACAGATTCACTCTGATCCTCTGACACAAACTGACCATCTGCTAACCCTGTTAATGTGTGACAACCTTCATCTTGAGCTACTATGCAGGAATCAGTTTCAACTTGAGCAACTGCCATGAACTGATCAGGTACACTTTGTTCCTCTGTTGCTGACTGGTCAGTTTCGCCTGGTTCTGCTGCTACAAACTCATCAACTTCCATAGGTAGATCAGTTTCACTTTGATTAACGGACACTGACTGAACAGTGCTAACTGGTCCTTCTTCATTGGACTGCTCAGTTCCACCTTGATTAGTAACTACTTGATCCCCGGTTACTGGCAGACCAATTCCACACTGATCAAGAACTTCAGATCTATCATTTACATCTTGAGCAACTGTTATCAGTTGATCACTTCTATCATGTTCTGCTACTGTAGATTGCATAGCGGCATCTTGGACAGATTCTGTTGGTTGGTCAGGTGTCCTGGTTGGCAGAGAGCTGCAAGCATGGATGACTTGAGCTGCAGTTGTGGCTTTGTCTGAGCTGTTAAGCGTTAAAGATGATGGCTGGTCAGGTTTGTTTTCTTCAGCTCTTTCCATTTCACTAGAGCAATTGGTTTCCACTAGAATTTCCTCTGGAGCGAGAGTTTCAACATCTAAACAAAGGATGAGACATAATATTTAATTAAAAAAAGAGAGATAATGCCTTATTACTAATACTTTTCATTTAATATCACTCACCGATTCCAGCATTCTTTGCCTCTTGTGGATAATCTGAACCATTTCTATCTACAGCCATCTCCTGTGGAGCCATGGTAATCACCTCTGAGAAAGGACAGGAAAGAGTGTGTCAGAATAAAACAACAGCAATTTCATTATTTTGAAGGCCCATTTGAGCTACTTAATTAGTTTTAGTAACTGAGTAATTAGTTGGGCAATTAGTTTTACTTACCACCTTCCATTCTCAGATGATTAACTCTTGATTTTACCTACATGTATGAAGAAAATTTGATTGACATTATTTTGTTTATCATTTGATAATACTAATAAGAGCATACAGGCTAGGGTGATTGACAGTATGTTAATTTAATATTTTTGGACAATGAGAACATTTACACAGTGTAAACACTAAGAAATATACCACACCTGTGCAAGAAATTGATTACTTTCTGGATCATCCTCCATGCATTTCTCAATCACCTCCTCCAGGCTCTGCAGTGTCTGGCGATGCATAAGAAGCATCACAGCATCAGTCTTACTACCCCTGCTGAAGATACCATCTCTGAGCAAGGTCCTCAAGGAGTTTAGTGTCGTCTTCATTAGATCACACTCCATGCTAATACTAGGCAACACGGCCACAAGCTTAAGAAGGGTAGCAACGTTTGGAAGGTTTTTGGCTTCATTATGGAGCAATGTCTCAGAGATGGAGGTGGGAGGACAAACATCTTGATACTTCTCCCTCCATACTGTGGCCCAGGTGTTAATGTCTTCTTCTGCTGTCTCTGGCTCAGGAAGATCGCTCAGGTATATAGTGTGCAGTTTATCTGTGGATTCTGGGAGAATTGGCAGAGGGTTGCACGTTGGCAGAAGGGACAAAACTTTCAGGGCTTTTAGGTGATTCTCTGAGAAGTTAAACTTCATTTCTTCAGTCAAACCATTTAGAACTGGTAAGCTAACTGCTTCCATGTAGAACATATCTGGTGAATCATAGCCACTGACAGATTCTGCATATGACAGCAATCCCATGACCTTAGTAGCAAGCTCCACTGCCTCCTCAAACCAGATAGAATGCACTGCACTCACATTGTCCAACATCTTGCTAAAAGAATCAATTATTGGCATAATCTTCTCAAGCTCGCAAATAATGTCAGCAGGGTTTCCACAGCGAAACACAGTGCTGCAATTCCTCAAGGGAGCACAGGCATTCTTCAAGATCACTAGGGGGATGACAAAATCGACCTGTCTAATAGCTGTGGACAGGGTCTGGGAATGCAGTGACATGCTACTACTCCATGACCCACTGCAGTTGGTGCTCACAGAATCTAAGCAGTTCAGGACTCCCTCCAGCATGTCCACCAAAATATCAAAGAAGTCTTCTCTCTTTTTCCATCTGGACAGGCAGGTCTCTGGGATCTCTGCAAGTGCTTCCCGTGGGGCATTCAGTAGCCCATCCATGGTCATTGCAAGCTCACTCTCTAATTTGGGTGACTGGTCAAAAAACTGTAGCAGATCCTCAGCTGTCTCTAGAACCTTTGTAATGGAGGCATTTTGTAGGCTTAAAGCCAGCCAGTAGGCAAGTCCACAAGACTCACTGGGAGTGTTCACAGCTAACGGATAGCTCTCTAAAAAGCTCAAAGCCATCTTTCTGAGACTTTTGCCCCCTGTACCAAAGCACATGATAGACTGGCCACGACAGCAGCCCATCTGAAGTCCCCACTCATCCTCAAGTGTGGCTGAAAGAGCCTTAGCTTGCAAATCCACATTAGAGCTTTCATCAAAGGGCAGAAATCCTATAAGTTCCACTTTGGGTATGCAGTCATTCACATATCTAACAAAGACTGGTAGGAACTTCACCTCTCCAACTGAGATAGCTCTATCAGTGATGATGGAAAAGAAAGGAGAGTCCTGAACTTCAGTGAGGATTGTTTCTCGTATGGCCTTCACAATTCTTTGTAACATTTCTCCCTCTGAAAACAATGTCCCTTCCTCCTGTACCCAATGACACGAGGTAAGTTTCTGAACAACAGCATCTTGCTCTGGTTTATTGAGGTCAATCAATGAGCAGTTTCTCCTTGCAAGCTTAGCTGCCTGTTTAAAGACTTCTTCCCAGTTACTTATGTTGTCAGCTGGTTCTTCAGAATGGCCATTCTCATCTGGAACTAGCTCCACTTCTTCAACCTTTGCATGCTGCTCCTCAGCTGCCACTTCCAAGCAACCAGCAACCACTTCTATATTCTCAGACTGCTGCAGAGTCTCTATGCTTTCTGGCCCCTCTTTGTGGATGTCTGCTTCTAGAAGTCAGGGTAAACATAGTTTTAGACAGCTATTTTCGATAAAACAAATATTTCATTAAAGGCTCAAACACATTAAGAACTCAAATGCAAGACCATTCCCAAAAATTACATACCACTGCCAGTTATCTCAGAATTCATCACAAGTATTCTGGAGTCCTGTGAATAGAAATGCTACTTATGAACAAAACTGAAAAAAGCAATCAACTAGGGCTGGGTATCAAGTTCGATACTTCTTAGGAATCGAGTGCCTCGACACCATCAAGTATCGAAAAACGTCTCATTGTTCGATGCCAAATTTCGATACCTAAGGGGTTAATCTCATCAATGTCAGTGAGCCAAATAAGTCTGCAGCACTAGTGTTCGACTAGAAGCGGCGCGGCGCAGTCTGCTCTCTTTAGCTCTCGTGATACTGTAATACACCGATCGGACTGCACAGTCGGTCTGCGTCAAGTCGAACACACCTACTAGTTTACACCGGTTACACTCAGAGATGTGGCTCACACGTGAGGCTGTAGTGTGAATGAGAAGATTTATATTCCGCTTTTACTCAAAACTCACTTTAAACCACCATCGAGTGTTTGTAATTTCCGATTGCCGTCTAATATGTGTTTTGGCCATGTAAAGTTCCTGAAATAGCATCCCCCGAGTCAGAACAGCGATCATGGAAGAGAGAACACAGACACAGTGCTGGAAGCTGCTAATGCTCATCAGTAAATCAGTGGAAAATTAATAGAAATTATGAGTCTGTCTGAGCTATGTGTTTTAAAACGAACAAGCACTAGTGTAAATGTAGCCTATATGTAAACTGAAGACTATTTGAGCTTTATTAAAACTATTTGCACTGATTTATTGTGTTGGTTACATTTTGTTCCTTTGTGCAGTGGCTCAGGAGATGAGTCTTTGAGTGTATAAACATCAACAAGCTGAAAAATAAAACCAATTTTTATTTATTTTTTAGATAATGTGATTGTTAAAATTGATTTCATAAAATTGGCATCAAAAAAAAAGTATAGTTCAGGAACCGATATCGAAGTCAAGGTATCGGTATCGAACATTTTTGAACGATACCCAGCCCTACAATCAACTAACAACAACTGATTTGAATCAACATTTTACCCAAAATAGTTTAAAACAATCTTCAACTAAATCAATTATCTATACTGTAATCTATAAACTATTCTCTAAACCCTTTGAAAATTTGAAGGTGATATACTATTTAACTGTTAATAACAATTATAATAATTATCACAACTTTACAAACCTGCTGAGCTTCCCTGTCTTCTACTTCATCCATGTGTGTGCCATCTGCAATGTTGGAAATTGAGCATTAAAGTAGACATGAAATGAAAATTCACCCTACCTATTTTCTAAATGCATGTTATTGATCTTATTGTAAACAATTCATGCATGCATGTTTTATTTCCTACTGTATGCAATTCATGCATGCATGTTTTATTTAAAAGACAAGGAAAAAAAGCATCCATTGATTCTTTAATATACATATTGCATACCTTCTGTTTTTGTTTCAGCAGTCCTTCCTAAGGTTTTGGATTCTTTGTCCTGTGAAGTAAAACAGACTTTACAAACACATCTGGAAAGCAAATTAAACATTTGAAACAAGCAACAGATTACTGAAAAAACTCATTCTTACCAGGCAAATACCCTCCAACGTCTTCGGTGTGAGCTTTAAGCACTGAGCAACCATACGGTCTAGGTCTCTGTTAAAGTCAGTGCCCACCTGAAGCACGGCTAAACAGGGTGATCGGTCCATAGGTGAGGTGTTGCTCACGTAGTCTTGATACATTTTGTGCCGCTTCACCTCACCACAATATTCCAAAGCTGTGCTTGGCAACACACACATAATCTTCAGCAATGTGTTGATGTTTACGAAGTACTGCATGAGGGGTAGACGCAGAGTCTGAAAAATGGTCTCTGGTATGGTTACACTAACCACTTTTGTTTTCCACTTCACTTTCCAGCAGCTTAGCTCCGTGAAGAAGTTGTCAGGATCGGGAAGGTCACCAATGTACAATGGAGGTTTTGACTTGAGCGTTTCAAAAATATAGCTCATTGTCACAGAGCACGGGACCAAGGACAATAGGTTGAGAGCCTCCTTGTGGTCATCAGAGAAATAGTCTTTCACCATGTTTATAAGGTGGTCAACTAAAGGGACACTCATTGCATCTTTGTAGTATGAACCTGGTTTCAAGAGGCTGTCCCTTGGAACGATCACGCTATCAGGCACTTTAACCTGCACACCCAGACTCTGAGCAAAACAAGAAGCTTCATCAAACCAATTCTGATGGAAAACCTTGATGTTGGTTTTCACTCTGTTAAGTGTGGCCACAATACCACTGATCTGGCTGAGCTGCGATGCAGCACTAAAATGGTCTTTCTGTAGTGCTGCACTCAGTTCTTTGGTGAAGGATGAGGCATTTTTTAGCGCAACGATTGCCACAATGAAATCAAAGTCCCTTATTAACTGAAGTAGTCTCTTGGCTCGGTTGGATACTGCCAAACTCCATCTTTGTGACTGACAGTTATCAATATTTTCTAGCCAATCTACCAGAGGCTCCAGAATCTGAGCGAAGACTTCATAAGAGTCGTGTTTCTCAAGCCAAGTGGAGCAGAACTTTCCTTGAAGCTCATGGATTTTCTCATAGCTCTCTCTTAGGCCTATGGCTAAGACTTGATCTAACTGTTTCTCGAGGGCAGGCATGCTGTGAAAAAATGACACTATCTCCTCTAATGTGTCTATGGCTCTGATGACTGCAGCTACTGGAACTGACCTTGACCACCAGGTATTGAAAGAGTAACATGAGCAGTGTGTGCATATAGCAAGAGGATACTTCTCCTGTATTTTACATGCAAAGGCCTTGAGCTTGTAGGACACTTCCCCAGAGCCAAGGTAAGCTTGACCTCTGCAGTAGCTCAAATCCAGATGCCACTCGTTAGTGACAACATCAAAAAGTCGTTCACACATGGCCTCAGTGTCGTGAGTAACCTCGATAAAACCCAGAAGCTCAAGGCGCATGACATCGAAACTGTCAACAAATCTGATGAACATAGGTAAGTATTCGGTCTCTCCAAATCTGACAACTCTGTCGATAAACAGGGAGAAGAATGAATTTCCGACCTCTGAAATAATCCTATCCCTAACAACATCCTCACACACTTTAAGGACTTCATTCATCTCAGATTTGGTCACATATTCTACTTCTTGATCTTGATCACCCTGAGTGTGTCTGCTTTGCCTGCTGTATGCTGCCGTGACAGCAGCCTGTAATGCAGATTTGAATGCCTCTTTATCAGTTTCTGCATACTCAGGCAGTTTCTGTCTCTCAATGTCCATATTTAAAGTCATCTCTCTCGGTTCTTCCGTATCTTCTTTAGAGGCATCATTTGCACTGGTTTCAGGAACTGCATAGTGGTTGGAGTAAAAATAAATAAAATCAACAACTGTATCTAACATGAAATTCAGCTCAGTTACATTTATTCTTGTTCAAGCTATGAAAATCAGAAGAGTGTTAACATTTTTGAAGAAAAATAAGTCAGAGGTGAGAAGCTTTACCTGATGGTTGCACTTCCATTACATCATCCTAAAAACAAATGAGAGGATCAAAATGAACAGCTTGTTAAAAACATGCTTGAGTTTTTGGCATTATTTATCTCCAGAAATGAAATATAATTAAATATAAATATAATTATATTAATTCAAATAAAATTAAAGTTACCAAAAAAATGCTTACTTCACGTAATAGCTGCAGGATTTCTGGATATTTCTTCACATACGCCTCCACCATTTCCTCAATGCTGAAGTGGACATCTTGATTGATATAAACAAAGGCCATACTGCTCAGTCTCTTTTCCGCTGGTAGTTCTTTCATGTAGGAGTGATAGCGGTCCAACGCCATGTCATAGTGCCCATACACATCCGATTCAGCGTGGACACAAGGGATGGTGCCCAACACTCTCAACAGGCTCTGCACATTTGGGTAAATGCCTATATCTGGGATCTTGAGGGTAGCAAAAACACTGGTGGGAAGAATCCTTCGCTTGCTAGCATGTCGCCATTTCACTTCCCAACAGCCCAGCTCATCATAAAAGGAGTCAGGACGAGCCAAGTTATTCAGGTTAGCATCAGCAACTTTGTCTTTGCGGATGCTAAAATTGTGGTCAGCCATGTATGAGGGCACCAATGACAACCATCTGAGGATTCTTGCCATTTCAGTGCCTAGGACTCTTTTGACTTCATCAACAAGGTATTGTAAAACCTTCTTACTCAGTGCCTCCCTGTAGTAATCCTCCAATGAGTCTTGTGGTTTCTCTGCACCATCACCATTTGTCACCATCTCCACTGGCAGATTGACTGGCACCCCCAACTTCTTGGCTCTGGCCACTGCATCAGAAAACCACTTCCTGTGAAAAATGGCAATCTCCTGCATATGTTTGGTTAGAAGCTTTAAGGCGTTGGAGATGGTGTACTGCAACGTGCTGCTGATGCTGATTATTCCCCTGAGGCTGGGGTTCAGGATGCTCACGCAACACAGCGTGTTCTTCAAAACCACAAGAGTAATGATGAAATTAAAGTTCTTCAGCTTCTCTTTCAGCATTATAAGCACTACGACTGTGTCTGCGTCCACATCTGAAAGGGCACTGGTGCACATCTCTCCAATGCTGCTCAAAAGTGGCTCTAAGATATCAAGCATTGTCTGGAAAGCATCGGTGGCGTATTCCCAATGGTTCTGACAAGACTCCTTCACTCGGTCCACTTCGCCTTTGATGTGGCTGTACGAAGCAGTAATCTTGGTATCAAGTTTCTTCGCCAGAGTTTCCGATTGCCTAATAATGGAAGCAACCTGCTCTACAGTATCAACAACATCCTGAATTGGAAGGATGGGCATGGAGCGAATCAACCACACATTGAAGGCGTAAGGCTCACTAGGGGACAAAACTACCTGTGGAAAATCCCGCAACATCCTGCATGAGAGATCCTTCAGTTTCTGACACATGGCACCTGATGACAGGTAGGTGAAGCCACGGCAGTGCTCCATCCGCAGGTCCCACTTGTTCCGGATCTCGGATATAAGCATAAGGAACAGACTTTCAGAGTCTACATCACAGGGAAGGAATCCCATGAGGTGCTTCTGTGGGAAGCCTTCACCTGTGACTGAGCGGATAAACACAGGAATCTGGTCCTTGCCCTCAATGTTTACTTTGTCTTGGAGAAATATGGAAAAAAAGCGTGCAAGGCGCAAGCTATTGCGGATCTCATCACGCATCACATCCTCACCTAAGGTGAGCACTTCTTTTTGGTCGATCTTCTCTGCACATATGGTGTTGACAGAGAGTGACCCAGCTGGGTCATTCCCCAGTGGTTTAACAGCATTAAGAGATGTATTGTTGGCGATGCTAAAACCAATGAAGGCTAAAGTCTCCTTGAAGTAGTCTTTCAAAGTTTCCTTCGCTTTGGAAATAGCAGGATCCTCCTCTGATTCATCATGTGCAGGAGGATTGTGTGTTTCGCTGTTCTCAGCAGAATCACTCTCAACTTTAACTTGTGCCTCTGGCAAAGAGGGGTTTGAGTTATTGGTGGTACCTTAAAAAAAAAAAGAAAAGAAAAGAAAAAGAGCACAAACACATCAAAACAAAAACAGCAGAGAATCTTCTGTAATTACTTTGTGTAATTACAAAGAGATAAGAGAATTTAAAAATGCTGACATGAAAATGCATTACCTACCTTTAGTTTTCTTTGTAGCAACCGGCTCCTCTCCAGTCTGAAAAAAATAAAACAAAAAATGTATTATTTGTACTCAACACTAGAATGCGTCTACGATGACAAATAAAAACAATGAATAATAAGAATAAAATGCTAGTATATTATTTTAATGATGGCTATAAATTATAAAATGATTGTTGAGGGAATGGGCCATTTTCTTGTGTTTTGTCTTGATTTTGACTTGATTGTTGAAATCATTTTTCTCAATAATTTTTTTTCTCAGTCTATCCACAAAACAAGAACGTTATGAAACAGAATAAAACAATGTTTTTAAATCTTGATGTGTACATTAGATACTTACTTTCTCCCGTGTCCTTTTTCTGTTGCCGGTTTGTGCATTGTCCTGGTTGGTTGCAAAATCGAAAATAGTAGGAACAGCATCATCCTTCAAAACAGACGTCTGAGAGCTCTGAAATAAAAAGAAGTTTTACACATTTCACTACACGGGGTAAACTGTGTCATGTCAGGGTGTGGAGGGTAGGCTGAAATATTTGGGAATGTGTGAATGCTTTATATTTCAAATAAAATATGAACATTTAGTGACATCCCATGTTAGAGGCTTATGCTGCAGGAAATTATTTTATTTTTAAGGCACCCATAAACAAAATGAATATTATTAAAGTATTTAATCTTCTCTTTTCATTTTGAAAAAAAATTGAAGTTATTTTTTTTAGAAAAGCAAATGAAACTTTATAAATGGCTATTAACAAGAATTGTATTTCATTTAGATGCAAAGTTTAATTATAACCATTCAGTTGAGCAAACGGAACAGCGTACACTTATCATTTTGGGAAATATTCTTAATTTAATCATTCATAGCTAATCTTTAGCAAATAAAAATAATAATAATAATTAATAAATAAAAAAAGTGGCTTCAAACATTAACAATTCAAAAATGGTGCAGTTTTCTGGGGGATAACATAGGACACGTCAGCCTACTGGTCAACCCTAGTAAAAATTAATTTCACTGGATTTGTTTACTCACATCATGATAAAATAATAATAAAAATTCAAATTTTTTCAATAGAAGATGCTCACTAAAACCATGCAAACTTACTTGCTGACATATCATTGAGGTCTCAAAGTGTTTTGAGCACAATTTGTAGTTCCCGTGTAAATCTTCAGGTGTTTTGGTCTCCAGATCTGGTCTGTGGCACTTTCCCACCCATTGTTTACATCTAAAGATATGAAGTGAGGTTACTGCAGTAGTGCAAAAGTGATATTTTACCATTCCAAACATCAACAATCAAAAATCACAGGTCTAAAACAAAGCACATGTGTTTTATAAACATTCAAATTGTCAGCTTGACACCTAAATCCCAAAGAAGAAAGCAAAAGCACAAATCAGGCATAAACAGAATAACGTATTCTGGGGGAATTAAATTCCTGCCATTTTGGGAAGGGCCCGATGATGGCGAGTAATTTGCTTAGTTAACGTTACGTTACCCCATAAAAGTTGCAGCAATCAATTTGAAAAAATGCGAAAGATAATTTCATGATTGCCAATTACAAAATAGCGTTAGACCCTCGCAAAAAAAATCACTGCATAACCAGATTAACGAAAGCAACATGGCAAGCATAAACTGACAATAAGGGTGCCATGCATTCAATGAATCATTGTAAAAAGGGGGGCAGAAGCTAACCAGCTAACAAACAATGCTAATTTGCTCATTCTGTACTTAAATAAAAATCTAAATTAGAAAAAAATAGCATCGATTATATTGCGATTGCATTTACGCCCAAACGGCTGCACTCACCGACCGGGATCCAGTGGGAACCCAAAAAAGGAAACGTTGGACTGGTCCGTACTCTGCTCGCAGTTTGCTGCGGCACAGCAGTCGGGCATTTTGGACTTAATCAAAATGAATACCGCATTGCATTAATCCTTCAGCTCAAAAGGAGACGCTTTTACAGCAAAAAGCGCACGCGCATCTACTTAGATTTCACGCTATCGAGCGTTATTTCCAATCGTCGCGTGCATTCTACCGAAACTTGCTCATGGCCGAGTGTTGCTACTTTCACATGGGAATCAACAACCAGGAAGAACACCTATGTAGAGCGGAAATGGTCTAAACTGAAGACGGATCCCCCCCAAAAATAACTCTATCACCGTCATTCGTTCCACTTCTCAGGTGCATTTCCAGAATGTCAAAAATACTGCACAACTGATTTTTAAAGAGTGTTATCACGAGCTGATAATTCAAATACAAATTTGTTCCCCTTCTCCACGAGGCGCCAATGTTTTTTGTAACCCACGTGAACATTCGAGGTCACACCCTTTTAATAACACTTAGTTGATCATTTTATTTAGTCCTGATTATTTCATGTGTGAGTATGCAGGAAACAATTAGGGAGTTTGACCCATTTATTCACACATTCTAACATTTGAATTTGAAGGGTCTAATAAGAGTTGTTGGTGTACTTTGCAACGATAAAATACAAATTCAGGTTGTATTGATTTGATGTTAACATTTAAAATGATCATAGCAGTTTAATTTTATTTTGCCCCTATGTATATTACCCCAAAACTGCCTAGTAGTAAAACATATTAAATGCTTCTATATGGTTTCCAACTTGTCTTGTGCCTTATTGGGCAATTTTTGATTCAGTAAGAATTATCCCACGACAAAGCATAATTTCACATTTTGAAACCCTTTTTAAAAAATGCATGCAGTTTTTTTCAGTATAAGAATTTAAATTAGTTTTCCAAGGAGTAAAATGCATGTGCTCACTTACTTTGGGGAAAATGTGGGATTAAATGAGTTAACATGGTGACTTGATTCTGCAATCAAATGCACAGGTCTCAGGATTATTAAACAATGTACCAGTAAAATAGCTAATATGTGACAAAAGCAATAGAAATATTTAATAAATCTTACATATATATATAAAAAAATATCTATGTGCCTGATATAACTATGAAAAATTAAATGCACTATATAATAACCTGCAAATATGTTGACTATTTCTATATGCTTTATAGAAATAATGATAATAGTCATAATACATACAGTTGTCATTTTTATTTGACAAAATAAAATATATCACATTATTTAAGAGATTAAGAACAGAAAACATAAGATTTTTTTTCTTTTTTGCAGAATATGTATTTTATTCTAAAAAAATAATTAAAAAATGTCAAGACATTCATGGAGTTGGTCAGCAAAAGATCGTTTTAATGTTTTCAAATTCAAACTGGGGGTACACTTTTATATACACCATGTTAAATGAAACAGTAGTACAATAAGAAAAGGCTCAAGTCCTGCTAATCTTGTATGACTGTACATAAAAAGCAAAAGTAACAAAATTATAGCTGGAAAATTACAAACTGCCGATTGACAAGACATTACTGCAATATGTAAGACTGTGCTGCTACCTGTAATCAATCACGATTCTCTGACGGCTCACTATCTGGATACATTTTCAAGTATTTCTCCACCATGCTGTCCAAATCATGCTTAATGGCACAGTTAATAAAGAACAGAGCCATGCTCTTGTTTCTGTGATGCACAGGTGTATCTTCCAGGTATGTTGTCAGTCGTTGTTTCGCAGTGCTGCATTTGTCATTTGTCAAAGTAAAGACTGGCAGATTGTACAGGACTTTCAGGAGAGCACACACGTTGGGGAAGAACTTCACATCGGAGAGCTGAAGCGTCTCATAGATGGTTGATGGCAATACAACATCTTTAGTGCCATGTTTCCATTTGATCTTCCAGCAGTGCAACTCAGCAGGATAGGTGCCAGGTATGTTGTCAGTCGTTGTTTCGCAGTGCTGCATTTGTCATTTGTCAGAGCAAAGACTGGCAGATTGTACAGGACTTTCAGGAGAGCACACACGTTGGGGAAGAACTTCACATCGGACAGCTGAAGTGTCTCGTAGATGGTTGATGGCAGTACAACGTCTTTAGTGCCATGCTTCCATTTGATCTTCCAGCAGTGTAACTCGGCAGGAAAGGTGTCTGGGTTCAGCAAGTCATCTTTATAAATGTCTGCACTGGTCTCCTCTGCAGTGTTGAACTTCAACTGTCCCATGATGGCAGGGACAAGTGACAAGGACTTCAGGGCCTTCAGATGATTTTCAGAGAAAAGATCAGACAGCTCCTTAATCACATGGCTGACCACTGGAATGGTGACTTGCTCTTTATAGTAGGTCTCAGGTTGGATTTCCTCACCAGAGGTTGGTCGTTTTCTAAAGTACAGTCTGGGTACTTTCACTGGGATTTCAAGAGCTGCAGCCAAGTTAATGGCTTCCTCAAACCAGAACTCATGGTAGACCTCGATATTCTCGTAAACTTCATTCAGCGAATGCAGAACCGCAGTTAGACTGCTAGATGCGAAGAAGACCTCGTTTGTTTGCCCTTGCAGATTCTTACCAAAGGCTCTGGAGAAGGAAAGTGTGTTCTTCAGCACCACTAATGTCATGACAAATTCAAAATCGGCCAAAGCCTCGGATATGACAAAGGCGTTGTGTGCTACTTCATCGCTCCATTTGTGATCTTCATTATCATGGACGCTATCCATGCAAAGCAGCAGAGCCTCCAGGAGGTCGACAGCTACTTCGAATGTATCATGCTGCTCTGTCCATTTCGAGTCACAGGCCTCTTTGAGGACATTGGCTTTTTCTTCGTTTCCTTGGTAGTAGATCGAAATAGCACTTTCCAGCTGATTTTGCAACAATGGCGATTTACTGAAAAACGCATCCAGCTTTTTCAGGGTAGACATGACGAGATGCACACCTGTGAAGGTCATTGTGTTTGCCAGGCAGATGTTCAGAGAGCAACTGGAGCAAGGGGTGAGAACCGCTAGCGGGTGTAACTCAGCTATTCTGGCCACCACTGCTTTGACCTTCATAGCGGACACACCAGAACACAAATACGCCTGTCCTCTGCAGTACTGCATGTCCAGGCCACATTTCTCAGTTACTTCAGCAATAAGCCTCTCCGTGATAGCCTCCACATCACCTTCAAAAAGCAGGAACCCGACAAATTCTTCCCTTAGGCAGTTGGTCTTGTCCACAAAACGTATGAACAACGGGAGAAGGCTCTCTCCGCCTACCTCAACCAGGCTGTCTACTACCAAAGAGAAGAAGCGTACTGCAATATGTAAGACTGTGCTGCTACCTGTAATCAATCACGATTCTCTGACGGCTCACTATCTGGATACATTTTCAAGTATTTCTCCACCATGCTGTCCAAATCATGCTTAATGGCACAGTTAATAAAGAACAGAGCCATGCTCTTGTTTCTGTGATGCACAGGTGTATCTTCCAGGTATGTTGTCAGTCGTTGTTTCGCAGTGCTGCATTTGTCATTTGTCAGAGCAAAGACTGGCAGATTGTACAGGACTTTCAGGAGAGCACACACGTTGGGGAAGAACTTCACATCGGACAGCTGAAGTGTCTCGTAGATGGTTGATGGCAGTACAACGTCTTTAGTGCCATGCTTCCATTTGATCTTCCAGCAGTGTAACTCGGCAGGAAAGGTGTCTGGGTTCAGCAAGTCATCTTTATAAATGTCTGCACTGGTCTCCTCTGCGGTGTTGAACTTCAACAGTCCCATGATGGCAGGGACAAGTGACAAGGACTTCAGGGCCTTCAGATGATTTTCAGAGAAAAGATCAGACAGCTCCTTAATCACATGGCTGACCACTGGAAGGGTGACTTGCTCTTTATAGTAGGTCTCAGGTTGGATTTCCTCACCAGACGTCGGTCGTTTTCTGAAGTACAGCCTGGGTACTTTCACTGGGATTTCAAGAGCTGCAGCCAAGTTAATGGCTTCCTCAAACCAGAACTCATGGTAGACCTCGATATTCTCGTAAACTTCATTCAGCGAATGCAGAACCGCAGTTAGACTGCTAGATGCGAAGAAGACCTCGTTTGTTTGCCCTTGCAGATTCTTACCAAAGGCTCTGGAGAAGGAAAGTGTGTTCTTCAGCACCACTAATGTCATGACAAATTCAAAATCGGCCAAAGCCTCGGATATGACAAAGGCGTTGTGTGCTACTTCATCGCTCCATTTGTGATCTTCATTATCATGGACGCTATCCATGCAAAGCAGCAGAGCCTCCAGGAGGTCGACAGCTACTTCGAATGTATCATGCTGCTCTGTCCATTTCGAGTCACAGGCCTCTTTGAGGACATTGGCTTTTTCTTCGTTTCCTTGGTAGTAGATCGAAATAGCACTTTCCAGCTGATTTTGCAACAATGGCGATTTACTGAAAAACGCATCCAGCTTTTTCAGGGTAGACATGACGAGATGCACACCTGTGAAGGTCATTGTGTTTGCCAGGCAGATGTTCAGAGAGCAACTGGAGCAAGGGGTGAGAACCGCTAGCGGGTGTAACTCAGCTATTCTGGCCACCACTGCTTTGACCTTCATAGCGGACACACCAGAACACAAATACGCCTGTCCTCTGCAGTACTGCATGTCCAGGCCACATTTCTCAGTTACTTCAGCAATAAGCCTCTCCGTGATAGCCTCCACATCACCTTCAAAAAGCAGGAACCCGACAAATTCTTCCCTTAGGCAGTTGGTCTTGTCCACAAAACGTATGAACAACGGGAGAAGGCTCTCTCCGCCTACCTCAACCAGGCTGTCTACTACCAAAGAGAAGAAGCGTCCTTCTTTAACTTCAACCAACAACTCCTCACGAACACAGTTTTCCATCACTTCCAGCATCTGCTGCAATTGAGTAGAGGAGCAGTGCTCGAGGTTTCCGGGCGACCCCTCGAACTTCTTTCTGAGGAATTCGTCACCTGCATTGATACGGTACTCCAACAGTGCCTGGAAGTTGGTGGGAGTGAAGCTTTTGCTTCTGGGTTCTTTGTCGGAGTGCCCATGCAGAGGGATGTTCTGCGTGCCCATCATCACGACAACATCAAACAAAGACTTGAGATACTCTTTATTCAGTGTTTCCTCATCAATGACCTGAGGGCTGCTGTCAACCCCATCACCATTTTTGCTCTCACTGATCTCTTTGGTTGTTGCCTCAGTATTATCTTTTGTTGCCTCACTCTGGGAGTCCGCTGAGAATATACAAACAATATTTGTGTAAATTCAGTAATTATTTTGTTAATATATTCTATATATTAACATGTAAATATATAGAATGTGTCAGATAGCTTTATTACAGCATTACTAAATAAAATTTTATTTAAAAAAAATCCATCCAAATTACAGATTTTGCAAGGCGGGTATGTAAATATGTGAGAAAATCACAAAGAACTCACATATACTCTTCTTTGCTTCAGGGGCATCCTTATTTTCTTTCTGTTAGAAACATACCAAATTCATTAGGAAATCATTCACATTCTGTGTATTTACACATAATTGGCTTTTACCTTTACTTTGAAATGTTAAGAGACAGGCATAATACAGTACAGTAACAACTCATCAATTAATATACTGAGCAGATCTTACCTCATTATTCGACCGTTTGAGGGAAGGATTGTCAAATATGGTTGGTATTGCATTATCCTTCAGTACAGTCCTGAAAGGGCTCTGGATAATAATCACAATAATGTGCAATGCAACATGTTAGAGATCACATGTTATTTATTGATGGGAAGTTGTGAGGCCAATCTGTTTTACCCGACTAAAACTTTTTACACAACAATTTCTAATTCTTGAATGATTATTCTACATGCAGTTTTTGGAATATTTATATTTTTACAGAAACAGCACCTAAAATACACACTTTATGTAAAACAACTTAATATATTTAAAAATACATTTAATATAAAGGTATAGTACATTTTTACTAACTACAATGAGTACATATTCACATATGAACTACACAAAAAGAATAATAACAACTTACGGTTTTGGTTATCAAGTTAGGTTCAAAGTGCCTGGCACACAGTCTGTGATATTTGTTCAGATGGTCCGGCGTTTTCTCTTTAAGGTCTGAGCGACTGCAGTTTTCCACCCATTTCTTACACCTAGGGAATAAATATCTCATGAATGGAGGGCTGTTAGCATCTAACATAGCCGTTATCAATACAATGGTGTGGATATAGCATTACAATGCTATAATATAGTGCATATTATCTGTATCTTTTTGTTTTTACTGTAATATACGACGTTGTTTGTGTCTAGCTGCTAACGTTAATAGACAACATACACAATGGGATCAATATAGCTCATATCTATGACAGATAGTTACATTCACCACATACAATCAGAACTGCACTGTAAAAGCAAGCTGGGCTAACAGATTTATCTTATTTGAACAATACAAATGCGAAGTAAAACTGGGCTGACTGAAAAACAACTCCTAGTTCTCTAACAATACTTTGTGCAGTATGTAAACACCATGTAACGTACGACAGATTCAACTTTGCATCTGATCTGCCAAGCGAGCTAACCGGCTCAGTTAGAGCTCTGCACACAACAGTAAATAAATGAAGTTAAATGAAGGTTAAACACGACGTCGTCTATCGTCTAGATGACAGAGTAAGCTCGGTAAGCAAAACGTGTGTAATTTACCTCTCGGGGTCCCGTGGAAACCTGAAGAACGCCAACACCGAATGAGTGCTGTTCCTGGAGCAGTTTAGCGCCGCGCAGAAATTAGGCATCGTGCGTTCACTTTGAGTCGAATCTTTAATAGTGAATCAAGTTTATTGGACTCAATGTGATGATACTCCGGTCGGAAAATTTAAAAAATATATAGTTTTAGAGACTAATAAAGTGGTAAATTGATCGGCACTCTAGTGCTTTGTGTGGCCTGGAGGAGAAGCGCGTTGGAGTTCGTCTCCGTCCCACAATGCTTTGCTCGCGCACAGCGAGTTCAAATTCACAGCCAATCAGCATGCGCGTACAGGAAGAAATTGGCGGCAGCTAGGGGGTAACCGTGGATATATTAGAATTTTTTTTTTTAATGAGCAATATTAAAGTAATAGTTCAGCCAAGAATGATAGATGTGACATGTACTCACATTATTTAAAGATTTACTCTTTTTTTGTTGAAACCAAAAGGAAAGGACTGTTTCAGTCACCCTTTACTTTGATTGCATTTCTTTCCCATACAGAAAAACTGAATGGTGACTGAAACTGTCATCCTGCCTGAAGTCATAAGGTTTGGAATAACATGACTGAATAAACTACAATTGTCACGTTTTCATTAACCCTTAACTACACACACAGATAGTAAAACCAATTTTTGTTACACTGACACAATGAAACATTTATATTGCACTGATACATTCTTTATTAAGATGTCTAACTAGTTCAGTGATCACAATTATGGTTAAAATACAGTGAATGCTCATCTTGGCTTTAAAAAGACATGGTCGCTATTAAGGGATGAATTAAATCCTCTGTAGAAAATAAGAAGTCTAGTTAATTAAACAAATGACTTTACTGTATGTTTAGAAAACATTTTTCAAAACAAATTAACAACAAAACAAATCATACTTTTTACAGCCATGTCATTTTTTTCAACTTAAAGGTTCACAAAATGAAAAATGCAGTGTTGTGTTAAAATGTTACAAAAAACAGAAAAAGCTCTTTATATCTACACACACACTGCATGAGCCTTGTTAGCATAGAAGAGCACTTTTTATAATAGTGCCTATAAATCATTGTCTTTAAGCTGTTAAGCCATTGCAGTTAAGATATTACTCGGATTAGCAGCCCAATGCAACAAACACTTAAATATTAAAAGAAACTATTTTTAATAGCATCACATAGAATACTTAAAATGTAGGTGTTACGTATGCTATAAATGTCCAATTTGAAAGTGACATCAACATCAGCTTATAATGCTTAACTGAATACTTTTGCAAAGTCTTCAGGCTGATCTGGCAGGTCTTCCAGTAGTGCTGGGTTTTTTCTGTAGATGTAAGCATTTGCATCTGCATCTTCCATCTGCACCAGCTCAGCCAATGAGGAGACGCATGCATCATGGTCATTCAGCATACCTGGCAGACGAGAGGACTTACGTTGGATTCGTGTTGATCGCCGCACAGGCGTCAGAAACTTGAGGTCTTTGATGGTGCTTTTGCGTCGCGAGCCACTGCCTGGGGCCGTTTCGCATTCAATTATCTTTTTCACACTAAAGGATGAGAAAACCAAATTAACACTTGAACTTCTTACACGTGTGTCTTTCTACATACCGTTAAATTACCCCAAACACACCTTTGCAGATATGGAGTTGTTTTCACATTGTATTTCACAATGGATGCCCCCACCATCTCTGGAGTGGTGTTCTTCATCTCCTCATCACTGTCATCATCTTCACTCGCAAATGGCTTCTTCTCCTTAGGTTCCTGATCATCATCCTCATTCTTTATGACAGCCTTCTTAGTGTCTTCTGTAATGTCTTCTTCATCTCCCAGTTCCTCCTCTTCCAGAATTTCAAACACTTTATCTGTTTTCTGCTCCTCCATTTGCACTTCCATTCTTTTCTCTGCCACCACATCAGATTTGTCAAAATTTACACCTGTCGAGGATGGGCAAAAACATATGAGCAATTTATTAAAAAAAAACACATTATGACTCAAAAAGAGAATACGTTTGTTTATTCTGGTAATATTAGTAATTAATTTGCAGTTCCTGCATAAAGAACCTGGATGAGACTCACCATCTTCACATGATGAGGGCGTCTCCATTGCCTCCAATTTATCACACAAGTTCAACACCAACTGCATATTGCATATAAGCAAAGCAGAAATTACAATTAAAAAAATGCAAATATATACAACAGTGAATATCTATCTGTCCGCTTATCTATCAGTTTCACAAATAAGTCTCTATTATGATTCTTACCGACTCCATCCTTATCTCTAGGTCGACTGGCAAATCCATATCACTGTTGTCCAGAAAGTCTAGTGTGGTATTCATAATATTGCTTGATCTCCTAGAACACACTGTTTTATTGTCAGGGACTTCGATATCATTAGTTTGGTTGTCAGGCTTCAATGCAGCAGTTGGTTTAACAGCCTCAGTCTGGACGGCATGCTCAGATTGGGAACCAATTGTGGCTTTGGGTCCTGTTTTAGGCTGTGGAGCTGGTTTTGGTTTTAGTGAAAAGGCTGACGACTTTTCCGATATTGGATGCCTCTTCAGAGCTTTTCCCTTAGATGCCAGCCACTCTGCAAGCTTTGCTCTGAAAGTACAGTATAAATAAAACATAAGACAATCACATCAATATATCATCTTCTATCTGCAGATTGTCACACTTGTCCAGGTAAAACTTAAATACTAAAATACATACATTATTGTTCAAAAGTTTGGTGTCTGTAAGATTTTCTAATGTTTTTTGGAAAAAAGTCTCATGCTCAACAAGGCTGAATTTATTTGATAAAAAAATACAGTAAAACAGTAATATTGTGAAATAATATAACCATTTAAAATAACTTTTCTATTTTAATTTAGTTTAAAATTTAATTTATTTTTGTGTTGGCAAAGCTGAATTTTCAGCAGCATAACTCCATTTTTCAGGGTCACATGATTTGACTTCAGAAATCATTCTAATATGCTGGTTTGATGCTCAAGAAAATATTTTGACACATTTTTAAAATGTCACTGTTTAAAACAGTTGTGCAGAATTGTATTCTTGTGGAAAGTGTGATACATTTTTTTTTATCAATATTCTTTGATGAATCATTTTTTGAAACAAACTTTATCAAGTTAATCTATCCTGGCTTATTAATAATAAAAAAAATTAATAATTAAAATAATCTTACTTACCCCAAACTTTTCAATGGTAGTGTATACAACTCACCTTCTCTCTTCAGCCGTCTCTATTTGCATTTTGTACTGGCTGACTGTACTTGTGACAGGCCTGCAGACTTTCTGTTCAGTGGTGGCTGTTTTGGGTTTCTCCACCTGCACAGTCATGTCTTTTTTCTTTAAAGCGCTGGGTTTGCTGATGGCAGAGCGCCCTGTAGCTAGAGGGGCAGACCTGAGAGGAGCACAAACACCTGCTTGGGAGACAGTACCTGGGAACTTTTGAGGTATCCGTTTATGGGAAATGGACTTCTGGACTGGTTTTTCAGTGGCATTCAGCTGGATATCAGAGACAGATTTCGGTCTAGATGACAAAGCAGAGTTTACTCTGGGTTTAGTGTACGCCGGCAGGGAAGTAACGGACTTGGACCGAACTTTAGACAATTCAGGTTTTGGTCTGGTCACATCTGGTTTTGAAATCACTTTCTTTTCTGTGGTCTTCTCATCTTCACTGGGTTTTCTGAAACAGTCGATTTTAGACCGAACTACACGACCCTTATACGTGCCAGGTTTGGATTTCTGGATGGCAGAGACAGTAGAGGGTGGTTTATGAACTTCTTCCACGAGCTTCTTGTGTCTTACAGTCTGCTGTGTACGGAAGGCCTGGCTTAGTGTGTTATTACGTTTAGTAGGATCAGCATTAGTTTTGGCCTTCGGTCTAACAACCTTTTCCTTCTCTCTTGTTCCAGAGATATCCTCCTTAAGATCATTCTTTGACTGAAGGGGTGCAGATTTACATATCACTTTTTGTTTTGATACAATATTGCAGATGACTTGTTTTTTTGGACCACATACTGGTTTAGAGTTTTCCTTGTTGCTCTGAATAGAAATAATAAAGGAGCAGAATTAAACAAACTACATTGCAAGCACACATACATCTTTCACACACGTACATGTGAGAAATAAGTTATAAATCTGTGCAAGAGCTGGGCTGCTTCACAAAATGCAATGATCACCTTTCTCACCACCGACTCCATTCTGTGCAACTATCAGTGCAAACAAAGCTTTTCAAAGATGATGATCTTCCCCTGCAGAACATCACATTGTTATAACACTCAAACAAACAAAACAAGAAAAGATATCTCACAAAAATCTGTCTATAGATCATACATTCAATACAAGATATGTAAAATATGCTATTTTTGTCGATTTTTATTGCGAGTATTTCACATGACAGATCTATTTATATATTTTGTATCTAACCACACTAGATGCTTGGAAAAAAAATTGTTAGAAAATGGAAACGGGGGTTGCGCCCAGACAAACCTGAATAACGTTACCTCAGAACATGTCAAACAATAATTCCTGGTTTTATACCAGTTCTAAACGATTCTGCGAGGAGTTTCCATTATAATAACACGCTTCAAAAAAGATCCAAATCATGACAATACTCACAAACCATTGGCAACAGTCACCAAAACAACATCTACTTACGTTATCTACGGCTTCTTGAATCAGTCAGGTAAGACCACTAGTATAAATGTGTCCGTTTACCGAATTTGAAGAACAATTATCTTCACATTCAAACACAGCGCACGCGCTTTCCAACAGATTTGAGTTCAGCGCGGCGAGCTGTCGGATTGGCGAAGACCGTTTATGAGTCACTCTAGCCTATGAATCGTATTGGCTGCCTCTGATCACGTGATCAAAGTTGATGTGATCGAGTTGGCCCCACCCCTTTTACTGAAAGCTAGGAGCTGCCTGATTTGAATCCAAATAAAATTCCTCTCATAACTGCTCAGTGGCAGTTTCAAAACTCCCAGTTGCCCAGTTGCCCTAAATTCCAATCTAATGACATTAATGTTTTAGATAGCCCTAGTTTTTGTAAGAAAATCAATGTAATGCTTAATTTAATTTTTGATAGCTCTAGACACTGTAAGAACATTTTAATTATGGGTTTTATGTGAGAAGAAACATAGTGTATTAACAGCATAGTTTATATATTTGATTTTGTCCGTATGAAATTATCTAAAAAGAAGTAAATTTCATTGATTTTGTTAGTATTTCTTAGGCCACAGAACATAAGACGATGACAAGCATGTCATTGAATATATTTATATTCTACACACGTGCATACCTACAGAATGCAGTTCAGAAGTTTGGACATAATTTATTTTCCCAAAAGGCCTCCACATGGTCAAGTGCATAGCAAATCACATTCAGCCACTAGATGGCAGAAGATTCCACAGTCTTGATGCTCTAAGATTATTAGAAACCCATTTGAACAGTATGACTGTGAAAAGTGCCTTCATTCCAGTGTGTGATAATGAGTAAAATAATAAGGAGATTGTAGCTGTTAGGCTATGACTCCAACTGTGATCTCAAATTGCTTCCCTCTGGGGTTCCACTTTAATTAATGTAATATTTAATTCATGAGATATTCTGCTGACTGCATCATTATGTGAGGTCTGTCACACATGTGTGGTCATTTCTGCTAGTTAATTATGACCTTGTCTAAACAATTTGACCTTGTCTATAAATGTGTGTCTTGACTAATTTCCTGGAATTCAGAGGCAAGAAGGAACCAATTTATCTGGTTGGCTAATCAAGTAACTTTTTGGTTATTCTGTTTTAAGTAGATATGGACCATGAAAAGCATTGTTTTCTATGGTGGACAATAAAATGGACATGGATCTAGCTACTTAATATCTGCTAGCATTTACATGTTATTAAATGTAATATTAAAAGTTATTCAGTCCTGATGTTACAAGAGAAAAAAAATTAAACAAGTAGGCTTCACATATTCCACTGATGACAACCATATGGCACTAACTAAACATCAAGCCAAAAACATTTAATCTATACAGTAAACCTAGTTGCATACTATCAAACGATTTCTATGAGGGCAAAATATTATTGCAAAAATCGAAATCTGACTCCCTGTGAGATGGTGACTCCCCTGCATCTCCCTATGAGGGTTATATGAAACACACTAATAATCTACTCTGCAAACAACTACATCGCGTTTAATCTAATGTGACAAGCACAGATAAGCCTTTATGAAATGAACAACCAGCATTTTTAAACAAACCATCTGCACAGCTTTCACCTTCATTTGCTACAGAACTGCTGTTTGTGTACTGAACTCATCTTGAACTCAAATGTAACGAGTTCAAACTGCACATCAATAACAGCGCCTATTAAGGTCACAGAATATGATGGTCACAGTGTTCAGATTTTGATAACCTTTAATACTGTCTTGTCAGATTTGGTGACCCTGCAAAAAATAGAGAAGATTAGACATCACCAGAGTGAATTTGGGTGGCATTATAGCCGTTCGGTGTGAAATAGAGGAGGGTAATGGAGATTGGTATGTTCAATACCGCTTTGTCAGATTTAGTGACCCTGCTTATGTCTGTTACTGTTACTAGATCAAAATGCTTTCTAGGATATAAAACAGAGAAGTTTCGACATCACCGGACTAAATTTGGGTAACAATAAAACTATTATTATGTGTGAAACAGAGATGAGTAATGAATTTCTCTAACCTGTTAGATTTGCCTTGTCATTTGGTGACGATGCTGTCTGTTGCTGTTCACATTAGACCAAAATGCTTTTTTTAAGATAAATGAGGTTAGATATCAACAGTGTGAGTTTAGGTAACATCAAACCATTCTGTGTGAAACAGAGAGGGGGAACGGATTTCAGTAATGTTTCATTTCCTTGTCGGATTTGGTGACCCTGCTGTATGTCTGTTACTGTTCTCATCAGACCAAAATACTTTTCAGGAAATAGAGGAGGCAAGATATCACCAGAGTGAATCTGGGTCAAATTAAAGCCATTCTGTGTGAAATAGATGTTCGTAATGGATTTTGGTAGTTGAGAATAAACTGTCTAATACAGTGGTTCCCAACCCTGGTCCTGGAGGCACCCCAACACTGCACGTTTTGCATGTCTCCTTAATCAAACACACCTGATTCAGGTCATCAGCTCATTAGTAGAGACTCCAAGACCTGAAATTGATGTGTCAGAGAAAGGAGACATGCAAAATGTGCAGTGTTGGGGTGCTCCCAGGACCAGGGTTGGGAACTACCGGTCTAATATACAGTGTTGCCATGGATACTAGGACCAAAACCAAAGACATTTGACCATCTTATCCAAAGACACATCTACCTGACTCAAGACAATACAGGTGTAGTGACAGTAAATCATCCATCAAAATGATTGAGGTAAGAGGGAATCACAGAGCAGAGGTGAAATGATCTTAATACATACAGACAGCTTGTTTTCCCATTAGTCTGACAGATTCTGCTTGTTTTTGCTGAAAACATGGCAAAGCAATACATTTGTCAAAACTCCACCACGTGTGACATTGATTTTCGGTTGTCTTACATTTACAGTAGCTCTCCACCATTGGCCTGTCCTTCTCACTGACAGGTTTAGCGTAATTGAGGGGGAAACTGTATGAACTCTCCCCCACTCAGTCAAGTGTTAAACCAGGGTGAGGTTTGATGAAATGCTGTGATTATCAGTAACAGTTCATCTTCTCCAGGCAGGCATATGCATTCCTAAAACGACAACAGCACGTGTGTGTGTGTGACGGTTTGCTGATAGTGCTAAATGGGAACAGCAGATCGTCAATAACTTCTGATCAGCCTTTACATCTTCCCGCAGCGTGGATCCCTGCAGTTTTGCATTCCAGCGGTGAACACTTCCGCACTGCATCACCCTGTAGGAAATTAACACCAGGCAATCCATCATTCCAAAAGAGAAAGATACACGCAGGTTAAAAATACACAGATCATGCAGATCAGGAATGAAGTTTACGGAGTCTCTGTTAGAGCAGTTAAATAAAAGTGATTATGAAAAACAAACACACTAACAAAATCCCTCAAAATGAGCATATGTAAAATGCATTTGAAAAATAGTTCCTTTAAATATAAATGTTGATATATCCTCAACAACTGAGTTTTTAAATGACAGTATTTATTTACAAATGCAGTGAAATATAATGGACATTTATCCATGTTATATAAAAGTTGTAAATTCCAAACAAAGATCATATCAGTCACAATATATTGTCAAACATACAATGATTAGCAAATACACAGTCCGTTTGAGATGTATATTATTGCAGCAGAGATATTTAAGGCAATAACAGGACATTAATGAAATGCATAATATAGAATAGGTTATTATAATAACACAATATACCAAAACACAACAACTTAAGCCACAGAGAAGACTGTACTTACACAAACACGATAAAAAAGCAACAATAAATGAGAGTAATACAGTAGAGTCCTTCTGAACACAAAAGTCAATAGTTTGACATATATTCCTTTTTAATATTACTGGCACCACTTTAAATGCAAAAGATGGCAATGCAGGTCAAAGGTCAGTCGTAGGAAAAATCTCATGTGGGAACTGCCGCGGAAAGTTAATTGTTCAGTCACGTCTCCTTGTATATGATATGCGTTTGGGAAGTGCACAGGATGTAGACTCTCTCTGAATCGGAGAATGAAATTCATGCCCATATATGTGGTGTTTATGGTTCCCTCTACTGTTGTTTTGTCTTCCACATGTTTAGTAAGGGTAGTGTTTCTGTTTCTTCCCTGCGAAACATGCCATCCACGTGCACAACAGCATGGCCACCACAGCTCCAGCCCCGGTGCAGTAATAAGCCCATCCGATCTCACAAGAACCTGAAGGAAACATCAACCTCAACATTTAATACTCAAAATCTATTATGTTCACTCAAAATATAATGTGAGGCACAATATATTGTTTATATTATATTTCCAATCTGCCTACCTATTTAAAAAAAAATAAAATAAAATGTTTACTCAACCATGGCACGGGAAGATATTTTATTATTTGTTATATTTGTGATATTTTACATTTAACTTTTATAAATAATATATATTTGATAATTTATTTGATTAAAAAAAAAAAGTAAAACAGTGATTTGGAAATACTATTATTATTTAAATAATACTAACAATAACTGCACATTTTATTACTATTCTATTAACAACAACAACTACAATAATAATAATGTTTTCTATTTGAATAAATTTAATAATATAATTTATTCCTGTGATATCACGATTCTTTAAAATATGCTGATTTGGTGCTCAAGAATCAATGTTGTGCTGCTTAATAGTTTTCGGAAAATTCTTTTTATAAATAGAAAGTGCAAAATAACAGCATTTATTTGATGTCCAAATTCTTTGTAACATTTCTTTACTGTCACTTTTGATCAATTTCATGTGTCCTTGTGGAATAAAAGTATTATGTTTTTAAAATAAATAAATAAATAACCCTTACTGACCCCAAACTTTTAAACAGTAGTGTATATAAATTGTACTAAGTCTCATAAAATGCATACTGATATGTAATATAATTATAAATAATTATCTGTAAAATTTTCATATTTGTACATTCTTAGTTTGCGTTATAGCTGTAAAGTAAAATCTGAAATTGTCTATATACCAACGTACCAAGTTCGAACTGGTCAGAGCTGTTTCCGCAAGTCTGTCTGACCTCTTCACTGTCCCAGCCTAAAGGGTACAGGGCACATCCCGATCCGATCAGCAGCCCTGCAGAGAGATGAAACACACTGTGAATACAAATAGACCTAAAAGTACACTTTATAACATGACTAAAAGCTCCCATAGTTTCACGCTGTGTGAGGAGGAGAGCATGATATCTCTTGAAAAATAAACGATAGCCATGAAAAACAGCACTTCACGCATTTTGTCATTGGCCTGAAAAGCTATTATTTGTTTTACTGCAAACAATGCAGGATCATTAGCTTGTTTTTTTCCATTTGACACAGATAGTCTATCACACGCACGCAAATGCAAACACACACCTCTGCAGAGACGATACAGCACAAATCATGTTTTCATCTGGGCTCAAGATCCAAACAGCTATGAAAATATGCTAATAAATGCAGCAAGTAGCTTATTTATAAATGAGCTTCTTGGGAATTCTTTCATATTTTCCCTTTTATGTTCTTACCAATTCAGCAAAAATAAACAGGCATGTAATTCCCACCAGAAACATATACAACCGTAGTTTCAATAATGCTCCTCCTCTCCTGTGAGCTCTAAATTCTTACCAGAACATTTCCTAATAAAAAATAACTGCATGTGCCTTCATCTGCCCTGATGCTTTGCATTATGGTCACTAATGTCAGGCTCTTTTTTTCCGTGAATATTTTGTGATTATGAATTCTATATATTTATATATTCGAATTATTATTTATATAATATTATATAAATAATATAATATTTATATGAATATTATATAATATTATTATTTATATTATACATAAAATAAAATACTGGTCAAAAGTTTGGAATAATTAGGATTTTTAAAAAATGCTTTTGAAAGAAGTATCTTATGCTCACCAAAGCTGCATTTATTTGATCATACAGTGAACAGTAATATTGTGTAATATATTACTAAAATTTTAGTGCACATTCCTATGTGTATTATGTAATGCTTGGCTCTCTTTGCGTCTGGTTACAAATGATGGGTGTGTTATCATCTCAAGTTGTCTGTGTGCCGCGCAGTTGTTGTCTGAGATAATGAAAGGACAGAGGACTGAACACAAAGGACACTCCCTCACTGCCGCACAAGCTAAAGCCCAGTAACAGTTTATTTTTGGAATGATGTGCTTTCATTTGTACTTGTGTCACGGACATTCTTTGATATATTAAAAAGCCTAGATTCCGACATTAGTATCCCAATTCTGTAGGACTTACTCCTTGTCAGAAATTTCAATACTTCTCGTTGCCTTTAAAATTCTTCAAATGCCTCCTGTTCCCTCCATCAATTCAAGCAGGCCTGAAAATCCATTACATTGAGTCAGACACTTACAAAAATGGCATTCTACTTCAGAGTTCAAAACTGCAAAGGAATAAAATAAAGGGAAGAGAAATAAGCCTTTACGTGCTTATACTTTTGTTTCTCAGAGGCAATCAGAGAAGTTATGAATGAGTAATCGATAAGTTGATATTGGGCTAGTTATTATGTGTATGTGAGAGTGTGAAAAGAATGCAGAATTATTCTGAAATTAACTTCTACAGATTGCAGCCATAGCCTACTTATTTCACCCTGGCGTGTGGTCGAGCATGTGTGGTGAGGTTTGTAAAGTTGTGACTGCAAGTACAGCAGTTCTCCTTGACCAAGACAAAAAAGGACCATTGCGGTACTGTGAAACAGGGAGGGCCTTTTGTCACTAAAAATGTGAGGGAAAATTGACAGTGATAAAGTGAATAAGAGGGAATAAGAGGCACACTCACACTCTGAAAAAAGTACCTCTATGGCTTGCAACGGGCTTCTGGTAGAATGCAGCACTGCGTTTTCAAAGTCATATTACCACTAGCATCAGGAAAGTTCTTAAACTGTTTGTAGCGCATATTCAGAGTATACTAATTAAACTGCATGCTAGTCGAAGTGTGTGCACTAAAATAAAAAATATGCTCTAGAAAACTACCATAATTTTCACTTTATAATATGTACTGCAAAACAGTATGCCCTATAAAACTAGTATGGACTAGGTATAATTCAATACAAATAAATAGAATAACTAGACGCTATGTATTACAAATCAAGTACACACTAAATGTATCATACTAGGTAGATTGCACAACAAAACTAGTGTGCATTGGCACTCACTACAAAAAAATGTACTACAGAACTAGCCTGAAAGACACTATGCATTACAAAACAAGTATGCACTAAATGTAGCATATACTAGGCCGAGCAAACAACCAAACTAGTATGCAATAGGTAGAATTCACTACAAAAATGTACTACACAACTAGAGACTGCATTACAAACCAAGTGTGCACTAATGTAGTATATACTATGTAGAGTGCACAACAAAACTAGTATGTACTAGGTGGCCTACACTACAAAATACTGTCAAAGATAAAAGTTGACGATTAGGAGTTGAGCATGTGAGTAATGTATATTACTGGACCTGAACAAACAGATAGAGCAGCAATAGAGCTCAGAATATGAGGAAACCAAAAGGAATCTTGCTTTGACTCGGGAAAAATGAATCTGAGGAACAAAGCAAAAAAATGTGGAAAGTTTGACTCGTTAGATAATGATCTCACAAAATGTGTGTGTTTACATCATATGTGTTTGAGTAACAGGACGAAAAGGGCATTGTGTGCGCTAGACAAAGTCTCTTGTGTGCAGCTGCTACATATTTAGAGGAAAAGACGCATCAATTTGAAACAGAGAAAAGTATGTGTGAGAGAGGCATAGGTGAACACAATTCAGCATAGGAGGCGCTATTTCTGAGCATTGCATCTCTAAGGATTCTCATGTTGCTCATATATAGAGATCAAGCTCTAACCCGAAACCCATAATCCTGTTTTAAACCCTCATCTAAACACAGTTCTCTCCCTGCATGGAGAGTGGTAGGGTTTGAATTTTCAATCAGGCCACAAAAATTGTGATCAACTTCAATCTTCTCACGCACGTCATGGCAATGCCAATGATTGGGAGTCCAGAAACATTTTATCTGAGAAAAAACTTTTAAGCTTTGAATTTAATAAATGAGAAGAATTAAAATATTTATTATAAATAAATAAATAAATAAATATTTTTTTTCTAAAAAATGTTTAAAATTCCAAACTTCTAAATATCTCACAATGGATGCATTGTTATTTTAATTTAGTAACTGATAATAATACTAATTCTACT
>NW_015542355.1:1392397-1402139 GCF_001515605.1 Sinocyclocheilus anshuiensis | reverse complement strand
TTTGAGATTAGTTTATGCTGTGAATTTTCTGTGTATATTTTATTCTTAGTTTGATTTATAGATTGCTAATGTAGTTCATATTGTTACATATTTAAATTATTATTTATTTTATTAAACGTGTATTTATAATAATAATAATAATTATTATTATTATTATAAATACACGTTTAATAAAATAAATAATAATTTAAATATGTAACAATATGAACTACATTAGCAATCTATAAATCAAACTAAGAATAAAATATACACAGAAAATTCACAGCATAAACTAATCTAAAAATAATTGGGAGACTTAAAAAGGACGAGGGACTGCAACCCCTGATAGGGGAAAACAATGGAATCTGTTGTGTTCTATTGGTAAACACACACAGCTGTAGTTATTGTGTAACACAGCAGATGGTCCACTGTCAACACTATACAGTGCTCACACAGCCTGACAACACCTCAGGAAATGAGAGCGCCAAAACACAGTCTTCAGTGGAGACAGGACAGCTGAGACAACTGTCTTATCACTAAGAGCAACAGCTCTGATAGCTACTTACACAAGCTCTCTTCTGTGTGTGCACAGATAGGGCCTTCATACTGTATTTTACCAGAAACAACAGAAACCACACTGTGGAGGAAGGGACAGTAGTGCAGTTGCAACCTTCAAGAGCTTGCATAATCTAAAAGGAATGACTTGAACTTCACATTTTACTTACAATCCAAAAGATCTGTTGCCAGGGACGAGTGGGTACTAGTCACTTATGGATTCAGTAAACATTCCAGCACACAACAATAAGACGTATCTCTTATCCTGACAGCCGACAAACAGTCTCAAAACATTCCACTTTCATCTCCACTGCAATCAGTCATCCTATTCCTTCTGTCTATTCAAGTCTTAAGTGAGAAGAGAGGATACCACATCATAGGAATATGGAAATTAGGGTCTGCAGATTTGTAGTTGCACGGCATTTTCTATCGCCACATTAATTTTCCATTACCCTTCCTGAGTTTGGGCCACAAAGGTCAACAGAACCTGGAGAAAACAGGGAAAATCCCATTTCAAAAGTCCAATTCATGATTATAAGAACCTTATATAAAATATAATAATAATTATTATTATTAGGGCTGGGTAAAAAATATTGATATCTCGATATTAGAATTGAAGTAGAAATATTATTATGTAATTGTAACTTTATTATATTATTTATTATTAAAACTTACTTAAGTGTAATTTTAACAAATCAGTCAATTTTAACCTTTAATATTATAGTAATGTAGTACAAACTGACTCTCATGAATATTTTACAGCATTAGTTGAGAGATTTGTTTTTCCTTGAGAAAATTTGGCATGTACTGTACCTGATATTTATCCAAAATAATCGATATCGAATCGAATCGGTAATCGAATCGCAAGCTTGTGATTGAGAATCGAATCGTGAAATTTGTGTCAAAACCCAGCCCTAATAATTATTATTATTATAAATATTTTATATAAAAACACAATTATATTATATACACTTACATTTTTTCAACACTGTGGCCATGCTAATCAGTCCAACCCTTTTGCTCAAAAATTTAGAAAATGTTATTTCAGAAGTCCATTTCATGGCTTGAAGATCCATCAATAAATAAATAAATCACAACAAAACAATAACAATAATAATGTATTATTATTATTATTATATTATACAAATTACTATTATAGAAATATAAAATTATACACACTTAAATTGTATGAAATAATTAAATAAATGATACACAACAAAATAAAAATAATAATAATAAATGTTGCCTGAAAAACAACCAGATGAGTAATTCCACATTCATGTGTAATTCATCATAACCGTTTGGGTCAATAAGCTGCAAGCAAAATTTACTCAGCAGCTTTACAAAGCCAATATTTCTCAAACAAAAATACTGATTTTGTCAAATTATGCCACATGCTAGCCATGATTCAAAGTCTATGTAGACCTTGGGACCTTGAAAGTTATCTGTACTTCTAAGGTTTGTGTGAAGTTTCTTCAGAAGCACTCAGTCTTCATATGTTTGATAATACTACTATCATCGATCATGTTCTATCATGTTCTTCCCTTCCATACAGTTTGGCACCGGGTAGGCGAACAATGTCAGACATCTAGCATCTCACTTTGATGTCGGCATAAATCTGCCCCTCTTTATTAAAAAGCCCTGGCAGGCTGTGATCGCTTCTGATTGAGAACAAAACCCAGCTGGTTCTCATTCTATCACTGAAAGCCGTCACTCCTCAGAACTGGAGTGTGCTGTCCTGACATAACCATCATTTTCACGGAAGGGAGGCATTCATACGGAGCTGGCAGGTCTTCCAGGCTTTGGGATATTTTATCATAGAGCTCTTTCATGACCTAGATGTCTGGCTCCATGCCTGCACTGCTGCTCTCTCCTGCCCACCCACTTACATAGCCTCTCTGCTCCTCAGAAAAATACCCATCTCCAAGGTTGGGGAGGATGAAGAATTGTGTTACGCTGGCTTAAAGATGAGCCTCTCAGCCTGATCATTTGTTAAGTGCTCAGATACTCTGGACCACATACTGGAATAGACAGCCCACTAATGTAGTGATACATATCTCTGCTGACTTGGTGATACAGCAATATATATTTACTAGCTAACTCAAGCATCACATTTATCATTGCTCATACTTTAGGTTAAGGATTTGAATCAGTATTATTTTAGGGTGTATTCACACCTGTCTTGTTTGGATCGACTGAATCGAACTCAAGTTCGTTTCCCCTCTTGGTGCGGACCTTTTTGGCAGGTGTGAATACAGCAATCGCACTCTGGTGCGGACCAAACAACCATACCAAGACCCAGCTGAAGAGGTGGTCTCAGTCCGCTTCCAAACGAACTCTGGTACGGTTTGTTTAAGGTGTGAATATGACCCGACCTCGATCCGACCCAATTGCAGAAATGGTGAGTTTTCGTGACCATGGCGCACAGCAACGTGACGTGAGCGCGCTAAATAGGCTAAAGCTTGCCGCAAAAATTACCATGACTATGTTAGGGGAAAATAGTAAGGAGATATTTGAATTATTTATTATGTTTTATGAATCAGTGTCGCAAAGATGAAGTTGATAATCCTGACTCGCCATCTCATCATTGGACGCGCCTTTAGAAAGAAATGCATCTTTACGGATGACATAATAATAAGAGATTTTGTTTTGGATTTGAATTATTTCGTTTTGTAGTCATTTACAGCTTTCTATAGATATATTCATCATGTCTGTAAGGAAAATATTAGCTGAGTTTCGGTTCATTTTTGTGAAGCGCTCCTGTTCAAGACCAAGACGGCAAGTGCATCCTATTTGTTTTCTTTATTTTACAAAAGCACAGCATTTTCTTGATATTGTGAGTGCACACAAATAAAAATAGACCCTTTACAGTTCCGAACGATGTATTATTCTTACCTTTATGAGCAAAAATGACGGCGTATTTAATTTGTTTCCACTGATGTCCTGAAGCGCGTTTCAGCTTCCACTCTCAGCACGAACGATTGGATATGCACCTAATAGCGCACATTTATATAGGTTAAATGTTTAAACTAACATTGTGATGTGCTTTAAGTATTTTATATCTATAGATTTCATTTTCGGCAAGTCGTAATTACAACATCGTCTCATATGATGCTCATAAGTTCCTTCATATTGCGTTAGTATCTGATAACACCAAATCAGTAAAAGAATAAAAATTGCACTACGAAAGATCTCCATGATTAGCCTGTTTTTGCACTTCCTGTTTTTCCCTGCTTGAGAATTTCTGTCCAATGAATGGATGACCTTAGCACACGTGTGGTTTTGTTTAGAATTTCTGGTTCACTTGCAAAAAGGGCAGTGTGAAAGCGAACCGCACCAAACTAAAAAAATCAACATTGTATTTGGTCCGGACTAAAGCAAGTGAACTAAATAGTGGAATTTCCTGGTGAGAATACACCCTTAGTATTATTTATATACTATTAAAATTTTTAATTAGCTTATTTTCATTTTAATTTCAGTTTTAAGTTTAGTAATTTTGTTATGGGCTTTTGAAATTTTTATTAGATGTTTTTAAATATTTATTTTTTAGCTTTATTTGTATTTCATTTTTAGTCATATTAGTACTTCAACTTTTATTTGAGATAGTTGCAAAGGCAACATTTCTAACTTCTAATCAAGTTTATCTAATATATTTATTTTTATTTCAGCTTTATTTAATCAAAGTATTTCATTTCTACAACAAACTGAATGATTATAATTGAATATTCCAACAACAAAATTATTCTACAGTCACATTTACGAAAATAGCCCATGTCCAAAAACTAGGAACAAGGCTAGTTCTCAATCTAATCTAGCCATCTTACAGACAAATTTTTTTCCAAATAATGGTTTGAATGCAAGAAACTGGTGATAAATTCGTTAATATTATAATGGATATTCAGTCTGTTGATCAAAGATTATTTCAGAGACTTTAATGACTGCTAAAATGTTCAAACTTAGCAGCTGCAAAAGTAGTTGTTGCCTCTCTCAGGAGGGAGTGTCAAGTCAAAGATGATAGGCCATGACAAACGGGTCAATGTGAGGTCTGTGAGTTTAGACAAAGTACACTCATGTCCTTATGAGCAAGCACTTCTGAGGGATGATGAGGCTCCAGGCGGGGTGCCACATCAATCAGCAAAGCCAACTGAGGAACACAAAAGAAGATATTTTGAAGAACATTTAATCTGTTTTTCCCCATTTAATGAAAGTGGAGGACAACGCTCGTTGCATGGATAAAAAAAAAAAACACTAAGACATTTTTCAAAATATCTTCTTTCGTGTTGCACAGGAGAAAGAAAGTACAGATTTGGAATGACATAAGCATGAGTAAATGATGACATAATATTAATTTTCACATGCTATCCCTTTACTGACCAAATAAAAAGGATTTCAATCACATCGGTTACATTTATTTTGCCAGAAAAATCATTGAGAATATAATTTGGTGCCCAACAACAACTCTTCCTGATTAAAGAAACAGACAGCCCTGAAACAGAGACAGTTCTTGGCTTTAATGTCACTCGTCATCTAGATGAGACATTTATGAAATGGTGCCCTGAAGGCTTCATATGACTAGCCCTGGTCTCCATGTTCATGCTTTCCCCTGTCATTAAAATCAGTGTGTGACATCTTGGTTGGAAGATCTGATCACAGATGGCTCCATTACGGCAGCATATGGTGGAAGAGCGTATCCACACAGACCATCAAAGCCAACTTCAACCTGAAATTAGGGGCCTGTTGAGAACGATGCAACATTTCTATTCCACACCATCTTCCTGTTAAATATTACAGAATCGGTTTTCATTTCACGTTTGGTCAGTCCACTTGAGTTGCTCCTTCCACAGATTATTTGCTTTAAACTGAAAATTGTGTCATCATCTACCAAACCTCACATCACTTCAAATTTATATGGCTTTAAACCAACTGATCTCTTTAAACCCCGAAGGAAATTAATTTTTGTTATTCTTAAATAAATATACTTGCTTCTGAAAGTATGCATTTTGATTATTTGACCAAGTATTTTCTGAAGGCAAAGGACTTTCACAGACCACCCACAAACTCTTGAATAGGATTTAGGATTGAGGTTTAAATAGGGAAAACTAAGGCATTGTTGTCCTAACCCACACACTGACTGGATGTCTTTCAGAAACAGGTTATGATCTGAAGTGCTTCTACAGTCTTTCTTTCAACACCCTAATGATTTCACTAGTTTCAACCTAACATGCTTGCAGATGTTGACTTTTGCTTTTCTTTTTAACCCTAGAGAGAAGGGGAGGTTTGAGTTTGGTTGAAGTCTACATTGGAAACATCTGGATGCAGTTACAACATAGTACATTCCCACACAGAGGAGACGACGTCATTCAGGAATCAGCAGGAGAGAATTGAGAAAAAGAACTGATGGGAGGAACCTTCCCAAAAGACCCACAACTTCTATACATACCAGATGCTAAAATGACACTCGAGAGGTTCTGGGAAAAATAACAGAGTTCCATTGTTCTAGAAACAGCTCTAGAAGTGTGTCATCAAATATTAAGTGACTGAGAGAGTATCTAAGGGGTACGTTCAGAAAGAGCTGTTAATAGCTTCATTCACTACCCATGAAACTTTTATGTTTAAGGCATAGTTTGCCCAAAAATAAAAATTCTAGCATGATTTACTCACCCTCATGTTGTTACAAACCTGTATGTTTTGTCTGTGAAACATACAAGATATTTGAAGAATGTTTTTGCCATACAATGAAAGTCAAGGGGATCCAAAACTAATTTGGACCCCTTTGATTTTTTTTAGAATGGAAAAAAATGATGACAGAAATGAAGTAAATGATGACAGAATTATACGTTTTGGGTGAATTATCTGTTTTAAATAGGAGTTATATGAGGCACCAATTGCCAAACAGAATTGCAAAAAAAAAAAAAATGCTATTGGTCAGCCAAACATATTGCTGTGCCCCCAAACTCATACCATTAGTTGAGCAGATTGGGTTGCTCAAATAAACAAAGCAATGTTTTGAATTTGCCACAGAGTTTACACTTTTTGGCAAGAAATCAGCCTACGAATCTGCTTACTTCTAGCAGTCTATGCATATCAAGATGGGATTTTTATATATATATTTTAAAACAACTTCAATGCAATTCAACATTTAATTCAAATCAAATTCAAATCAAATGTTCCCTGCCTTTTACTTTGTTAAAATGGCATTTAAATAGCTCACATGTTAGGTTTCTGCCAAGTAGAAAAAGTCTGTACCCTTTTAATATTTTTCTCCCTTTCAAGATGTGATTTGAAATAGAAAATGCGCTTTGATCATGGACGAGCAGTGGAGCGGGAATCTGAAGGGTAAAAAAAACAGGAACAAATGACATCAAAGTTATGGAAAACATGTAAAGGTGTGAAAAATCACTCTCAGCATCATTCCAATGAAAAATGCCAGTGGTAAGTGAGGTCCCGCATTAGAAGGTGAGGAGTAAGTTACACTTCATCAGAATAGGTTACCTACTAAAAGGAGGGGAAAAAAAGAGAATTCAAGGTCACTGCTGAGGAGACATGCATCGCAAGTAGAGTCATCATCAGTTTGGACGTGAGAAAGAAAATCCTAGTTAAGCTCATGGGAAATGGATTGCAGTGGGATGGATATCAAGATACTCTTACACAATTTTGCTTTCTCTTTCCCCTGTGTAATATTCAAGGTTTGATACTCTGCCATAATAATAATAATAATAATCCACCCATACATAGCAATAGAGGCTGAATTGGGTGTCTTTTGGTCCCCAGCTTATAAAACCTGCAATATTTTTCCATCAGAAACATTAGTGAAGATGAGAACATGGACTCCAAAGATGTGGCAAAGGTTGATGAGACAAACAGTGTGAAAGAGGAAAAGAAAATTAAAGGTGCAGTAGGACATCTTGGAAAATGCTAACTTAAGCCTGATAGCACTGAAAGCATACGTCCCACACTCCCTGCAAATTGCCGTCCAAAGCCACGCCTCCTGAACTCATGAACGTGCACAGATCAGACAACCAGAGACAACATTACTACAATACACCATGTGTCATTCACCGGTGAGAAAACTTTATAGTACAGTTAGTAACAGTACTACAATACCAAGGAAGGAAGGAAGGTCAGGTTGTTGTTGTTTGCCTGCCATTCTCGCTCTGTCTGCTCAGCATATGTGAACGCTCTGATGACGTATCCTGTCTGCGTGAACAGGGTGCGCAGATGTCTGCAAATACATATGTTGACAGGCAGGTAGGAAAGCCTATCATAATGTTCAGACCGGACATTTTGATTGGACGAACATTTCTTGGTCCTACGCCTTCCACAGAATATATAAGTACATAAATACATTTAGACCACTTAACTTAATGATTGCTATCTGGATGTGAAGAGACTTTCAACCACCATAACAAAAAATGTCTCTGAAAACAATCACCTATTGCACCTTTAATATATAAAGGAAATAGTTTATAGTAAAATGAGATATTTGGGTGAGAGGGGAGTTCATCAAGGAGTTTCAAGTTATCAGAGTATCAAGGATAATGGTCTTAATAATAAATTAATTAGATTTTCACATTTTTTGAAGCCACTATACTAGGGTTACTGCTAGGTAAATGCCAGGTTGTTCTGGCCGGTTACTTATTGGCAAAATAAAATAAAATATTTATTCATAAAAATATTGTAAAAAATTTCCAAATATTTATTAAATATTTATTATTTCCAACTCAGTGATTCTGTTTTATTTATTTTCTTCTGACATGTTGGTGTTATATCTTTCACTTGGATGTTATAAGTTGCACTGAGTAAATGCAGCTGGATAAAACAAAAACTGTGTCCGGCTTCATTTCAGGCTGCAAAGCAACAAAATGTGATTATTTTAAAGGGGGTAGATTATTTTCTATACCCACTGTATATGTATGTATATTAAGCAGGATGATTTAAAGTATTAGTTATAGGATTAGTTATATAGTTAGGGATTAGTAATGAGTCTTAATGTGTTTTAAGTTATATGTTTAATACTTATGGTTAACAGTTTGTTAAAATCCCTTACCCCAATGAGCTTAGCAAGCACCACGAAAATGATGCAAAATGCACACTGACAGAAAACCCTGGTTGCAAATCATGGAAAGACTGCCAAATAGGAAATTAAATCTCTAGTTTATAGTCTACCACTCATGTGAAGAATTGGGGTGCGCTCGAGAAAAATCGTCCATCATAGGTCGTCCTACGCTGCCATACTAGGCTGTCACATTGTGCTGTGACAGCTGTACCAGGAGTTCCAAGAACAGACTATGACTTCTTGTCGTCCCCCCTTAAAACTACACTACCTTCCCTGCTCTACACAAAAAAAACAAAAAAAAAACGCTTTTTTACTTCGTCTCTATACATTTTTATCAGCACAAAGGACCATGCATGCCCTCTTACAGGTCACATGCACTGGGGTCAAGTGTGATTATCTTCCTATTGATCTGTGTCCCGTCATGATCAATACTGTGTCCTTTTTTTCTGCTTGCGAAGGTGACCGTGACTCTTTTTTTTGCTACCGAACTACAACTGAGCAGTAAAATAGACTCTCAAACAATTGGCGAAGTGAGAAAGTTAAACACGTCTTGTCTTTAAAAGCACAGTGCTTTTGATGCAAGATGCAGCGAGACATGTTGCAATGGTCAGTCATTCATTTAGTGCATGCATTTAGTACACTTGACAAATAGACCAACAAGCAGAGGCGGACAAAGTACACAACTCCATTACTTGAGTGAAAGTACAGATACTGCTGGTCAAATATTACTCCATTACAAGTAAAAGTTGTAAAGACAGATTTTTACTTAAGTAAAAGTACAGAAGTACTTGCTTTTAAAAGTACTTAAGTACCAAAAGTAAATTTCCTTATTTATGTCAATGCACTGTTTTATTATTGTTGTATGTAATACTTGCAATACCTCTGAAGCAACTTACAATACATTACACCTACTGAATACACTGACTAGCTTGTAGTATCTTTGGAATAAAGAGCTTTTAGAATGTTAAAAACCTATGGGGAAAAAACAAAACAAAAAAAATATATAATTATTTAACACCCCTACCCACCCCCACAAAATCAGGATGGTAGTGATCTCACACAGCTCTGACAGTGTGCACACATCTATGTGTAGCCATTCAATCACATTTGAACAGAGTGGACAGTGAAATCCTGTAAACACAGAGTGATAAG
>NW_015542355.1:1364821-1392296 GCF_001515605.1 Sinocyclocheilus anshuiensis | reverse complement strand
AAAGTAACGATACTCAAAAAGTGTACTTAAGTACAATACTCAAGTAAATTTACTTAGTTACTGTCCGCCTCTGCCAACTACTAAGTACATCTGAGCTCCATTTTTGGGTGAATAAAACTGAATAGTCTGGTGGCAATAGGATAAAAAAATAAATAAATAATAATATTTTTATTCAGCAAGGATACACTAAACTGATTGTCAAAAGTTGCAATAAAGACATTCATATAGTTACAAAATATTTCTATAAAAAAAAAATGCTGTTCTGTTGAACTTTCATCAAAGAATCCTGAAAAAAGTATTACAGATTCCATAAAAATAGCAGCACAACTGTTTCAACATTGATCATGTGAAAAATTTCTTGAGCACCAAATCACCACGTAAGAATGATTTCTGAAAGATCATGTGACATCGAAAAAAAGCAGTAATGGTTGATGAAAATCAAGCTTTGACGTCACAGGAATAAATGATTTTTTTTTAATAATTTTTGTTCGAAAATATTTTTAATTGTAAATATATTTCACAATATTACTATCACTGTCCAGTTTCCATAAAAATGTATCTAAATGTGTTCCAGTGTGTTACAGTTTCAGTGGGTTGAGCCATAAACCAGAGCCAGAATAGACTGAATGAAGTCAATCATAAGCTGAGAAAAGAACATTGAAGAACACTGTTTTTTTTATTATTCTCCACCCCTCTGACTCCTGTCCGTCTCCTACTTCTTTCCTAAAGAAATCAATGTAAGTATAACATTACCAATGCAGCCTGTCTTTTTAATGATTCAAATCCAATATCAAGTGAGATGTTTTTTGCATTTATTTTCTTACAATATAAAGCACACTTACAAAATGGAAAATCAATAGCTTTCAAATCAAGCACAGTAGGTCTATCGAACCTGCAACAACAAGTCGTCTTCAGTCAAAGCTCGCCAAAAAAAAAAAAAGAGTGCACATCTAGAGACTGGGACAGTGTGTTAGAAGAACACAATTGTGTTGTGTTAGAAGAACACAAAACATTTATCACTTATTAGGCAAAACACAATTATCTGTGATTTTAAAAATGAGGCATCCATAGATCTCTTGTAACTCATTGGTTTATTTGAAGACTTTCATAAAAATGAGTGAAAACAAATCTATGTCAAATCTATTGTCCGTAGTAAAGAAAATAAGTGCTTCAGGCGTACAATGTTTGTAAACCACTAAAGGAGGAAGTTCTAGCACATAAAGAAGCTTGTCTTCTCCTCATCTGACTTTCTCCACCAAGTACTTTTTAATCTATATATAACTACACTGGGCAAATTGCATCTCAATTACCAGAGCGCTATCTGTGAAGTGGCCTGCCAGGGATGAAGGGTTACTGCTGCCAGGGCTCGTCATGTCATTGTTGACTTCTGGGTTGCCAAGTCAACTGGTCAGAGTGTAGACAGAGTGTTCCAAAACTCACATACTTACAATCTGGAATTCTTCATAGTAATTACATCTATTTCTAAAAATTCTGACATCCTGTTGTCTCTATATGTGGGTGGGCAGGTGGATGTATATGCAGTCCAATCAAGGCTTATTGCCAGGAAGGGCAGTCCCGTCTTGTCAAAACCCAACACTGTGAAAACAGAGAAAGATGTGCACAGACTCGGACCTGCTGTTACAGATGGAATTTTCCACAGCTGACTGGCTTTTTTGGCAGCTTTCGTGATGAATTAGCTGCTGTTTGTTAAAGTCTGCATGAAAAGGTGCCAACAAAACGTGGACACAAAAGGGACCTGTAAAATAAAATGGTAAAGTAAATTTGAAGAAAACCCTAGAGTGCTAATTTAGAGTGTCCTTGCACCACTAACAAAACAAACCTGACCTAAGAAGATGTACTTTGAACACAGAGATGTGTGTCCATCTCAAAACCATCTTCTTGCTCTTCTCAAAATCCTTTTACTAAAAGACTGACAGACAGGGCATGACTAAAATTCCATGACAGCAACGTGTGAGAAGGCAATAAAGGGTGACTGGTCTCCAGACGACCCTTTCGCTCCTGCTTTAGGTTTAACCTTTGAACTAGGCCAATAAGGAACATTAGAGTAAAATAACAAGGCACTACAAAACTATTCTTTCTCCAACTGGTTTGAGCTATTAAAGCTTTGCTTTGGTGTTCCACAGAAGAAACAATGTCATGGGTTTGGAAAGACATGATAGTGAGTAATGAAGACAGAATTTTAATTTTGGGGGGAAATATCCCTTTAATAAAGCAGTTGGGGTGAGCAGCTGCCTAGACCAAAATGTCTGCACTGAGTTCCATCATAAACCTTGGCATTCAATCCCTAGACATGATTGACAGTCCTGAGCTCAGCTCAAGCGGCCGGCCAGCCGCTGCTATCAGCCTCGTGCACATGATGTAAAGCCGCACTGTCACCAACGCTGCTACAGAGTCAGACCACCACAGACTTACACAGACCATAATTCTTATTTCAATCAGCCAGAAAGTGAGGAACGAATAAAATGGTGAGAGAAAAAGACACAGAGGAAAAAAAGGCCACTGGTGTGTCCTAAACTAAGCTCATGAATTAATTTCCCTTCATAACAGCCAACAACAGCTGGGAATGTTTTCATGAACATAAATGTATGATTATTCCAAAAGCCTGTTCCTTTTTAAAATCACACAGCGGAAAACTTCACGATGTCACTGTGTGACGCAGGGAATGAATTAGCAATGCTGTTTAGAAGAACAGAACATGTTTGCTATTTAAAATAATATTATATTAAGTTCATAAAGGAGCAGTTAACACTGGGAAACACACTACCGTTCAAAAGTCTGGGGTCAGTAAGAATTTTTTTATGTTGATGAGAGACAGCAATATTGTGTTACAATGTAAAATAACTTCTTTCTATTTAAATATATTTTAAAATGTAATTTATTCCAGTGTGATACAAAGCTACATTTTCAGCAGCCATTACTGCAAACTTCAGTGTTACATGATCCTTCAGAAATTATTCTAATATGCTGATTTGGTGCTCAATGAACAATTCTTATTATTATCAATATAGAAAAAAAGTTGTGCTGCTTAATATTTTCTATTTTAATATTATACATTATTTTATGAATAGTAAATATAATCAAGTAATGAATTGTAATGAATGAATGAATAGTAAATAAAGTAAAAATCAACATTTATTTGACAGAAATCTTTCATAACATTGTAAATGTCTTTACTGTCACATTTGAGTAATTTAATTAAAAAGTTCTAAGTTTTGATCTTTGGCAAAATTTTGCAAGATTCGGCAAATTTCCCAAGATTAACATGCCATTGGAGTAGGAAATCTTATTTTTTTTAGTTTTGTTCATCACACAAAGCGGCAAACTTGCGGTATATTGTGAATAAGTCATATGGAGCACTTTTATAGTATATTTATGATATGTTTTAGTGATTCTGTGTCCTTTTTGTCCAGTCCCCATTTTTCGTAACTGCATAGAAAAGAGCAAGCAGCACATTATTCGATTTCCGTTCTTGCTCTATGTTCTGTAGAAGAAAGTAAGTCATAAAGGTGAGTACGCAACAGAATTTTCATTACATTGGCTTTGACAGCAACTGCAGTAGGCTAAAAAAAGAAACATTTACAGGTTGCTGTGGAAAAAAAACTAATACATATTTAAACTCAAGAAAGCAGTAAACTGAAAAAAAAAATCCTCAAAGCTCTAATGGTGGCTCAGACATAATACCTTCTGGTTGCAAGAGACTTGAGGAGATGAAAACTCTTCTCTACTGAGCTTCCTTCAAATGTGCCTGTGCCATCTGTGTGACTCCAAACCTTTCTTCTCTTCTGCTTTATCCTCAAAAAAATCTCCCTCTGCCACACTGTTGGATCGGTCTCTGAGCTAGGAAGGAAAACCATTTATTTCCTCTTTTACTGTAGCCAAAAAATGTCTGGTTTTCTGCTGCCACAGTCGTGGACCTTAGGACCATCTGGAAGCCTGGAACAGACCTGCATTCCAATCTGAGGGAGGGAGCCGAGCCGGAGAGGGACCACGCAGTGCTGGAAGTGGACTGAGCCAAGTTCGCCAAGGAACTTCTCAAAGTTCTTGAACACAGAGGCTCCTTTGTTCACATATCCATGGAAAGTTGGCTTTGTTTAAGAGTGCGTGTGCATATTTGTGAAAAGTTAATCATGTCTAGCTCATGCCCTCCTGGATAAGAAAAAACCATTGTGATAAGAAATTAAAGCGATAGTTCACCCAAAACCAAAAATTCGGACATAATTTTGTTACCCTCATGTTGTTCCAAACCAGTATAACATGTATTCTATGAAGGTAGAATGATGTCAAAAAGATTTGCATATGCAGGGTAAGAGTTGTGGAAGTGTACATAAGACTGTAAGCGTAAATTAAATTTAACAGTAAAATGCTGCAAATAATTTTTTCTTGCGCTTGAAACGCGATTTACACCTTTACAAAGCTTCTCTTGCGCATGCAAATTTAATTTATGCTTACAGTCTTATGTACACTTCCACAACTCTTACCCTGCGTATGCAAATCTTTTTGACGTCATTCTACCTTCATAGTATTCTTTCTTCTGTGGAACATAAAGTATCTCAGTGTTGTCAGTGGGGTCTAACATTGTTTTAACATAGCGGCATACCAAGCCACAAATCTTGAGTAATACTTCAGATTTATTTTAACAATAACATGTATGTAACATTGGGTTTGAAATGATTTTGTAATGATTTTAAATTTCAGTCACATCAACTCTTTTTAGTTGATTTTGGATGAATCGGTTGGTCCATTTTACAAAACTGAACCATCTGTCATGAAACAGACTTATCTGGTTCTCAAATTTAACTCCCTGACTGATTCAGTCAAAGCAGTTAATAGCTCACTGGAGGCAATGATTATAAGTGAATTTCAGTACGGACTAGCGCGCACACACACAGAGAGACGCGTTTCAGACGGCGCGTGAACACCGAGTTTATTCGTCTTTCGCATCTCCTCATGTTTGAACAGATTGCTGTGGTATATGAAGAAGTACTTAAAGTGTATGGAAAGCAAAGTTACAATGATATAAAATTAGTGTCAATAATTTTTTTTTTGTATGTTCACACTGATGTTAAAATGACATTTTCTGATTTGTGACATTACTTTTTATGTAATGCTAAAACACTGCTTGTCACTTTCAGAAGTTGTAGTGATTCTTTCTTTTCCAAGAAAGAATGTGAAACATATATAATATATAATTTTCATTTTTAAATATAATTGAAATTGAATTTACACACTTTAAGCAATATCGTATCGCATATCGAATATCGCATTTATTTAAAAAGGTATCGCATATCGCATTTTTCTTCAATATCGCACAGCCCTAGTTTCAATGAATAATTCATGAATGAAAGATCTCCTTCCAACACTTGTTCGCCTGACTCCGGAATATCAGGACAAACACACCCACAAAGACACTCAAAACAATGGGAACACAAACCTCTTTATATTCAACACACTATAGCAAACTCGTTCTGAAACACAAAGACTACAACACATTCTCATTTGTGACACTAATTATGTTTCCATCTCCCTGTTTTCATGCGCATTTTGAAGTATCGCATCATAAACGAGTGATGGAAATGCTAAATGTCTGAGGAAAAAAATCCCTTAATTCGCAAAAAAGTTTTTATGCTTAAGGTGGATTTTGACATCTGTGAAAAAGGGTTAATGCGAATAATGGAAATTCCTCCATGCACATCAAAGTAGTCATGTGACTTTGCGCTATGAGACGGCACAACCTGACTAACCAGCGGACCGATCTTGTTACACAGCATCTGAAATGTTGTTATGGTCATTCTTAAGTGCCTGAGCAAAGTCTGTCGTCAAAGTATTTCTTTATAATTGCCTCCCAGAACTGTCTTAAACGACTGCGTTCCCAAACAGCAGCATCCACCTCCGGAAGCAATAACTGCATTTATTGTGTTTCGTCTGCTCGCTCTGAGGTACAAGTAATTTATTATATAAGAACATTATTATATTCAGTGGCTTCTACTACTTTTCTTAGTGATATTTATTGCCAGTTTATCAGGAAGTGATGATTTTGTTCTCTTTGACTCGTTGGAAACGGTGCTTATTCGCAAATGTTTTAATGTTCAAATGTCCCAATTCCAATTCACAAACGTTTTATGCGATATTCCAAGTTAAATTCGCACCTTTGGATGGAAACCCAGCTACTGTCTGTATTTTCTGAAATATTGATACTAAAATAAAAACAACCTTTTTATTCATATTTAACTTTTTTAGTTTTGCAGTAGATTTTTAACACACACCAATATTTTAGTGTTACAAAAATATTCCTTTTATCTCAAGCCAAAAATCCTTCTTTGCATTCCATTTTTCCCTTCAGCTACAATAAGTGAGCAAATCGTTCCAGACTAGTGCTAAGCAAAGGCAAAGATTTTGTCAAGCTGAAAATGAAGTCATGCAGCTTTTCTTACAAGAATGTAAACACTTGCAAACAACCAGTCGAAGCCATGACCTACATATCCTTACGGCTGTTGTGTACAGTTTTGTCAAAGGGGCCGATATTGCAGCTGTTGGAAAGGTTTCTGAGTCATTTCCTTAAGGAGTCACGGAGGAATCATTTCTTGTAAACCGTGAGGGTTTCTTTATAAAAGTTGAGATTGGCTAGCTGATGGTGGGTGCCCTGCTGCTCTCACGTTGTTTTCTCTGGAATCTAAAAGTCTGCTTTGAGGATACCATCTCTCCTAAATATGCCTTAAATTATGTGTGTGGGTCAAATAACAAGAGAGAATAGAAAATGGCAAGTCTCCTAAATTACTCCTAAAGCCAGAACTGTTATTGCACATCTTGTCTAATGACCCATTTTATTTCCCAAAGCATAAAATATCCCTATGGCTGCACTACGTATTAAAAAGCTGTACACAAAAAGCTGTGATGAGAAAACACATACCAGTATTGAGACATTTCACGTCATGAAACTGCATCTTGATATCAATTTGTTGTGCTAGTATCTAGGCATATTTATTACTTTAAAACTCATATAGATTAAAGTTTAATTTCATACATTTAAAAAACTGTTGTGGGAGTTTCTGTCTTTCATTCTGCCATTTTCTTAGTTGAAAAGCAATAATCACAACACCTCCTCTATCATAGCATAGGTTGTGGGCAATTTTTACTTGCATGGATGCACAGTAGTACATCATTCAGGCATATTCTGGCATTTAATTTACCATAGCATACTATCATTTGGGATACACTAGGATAAACCTGTCAAAAAAAAAAGAGAGTCATATTTCACTTTACCACAAATGGTAAAATATATTTTGCACATAAAAAAATGAATGATTTATATATTTTTTGGATCATTAAGATTATTGTCATGACAATTAAGTACATTTCTCCTCAATTCTCATTACTGCAGTATAAAAAAAACAGTAATCCTCACATTATTTTCACATTTTCAAATTTCACATTATTGTAGTATTTGTTTTTCTACCTGTAATTTATGATTTTTTGTTAAAAAAATATTCTATACTTTATCGCAATTACAGAAATACAGAGGCAACATTCAAAATTAATAAACTATACAATCATTTGTTAAATTTGTTACATTATGAGATCATATAAAATAATGGGACACATGTAATGCATTAATGAACATTATTATTGTATTACACTTAAAATATATATATACATACGGATACATTACAGCAACGAAAATTTGAGGTTACATATGCTCAATAGTCATGAAAATAACATCGTATTGCAAAAAATCTTAATGGTTTTAAAAATAGGCTTTATAGCTTTTATGCTAAATAAAATAGCATTCTGATTTTGTGGTGTAATATATCTGGCCCTGTGAGATTTCTAATCTTGCATATCATTCAGGAAGGATAAAATGTGGATTGAAATTCAATCATAATGGGCTACACCCAATGGTGTCGAGTTTACAAGACATTATCTGGTAGACACTGCCTTTGATTTCTGTGAAGGACAGGAACAGATTTTCTTCACCTCTGGCCTGTTCTGTTCACTGTGTGTCACTCTCTCAGACTCTTTTTCTCCTATTTTCCAGCAACATTCCAAAAACATGTCAAACATTCCAAGGAGTCAACTAAATTTTTCAGACAGACAGTAGAGAAACTGACAGTGAGACATAGAGATGTGCACCAGTACTGGAGCCAGTAAGTCTCTTCCTGCTGCTGCAGCTGTCCCCATCAGCTGGATCCTGCCTGTCTTTCTCATTCACACCACCCTACGCTCTCACATCTTTCCATCCGTCTCTTTCCAAGCGCCCAGGGGTTGGCACTGGTCAGCTAAAACCAGCGTATACACCCTCAGCTAGGTCTGTTCCCACACAACCACAAATACACATGGCATGTTGCTCAAGCGTACACACGCTTCCGTTCACCGCACAAATGTACACGAAAATCAGCCGTTCTCAACACCCGGCCGTATATGCAATTAGAAACATTCCAGCGTGACTAATTCAATATTGTCAATTTAGATTTAAACGAGAGGGATTTACACAGCACACAAATGTGACATATGTGACATCCGAGCTAACAGAGGGAAAACAGGAGGCAAACTTTCACAGCTTCAACAATTTTGTACGTTGTGCAGTCCACTGTGACTGGACGTAAAGTCAAGGACACCTTTGGAGAAGTTAATTATTAGTGTGACACTTTGGCGGCCTAATGACTTAAAATACAAGCAAAGTGCCAGATTTTTGCAGTTGCTGAATTCAAACTTTGACAGACATCATACACATTTTTTTCAAGTTGCATTGACCCTCTGTTGGTATTCGTTGAAAGTTTACAGCTCAAGAGGTGAAAGCTTACAGTAAGACAACTGCTGCTGGCTGGATTACTGAACCGTCACATCTCAAAGCTCACTCGAGCACACGAACAGTCACAATTGTTGCCACCTGACTTATTTGTGTTTTCCTCAGGGTAAGGTTGTATAAGATTTCCCCACTGTAAGTATGAAGACGTGAACTATGGAATGAAGGGCCCACAGAAACACACAGGGCAATTAAGTCACAGCTGAACGTGAACTGGCCTTTTTTTATCACTTAAACAACTGAAGACAAGGTATTCAACAAGTGAGTACAGAGGACATATATATGCAAATACAAAAACATTTGAGATGTGTCATATTTTTTTATGTTTTTGAAACATGACTCTTATGCTCACCAAGGCTGAAATTATTTGATGAAAAATACAATACAAAACAGTAATGTTGTGAAATATTATTACAATTTAAAATAACTGTTTTCTATTTTAATATAATTTAAAATGTAATTTGTTATTGTGATGGCAAACCTGAATTTTCAGCATCATATCTCTGGTCTTCAGTGTCACATGATCCTTCAGAAATCATCCTAATATTCTTATTTGGTACTTAAGAAACATTTCTTATTATTATCAATGTTGAAAGCAGTTGTGCTGCTTAATATTTTTTGTGGAAACTATGATACACCTTTTCAGGTTTCTTTGATGAATAGAAAGTTTTTAGCATGCATTTGAAACAGAAATCTTTTGTTACATTATAAATGTCTTTGCTGTCCCTTTTTATCAATTTTATGTATCCTCGCTGAATAAAAGTATTAATTTAATGACCCCAAACTTTTAAACGGTAGTTGGTATGTATGCAGTAGTGATAATTCATAATGGTTGACTAGTTCTCCAACAACCAGGTCCTCAGATTTGACTATTAAGAGTTCCTTAAGAAACATGTCTTATTGTCAGGTGAGCCGAAAGCCATCCTAATCATAGGCTTCTATTAAGACTGATTAGTCTATTAAAAGTTAAGGCAAACCTTTGAAAATATGTAGTTTTGCACTTTCCTATTGTGAAGTGTGCCTGTATGGGATCAGGACATGCAGAATTCCACAGAAAGTCCATAGAAAGATATATAAATTTGATATCACATCGCATGTTAGTTTTAGAATATTTTGTTAAATTTGATAATGCTATGAGCTACTAATATCACATCGCATGTTAGTTTTAGAATATTTTGTTAAATTTGATAACGCTATGAGCTACTAATAGTGTAAAAGTGTAGTATCTCATCTCTTTTATCATATTTTATTGTCTAAATCCTTTCCCCAGAATAACTCTGCAGATTCTTGCCTGCAACCACTGCAGAAAACGCAAAAAAAAAAATAATAAAAAAAAAAAAGTGATAGACTCTAGTGGGCATAGTTATGGTTCAATGAATGTATTATTTTTCTTCTTCTACTGCGAAATGCATACAGTGCAGCAAATACTCAAAAGTAAAAAGAAAAAGGAGTAAGATAAGAAAGAGTATCAGAGAACAGACTTTTGATAAGGGCATAAGGCATTACATGAGAGAGGGAAAGCTTGGGAGAAATCCAAACAGTTGAATTTTGCATTCGCAACCTGTAACAAACTCATCAGGCAATGTCATTACAGCAAAGTGAGAAACATCTCCCAGGAGCTGAGGTTGTTCTGAAAGGATGTCCTCAGTATATCACTAATGTGATTAGAAGACATTAAAGAGTAATTGAGAAAACACCCAGATCCCACTGAGTCATATCGGCAGATCTCTCAAGCGAAAAAGACTAATTTCAAGGTCTTGGGTTCTCATTGGCCAGGATTCTGACAGTAGCCAGATGGATCCCATAAATCCTACAGTAAATTCAGTGTATGAAACACATGACTGAGCCGACTGTCTTTCAGGAGAGCGTGCGTGACGTATGCAAACATGCAACGGGTGCCGTGAAGCAAAACATGGGTGTGAGAGGAAATCCAATAGGATGCAGGAACCATAACATTCATTCAGAACACATAGGAAACAATATACTTCTCAAGTCTGACCTATTAACAAATAATATTCCCACCTGAAAAGGGCAAACTGAAGAAGTGATACACCAATGTGGCATCTGGCATCCGTCCCAGAATTAGTAAGTCCATAAGTAAGTCTCTATCGTCTTTACTGTATCAAGTGATAAAAACAAAGCAAAGTCACAGCCTTCTAGGACAAGGAAAAAATGCAAACAGGAAATATTTAGTTGCCCTTGAATAAAACATCACAAAGCAAGCAGGTGTGCGTATAAAAGTGTGTGTGGAAAAGTAAAGAGAGCACAAAGGAGAAGGGAATATGAAAGAGACATGAAAGAGAGAAAGTGTTGCCTACAGTCCCTCATAGAGAGGTCATGTATAATCAACCTCCATTATTTCCCATCTCTCTGAAATGGAGCAAAGTCACTGCTCTGAGGCAGGACAAAAGAAGAGAGGGTGATGCAAGTCATAAGGGACCGTGAGGGGCCCTCCTCCCCTCATATTCTGCTCATTACGAGGCCAATCGCTTCATAAGCACCTCGGTTACTGCCTCGCAAATATAAAGATCTCGTAAAAGGATAGTAACAAGAGCCAATTTATTCTACTGCTCCTGCTCTTTTTTTTTTTTTTACCTGTGCGTGTGTGTGAGCAAGCCTGGATTTGCAATGCACGTCCTCTTTCTTGACCATTAAAAGCTTATTTGGCCAGGACTAGTTTACCCTGAGGAGGTCAGGTAAATTTGTGCTTCGCAGACGTTTGAGCAAGCCCTTTTTTTCTCATTCCTTATTGAGCAATTTAAATTTTTCGGGCTAACTTTGGAGTCCTGTGAGAAATCGAATGCTGTCCGGAGAGGAATGCGTGTGATTATGGTATATTATTTTTCACAACGCTTCTCCTCATTTGCATTGACCTTTGGTGAATGCCGTAACTAAAGCTTAAATTTCTCGTTTCACTGCCTGGTGTGCCTTCATGATGGATTTAGACCTCTTGGCTGACTTCAGCTTGCCATCTGGGTAAAATAACGGTGGTTCAAGTACTGCTGGTATTGCATCTGATATAAAAAGCCCAGTCACAAACTAATCAGAAAGGCAACAGTAGTAGGAGCATCAGGTATGATTCTGTAATTTTGTACTCACCCTCATGTCATTCCAAACCTGTACAACTTTTAAAGAATATTTCTGTCCATAAAATTAAGGTCAATGGGGTCCAGTGTTTTTTGGATCCCATTGACATTCATTGTAAGGACCAAAACAATAACACTAAGACGTTATTCAAAATATCTTTTTTTTGTGCTTCACAGAAGAAAGAATGTCAGAGCGACATGAGGGTGAGTAAATGATGACATAATTTTAATTTTGGGGTGAACTATCCTTTTAATTAAATTAGTTTTAATTATGTAATTGTACATCCCATCCAAAATCAGTACATGAAATCATAGACGTTCTGTGTTAACAACTGTAATTCAATCACCGGTTGGAAAACCAATCCCATCCAACCAGTACTAAGGACATTAAAGGAAACTCTTGTTTGCTTTTCACTATTTGTTTAGTTACCAAACAGACTCAAACTGATTTTCACCATGGTGTAAGTTTGCTGTCTTGGCACAAATCAATAAGAGGTCACAGGCTCCACTCCTCACAGGATGACATGAATTGTAGCAACAGAATGTCAAAACAAGCACACCGGCTTTCACTAAGAGGATACGGTTGTCGTCATGCGTTATCGCTAAGAGCTGCTAAGTACTTGCATCTGGGAAAGACGCAAATGAAAGTGTGTTCGTAAAGTTGCAGTGTTTAATTTGAATATGCATTTACAAGCACATTCATCCATCCTTCTGACAACACATCTATACATCCAACCAATAAAATCCACTCATTCTGCCATCTATACATTCATTTATCCAACCATTTCACCATTTACCCATCCACTGAATCTCCAGTCAAGCTCCTTGTAATTGAACTCACCTCCCACAAACTGTATCCCTCCTGCCACACGTCCGATGGTGCGAGAGATTAGATCCGTAACACAGCATCCCATGATTGCAGTGAGAGCCACCAAGAGCAGCAGTCCGCAGCCTGCCCCCGTCACTACCGTGCAGATCCTCCACTCCAGACTCGGGATGCCCTGAAAGGAGGCATAGCGCCCACACTGCTCCAACATAACTGTCCCACCACGGGCCTCATCCCTTACGGGGTAGGAACAGCGGCGGAATGTTCCAAATGACACCGGCTTACCCATCTGCGACCCAAGCAGCCAGTATGGCATGAAGAAGCCTATGCAAGATGTGGCAGCACAAAGGAAGGACAACAGGGCCCACACCACGCCTGCACATGTAAGACTAGATGCCATCGCGCTCAGCTCAAACTTTCATATAGATGCGAAAGACACTGATTTCAGGTTGAGTGTGCATGCAGACCTCCTAAACCCACTGGCCTAGATCCTCCCGGCATCTTCCTGCTCAGTTACACCTGAGGAAATAGAAAAAAAGTGTGGGAGCATTGGTAAAACATTGGGACATCTGTTTCCAGCCATAAATCTGAAGTGACAAGCTCTTAAAATTGCATAAACTGAAAGGTGCTCACTTTCTCATGTAATTTTCTATCTGAAGAAACAAAGGTGAACATTGAGAGAGAGAAAAAAAGCTTGTGTACAAATCTTTTTTATGACAAAAACTTAATTTATACCATGAGTACATAGGGCAATAATTACAAAATAAAAAAAATTAATGATAAATTAACAAAAAATTCTGAAATGGGCTATATGTCCATTTTATTATGCATAACTATTATCCATATCTATTACGTGCTGTGTGACAAGACCTCAAAAAAATGAGATGAAATGAGATAAAATGGTAATGCACATATTGCACATACTTCCCCTCATGCATTCATAAACATTTTTATCTAAAATCTTGATGTTAGTAAAAAGAAAAGTTGACGGACACATTGTCAGTCATCTATCAATAACCATAAGAAATGTAAACAAAAAGGAAAGTCCAAAAGTGAGTCAGAAACTGATTCAAGCATGCGATAGAGATCTTACATGTCTGTGTCGCTCACTGTGTCCGATCCCACTTGCTTTCAAAAACTGAAGAGCATATATGACGACAAAATGCAGCGTATACTGTCTGTTTGCTTCTATCCGTTCCTGGGTTGCGCGTCTCTGAAGTCTTTAACTCCGCCGTCTACAGTCCACTTACTGCCCGAGCGCATGCACGTCTCTGCTCGGGACTAAACCGACCGAGTAGAAAAGCACAAGCTGAGGCACCAATCTCCAGATCCTCCGCCCAGGGGCTGGTCTGACAATAGCTACGCCGCGTTTCCAAAGACGACGCAAGACTCCGCCTGGCTGCCGCGAGCTATCTCAAAGTCCCTCATCAAAGTCAAAGTAATTTATTGTCATTTCTGTTCTCCGTGGGAGAAACGAAAATTTATAGGCTATAGAAACGACACGGTGTCTCCAGCTGGCATGGTGAAGAACATGAAATCTTTTTAAAGGGGTCATATGATGCTGCTAAAAAGAACATTATTTTGGTTGTAAACACAACTTAACCACTGATTTCTAGTTGTGTCCTCTTTTGGAAGGCCAAACAAAGTAGTTTCGTTTTCACAACGAAAGAGCGTCACACACCGCGGCCTTGAGTGAACGGCGTCCGGAGGCCTAGAGTGAGCCGCGGCATTGGCATGTCACCATATTCTAATTTGTTGAGATAGTGAATTGGTGGGTTTTTGTTAAATGTGAGCCAAAATCATCACAATTAAAAGAACCAAAGACTTAAACTACTTCAGTCTGTGTGCATTGAATTTATTTAATACACGAGTTTCACAATTTGAGTTGAATTACTGAAATAAATGAACTTTTCCACGACATTCTAATTTATTGAGATGCACCTGTGCTTGTGTTACACCATGAGTAGATTCAGTAGTTTCATAATTTCACAAATTAACGATAAATAGCCTAATGACAATAAATTCTCAAATTGAAACATAGGCCTGATGAAAACGCAACAATACGAATGATAGGCTAGTTCACATAAAATGCATAATTTACAGAAAACTAAGTAGGCCTAATTTCTGCGCCAAATGCTAAAATAGCGACGTCCGATTGGTGAACGATTCGTTCTTTTGAGTCGGATCTTTTCAACGAATCGCTTGAAGCAGTGCACACATCGGACTGAACATCGCTCCGAGTCCGAAGGACATGTCAGTCGGTTCTTTGAAATGAACTGTTCGAAAGAATCGATTCGCGTTAATGAGTCCCAGCAAATCCCGCCCCAGACTCACAACATTGGCTGAGAGCTGCATTCTAAACTTACACTGTTCTTTCACCCTCACTCTAAAAAACACTGGGTTAAAAACATATGTTAAAAACAACCCAATTTGGGTAGTTTTTAATCCAAGGGCTGGGTAAATACAGGACAGAACACATGTTGGGTTAATTTTACCCAGCAAGTTGGGTTGTTTATTTAACCCAGCATAATAGTTTGATTTAACCCAGTTTATGGGTTGATTCATTTTTACTATAATAAGATACTAGCTTATTTTTTACTTCAGATATTAAATAATGTTTACAGATTAACTTAAATCCTCTAAACTTTTGTAAAATACTCCACACAACCACTGGTTTGCATGATAACGTCCTTTATTTAGGCCTATATCATTTACAGTATTGTTTATATCAGTTTTAATACGTAGGCTATACATATTGCCTATATTTAAACTAGTTTAACAAACATTATAAGTAAAAATTAAATATTAAACAGAAGTAATTCACGTGTAATCAACCAGTCTCTGTTATTCTGTTTCCACCGTAACGGCGCTGGTTCTCGTGCCCGAGCTGGAGTCGTGTTCGGCAGGGAAATGCTAACGGCTAAGACCGCCAACCTGCATTTCACTCTTAACCGAAATATGTTGGCAACTGCCTCCATAACCTGCCCATAAACAAACAGTAAACAGCTCTGAGGACATATTTTAACATCAAAAGTATTTATATTCTGTATCTTTATGAATAAAATAGTTTATTTTACGCAAAGCATCAGGCTTTTCCATCACGCGAAAAGACCGGCCCGACGCTCGTTTAGTTGACTCACACCGCAAGCCTGTATGATGCATTGTTTATATCGTTTTTAATAGGCTATACATATTGCCTATATTTAAACTCGTTTAACAAACATTAGAAGAAAAATTCAACATTAAACAGAATTGATTCACGTGTAATCGACCAGTCTCTGTTATTCTGTTTCCACCGTAACGGCACTGGTTCTCGTGCCCGAGCTGGAGTCGTGTTCGGCAGGGAAATGCTAACGGCTAAGACCGCCAACCTGCATTTCACTCTTAACCGAAATATGTTGGCAACTGCCTCCATAACCTGCCCATAAACAAACAGTAAACAGCTCTGAGGACATATTTTAACATCAAAAGTATTTATATTCTGTATCTTTATGAATAAAATAGTTTATTTTACGCAAAGCATCAGGCTTTTCCATCACGCGAAAAGACCAGCCCGACGCTCGTTTAGTTGACTCACACCGCAAGCCTGTATGATGCTTTGCATAAAATTGAACGATATACAGCACAGTAAACATTTTATAGATAAAATAAAATGTACACAAACCTGTATTTTACCAAAGAAATGCATCAATTCAGTGGTGCTTAGAACCGCTCTCTCCTGAAGAAGACGCAAAATCCCCACGATAAATAACTCAAAATTTGGATTTAAAAAATTACCCAGGATTTTTAAAAGATTTTTTTAGACCAGCTGGTTTAATTCATGTATAAACAATAATTAAGAAAGTATTTTAAAGCTTTTTTTTTAAGTGAACATCATATGCACCTGACCTGACAAAAGAAAACTCTTCAATCGAAACATTTTTAAAAGGTATAGCCTGGACATCAATCTCATTTATGCTGTCATACTGCCTAAATGGCACATAAAAACTGATGTTGCATATCAAAATGGGTCTGAGGGCAGCAACGACCTTCATGATCAGACAGAGGGAAGGGTACACTGTCAGCAGCTCTTCTTGATCCATTATTATAATTTCTCGTAAGCAGTGTGTCTCTGGTGGCATTGGCTGATGTGGCTGTAATGATGTTTTAGTATTCAATATTTTCACTGCTGTTTCATACATTTTATTATAAACCAAAAGCAACATCAGAGATCCACTGCATGTTAAATCAGTTCTGACCCTGATGAGAAATGCAAATTGGGGGAGCCCATCTCTTCTTCTTTCCCTTGTGTAAAGTGATGTAGCCGTAAGCAGTCATGCAGAATTCATGGAAAGTGCCTCTTGCACATGAAATAACCAGACTGAAAGATCTTAATGTTTGATATGTATGCTGTGATACAGCCTAGTGGTTAAAGATCTGGGCAGCATCTTCTACAGTGGGATATATTTCTATCAAAGACTATGCAGTTGAGCCAGAACGTGAATCTGGGCTGAAATCTCTCAATCAAACGTTAGAGAGAGCACAATCTGAGCAGTTCAGACAACCCTCTGATCTCTGTTCTAACTATTTGTTTAAATCAGGTCTGCATAAAGCCTTTTAGATAGATGGATCATTTAGCTTCTCAATGGACCATGGGCATACAGAAAAAAAAACACTCAGAATGCAAAACTCTTTTGCACCTTGAGATCGATTGAAATATTTGTGACCATATGTTTGTATACTTGATGTTTTTCCCCGATATTACTGAATTAGGTTACTCAAAACACACAAACACTTTGTGTCTTAATAGCACAAACAAACAGAAAAAGGTGCAAAATTTCAGGTTTAATTAGGGTTTAGCATATTAAATAAAAGCAATGTGGTTGTGCTTAAAATCTGTGTGCAAAAAAAAAAAAAATCTGTATTCGATTTTTAACTACCACGTATGCCTGCTTTCATTTGACCATTTTAAAATGTGTTTAACGTCACTTGTTTGTCTACTAAAATCTTAATTTTTGCAACATCTGTCATTTTTTAAGTTATTAATATTTGTATTAATTATTATTAATAAACATTTTGTAATAAAATTAACATTAAAACAAGAAGTTAATTATATTTATTAATAATAAATAAATCCATCACATGACTGCCTTTTAGTCATGGGGTGTTGTGTAGGAAACAGTCAATAAAAGGCATTTAGCAGCTACTACATATAATGATATAACTTTAATTTATGATATTTGTGTCCTGATAGAGTTATGGCTCCATTAGCTCTTATGATTAATTGAGCACCAAATCAATTTGCAGAAGCCATATTGCTTTCCGCCTGACTGATCTGATTTCAGCACAATATTCAATGAACCCAGTAAGCCAGATGTCTATTACAAGTGTGAGGAGACTTGTGTTCAGCTCATTGGAATTCACCTGTATGTCACAGATGTATATGACAGTAGTTAGAGTAATTTAGTGCCAGGCTGACATTTACTATCCTCGTAAATGACATCATATGGATTTTGTAGGTGTGAACTGAGATCTCGCTGGCGTGTCTCCATTTAAGCACCTGACTTCGATGGCAGTTTGTGACCTGAGGGAAAAAAGACGCTCATCAAAACCTGTGCATTATAATTATACTTTCGGTCTCTCTCCCAAGCCGTGCACAGGATGGTTATGAGCAAAAACTTGAGTCAAAACTTCATAAGAATCATGTTAAATAGTCTTGCTTTGTGTGGTGTAGTTGCACCATGCTGCTTAAACTGACACGTGATCCACCAAGACACCAAAACTGTTACCTGCTAATGATGAGGAATCTCACAAAATAAGTTAATGAGATCTCACAGTTTCCTACACATTTACCTCATTACTGTGAATACTTGACGACAGAACAGTCTTCTTGTGAGAAATTCATCATTGAAGCTGACAACGAAAGTTACTTTACAGTGATTGTCATTGTCATTCCCTTCTTCACTGAATTGAGCCAAGATTAAGAAGAAGGTATTTACACTGCAGGCATTTTACTGATCATCTAGCTAACCGATAATGAAAAAAACAAGTGTAAAAGCCCTTGCAAGTCACAATCGATAGCAATGTGATCATTCAAACCACCTCAGGAGGCCATATATGCAATTGCTACTGTTTCCAGAATGAACAGCCTCAACGTATGGAAGCTTGTTTGGGAGCAGCACCAAATAAAATGTGGCTCATAACAGCCATTGCATTTTATATTGTAATCATCAAAGCAATTGTGGCCTACATCACATGTGGAAACACATTTATTTGGCCAAGTGTAAATACAATGTACAGATCCAATCAGATAGCAATGTGGTCGATCAAATGACACATACAGTCCCCAAAGGAAGAACATCAACAACAAAGAGTGATTCCTTGTTGAGCATGATCAAAAGTGGAGAGGTGGAAATGTGGGAAGGACAACATAGTGCAAGAGAATGAATCAGAGAAAGAGGACGACAGCTGGCAGTTATTCACCCTCTTGTAGTCTGAGCCATGAACCTCACAACACAAATCACAGATGCTAACACAGCACTCAAGAAAGGAGAAAGGGACAAAAATCCCTTAACACATAGTGCTCAAATTGACTTTACCACTTTAACACTCTATTTTTCTCCCGGTAGACTCTTTTTAGTTTAGACAACTTCTGCTTGCTTCCTTGTTACATTTCAAGAGTTCACCCTTACATCTAATCTGATAGCAAATAGTAAGTATATTTTGGCACGCTGTCCTGGGGGAGGGCTCCAAGCCCGGAATATAGCCCAAACCCAGAGAACTCCCCCTATCCCTAATATGGGAGGAAAATAGATTGGGAGTTGGGGTGGAGGAGGGATGCCAGAAATCTGTGTAGGACAGAAACAGGTAGGCTGCATATATATATGTACTGTGGTAGTTAGGATGGTTAGCTTAACGAGTTACACCTGTTCCAAATTGGTTGATTTTCTAATCGTGCTCCTCCCGACCCTTGTTAATAAAACATCTATATGTGTGTGTGTTCTTGCATTTAGAGGGCTTGTTCAATAGTTGTTCTGCTAACAGTATCTTCAGATCAAAGCGTGTAATTACAAGGAGCATATGTTGTTTTTCAGAGACAGAAAAAAAACACCACCTAACAACAAACATCTATAGGTAGCTTGCCTCGGCCATGAACAGAGACCTATATAATTAGGAGATGGCAGCCTTGTCATTTTGCCATCCCATTTATTACATTAAAGAAGTCAGTCATTGTGCTCTTGCTTGTTAAGTTCCTGATTTTTTGTCCAGAGTAAGACATTTGATGTAAATTTAGATGTTGCATTGTATGTTGCACTTTAGTGGTTTGTTACTTTTTTCATTTTACATTCTTCTTGCTGAAAAATCCCTTAACACATAGTGCTCAAATTGACTTTACCACTTTAACACTCTATTTTTCTCCCGGTAGACTCTTTTTAGTTTAGACAACTTCTGCTTGCTTCCTTGTTACATTTCAAGAGTTCACCCTTACATCTAATCTGATAGCAAATAGTAAGCATATTTTGGCACGCTGTCCTGGGGGAGGGCTCCAAGCCCTATAGTGCTCAAATTGACTTTACCACTTTAACACTCTATTTTTCTCCCGGTAGACTCTTTTTAGTTTAGACAACTTCTGCTTGCTTCCTTGTTACATTTCAAGAGTTCACCCTTACATCTAATCTGATAGCAAATAGTAAGTATATTTTGGCACGCTGTCCTGGGGGAGGGCTCCAAGCCCGGAATATAGCCCAAACCCAGAGAACTCCCCCTATCCCTAATATGGGAGGAAAATAGATTGGGAGTTGGGGTGGAGGAGGGATGCCAGAAATCTGTGTAGGACAGAAACAGGTAGGCTGCATATATATATGTACTGTGGTAGTTAGGATGGTTAGCTTAACGAGTTACACCTGTTCCAAATTGGTTGATTTTCTAATCGTGCTCCTCCCGACCCTTGTTAATAAAACATCATGTCGTGAACGTAATGAATGAAGATAACAGTTTTCATATCATTGCATGTCATTTGTCATAATTTGTCATTTCTGTGGCACAAGCACCATCTATTGTAAAAAATAATTACTATTTTCAAACGTGTTTCCCCAATCACTCTTCCTGTCTGTGATTAGTTGGACAAAACGGACAGCCCCGCCCCCCGAACTCACACCATTGGTTGAAACACCATTGCTGTTTAGTGATGAGAAGATCGGTCTTTATTGACTTAATCTTTGAATTTCGTTCAGCAAAATGAACTAATCTTTCATTAAGTCATTAAATTGTTATCTTTTCGATAGTCAAAACCCACAAACACGTCCTCATAAGCAATCTTTGATCATATTCTGAATTAAGAAATCATTAAAATGCAGCCAAGAAAAATTATGTGAAACATAAATGATTCACCTTCTGAGTCCAGAGTCTTGCGTTCATTTGTCATGTAACAAACGAAAAATAAACAAACCGTTCACAAATGACCAATCACTGTTGTCTGGCTGCTCAAGCAAACAGAGAAAATTTTGGTAGGGCCACAGAAAAAGGGTTTACACCTACAAAAAGTATAATAAAGCTACAAATGGCTTACTTATATTTGTATTTGAATATTAAGTATTTGAACAAAATTACACACTTCAGCTCAGATGTAGGTTACACTGGGGTTCATTATAAAGACATTTTAATGTGTTGAGGCTGTAAACTGCAGTGACAGACACAGACACACAGCAAAGTGTCTGTCCCTGCTGCTTTTCTCACTGTGTTCTTTTTCAAACAGTGACCCAGACAGTCAGCGACATTCAGATAATGGCTGTGCCAGCGGGAGCCTATTCCACCATCTGATCCTCAATAGTACAGTTTGGGTTAAGGCTGACATGTCTGAAAAAAAAAAACCTATACATACTTACATATGTATAACACCCTTTTTTGTAATTAATCTGTTAATTTAATTTTATTAGTCAAATTTCACATTCATAAGTGTAAGTTTTCTAACAAAAAGCCTCTTTTCTCAAAGAATTTGAAAAGTACTTTTCTACTATTTTAGTAATAATGGAAAAGCTATAAAGACTGTTCATCTGTGTAATATCTTCAAACTCTTTGAATGATACAAAGGTCTTGTATCTCTGTGAATGTATGCTTTGCTTTTTTATTATTATTATTATTGAGTGTGTGTTCTTGCATTTAGAGGGCTTGTTCAATAGTTGTTCTGCTAACAGTATCTTCAGATCAAAGCGTGTAATTACAAGGAGCATATGTTGTTTTTCAGAGACAGAAAAAAAACACCACCTAACAACAAACATCTATAGGTAGCTTGCCTCGGCCATGAACAGAGACCTATATAATTAGGAGATGGCAGCCTTGTCATTTTGCCATCCCATTTATTACATTAAAGAAGTCAGTCATTGTGCTCTTGCTTGTTAAGTTCCTGATTTTTTGTCCAGAGTAAGACATTTGATGTAAATTTAGATGTTGCATTGTATGTTGCACTTTAGTGGTTTTTTACTTTTTTCATTTTACATTCTTCTTGCTGAAGTTTACTGAGGCCCCCTAGTGGGCCACTGCTGTCAAAAACGGGAACCAGCTAGATTTGGTGGTTCTGCTTCAGGTTCCAGATTTTACAGTCGATGTCAACTTATTCAGCTCAATACCAAAATTATTTATTGCACAAAAATAAACAAAACTACTTTTTGATGCCAGCAACAAAATATATAGGACGTTTTTTTAATCCTATTTTTTTATTATTATATGCTTAATTTGTTTTTAGCATTGTTTTTCTCTGTTCACACTATCAGAAAAGGCCCGTGAATCATTTTGGGTTGATTTGAAGTTGAGGACTTTTAATCTAGAGTATGTGATATTTATTCTATATTTTTATATGATAAAATATAATACCCCTCCCAATATATTAATTACTATTTAATGTAGAATATATACACTGAGGGAAAAAAATCAGTCTAGAAACAACTTTCACTCAGAAATTGCTAGTAAATTACAAGTAACACATTAAATGTGAAAAAGACTGAAATAGTACTTTATTGTAAAACATACTCCAATAATCTTTTTTAAATTAATTAATTTACAACCTCGAAAAATATTTTTTTACAGTGAACAAAGTAATAGTGTATGCCTACTAAAAGGCTGAAAAGATTAAAAACATTACATCCAAAAAAATTTTAAAGAGTGCACCAAAAATATAAAGATTCTCATAAAACTCTATAGCCTTAAATGGATAAATACCCTCAGAGAATAAAGTTGTATTACATAATATTAAATACTGAAGTATAATTATAAATTCCAGCGTTGATATATCAGCATGTCTTATTCATTTCAAACCCACCACTTCAAAGACGGGCCAACGAGAGCTTCATTCTTCTTCCTCCCTGTCTGTACAGGTATCACAAGGATAAATTAAAACTTTCATTTAAAAACATCAAGCCTTTTAGGGAGGTTAACATGCAGACTGTTTTATTGCATGAAGTACGTTCCATCTCAGGAAATGGCTCTCTAGTACAATTCATGCGTTTTGATGCACATCCAGGTCCATCTTTCTGTAACTTGCCTGAAATCACCCCTGTGCTCATACCGGTGGTGCTGCCGTTGCCATGGAAATTTATAAAACGAGATCCTGGCATAAACAAATTAATTTCAGCTAAAGTGCAACACACCGATAAAGGTAGCAGCAAAAGGATACAAATGTGTCTGCTTTGAGCAAACAGGCATGAGATGATTCATTCTATCCTATCATGATTTTGTGATTTAGTTTAAAGTCATCCAGCCTTTATCTCCTTGCTCTTCACTTTACTTCTCTGTCGAGTCGACAGCCGCAAGCAGTAATAAAACCGCAGATGCATCAAATAGGCCTACAACTCCTTAAATACACCGCTCTCCAGCTGGGCCCTCTGCTAGATCATTTTTACCTGGTGTTTACCTAAAATGTATTTTTGGCCACCCTGTGTGGGATGAGGTTTTGGCATTCTACTCTAGCTGTTCTCTAAAAATAGAGATGGTCTCAATTGTGGTCTATATTAGGTTACTCATGAAAACCAGAGTGCATGCTGACCGAAAAACAACCCTTATGTTTATGTCTATAAAACATGTAGACTCAGTCCACTAGAGGGAGCACTTTAGCATTAATTCAATACAAATTGAGGCAAGATTCGTTGAAATACAATAGGTGGCGCTGTGGGATTTGTTATAGTGCCTAACTGTCATGGGATACCATACTACCATATAGTTCTTCTGCAGTATAGTATTATACATTAAACAGAATGCTAATTTGCTAAAATGTGTAGCTACAAAAGAAGTAGAAGCGAAATAATTTTCAATTAGTGTGTCGTTTTAGACCCTACAACTGAAGCTGTTAGTCTTTCAGCATAAAACCTAAGCATGCTGTGTGGAATACTGTATCCCAGAATGCAATATGCTCAACCTGACCTTCAGTTTCAGCTGCAATTTCTAACTTATCCTCCTTGACTATTTATTTACCAAATATAATGTATATATTAAAAATATGTAATATAATAATATACAGCCATCATCGTTTGTGGAGATGTAGCTGAAGCTCAGGGGCGCTAAGGGTTTCTTGCAACACAGACTGTTAGCACTTGTGAACTAACCGTGTACAATTTATCACATAATTTCAGAGTCATCACCATGCTTTTCAGCAGCTTTACATCGACTACACTTAACTCATAACAGTGACAGACAAAAACACTGAATTTTGAAAGCAGACATTAGAGTTTAGGATGAGAGAAATACATGTAAACAGCTTGACCTTCACTGTCTTAAACATTTTCTCTTTCTTTCTTTTACAGCGCAAAGTCTTGTTTAAAAAAAAACAACAACAGTAAAATCAGGTGCCAATGTCTTTCATGTGTTGATGTATTACCTATTAAAACAGGAAGTCTGAGGAGTCAGTCATCTTACTGTATGCCACAGTCATGAAATGTCATTTGCTACTTCTTAGTTGGTTGCAAGTAGTAGCATAATTTTCACTGTAAAGTGCATTTGATTGGACAAAAATCTGTGTAGTGTATGAGTCATCAGAATATTTGCACATGCGTTAAAGGTAAATTTTTTCCACTTGTTTACATTTTTTAACCTGGTGTATAGAGATGGTTTTAAAGCTAACATAAATGGACTAAAATCCACAGAAGTCCAATTTTGAATTCATGGGCTCTTTAAAATGTTGCCATGTTTGGCAATGGACAGTGCTGCAAATGCTGAAAGTAAGAGTGCTTTCATCTCTGTCAGCTCAATCTCCAGTCACACTACACTCTTTAATTGGCCGAAAAAGCCTGCCAGACTTAATTTGCCCTCTATTTAAAGTAAAGGGAAAAGCTGGAAAGTAGGACAGAAAATTCACTTGCTGAACTGACGCTTCAGCGGTGCTCACAGTATTTGGTTTTGCATTTTGTGCTTTAGACCTCACCCTGAGATCAGTGAGATGGATGGGATACTGCTGATCTAGTGCACTTGTGGTGTATCTGAAGACAAACGAGAGACATATGACTTATTTTGACACGGTGGCAGCCATTTTCTTCAGTGAGATTTGTCAGTGTGGTTTGTTCAATTAGCCATAAAACTTACCCCAAATTGACCATAATTTGGATTCCCTCAAAAGCAAGGCCTAAGATCAGAGAAAACCATTCTGGAACCTGTTCTTCAGACAGACCATGATCTGTCAACCCAACTCGAGAATTATAAAGGGGAATTCACATAGTCAAAGGGAACCTCCCTTTGTTCCATCTCTTTTGAAACATGCTGACAAGCTGAAAAGAATATGTCAGACATGTGCCTGTTGGCCTCATTGGGCTTTTTAACAGCTATGTAAATTACACAATTTGTGCTGTTATAAAGCCACTTCACACATTTCAAACCCAGACGCTCCAACCAACCCAACCCAAATTTACACTTTTTTCTTTTTTTGACGTAAAGTTCTTACAATAAAGTGTCTGTGAATATTATGCACAGTCTGCATTTTTTAGGTGGAAAAAACAGGTTGAATATGTTCAAAATTTGTTTCTCAATTAAATGCCACGATACAAAAAAGCTTTAGTCTTCAGCTGCCCTCTTATCTATTTAAACCTATTGTTAGGCCTTTAGATGGATTTAGCTTAAGACACCAAGATGGAAGCAAGCTTTGCCAAAATAATGAGTAGGTTTTAGAAGCTGTCAGTAAATTTGGTTTTTATTATCAGCTAAGCTACAGTATGTTCCCTATAGGTTTAAGAAAATTACATTTACGAGACAATGTCGCCATGAAATCTCTGCGAGACCCGAGATCCGTCCTGTGAGCCGACAGTCCTGTAATTTAGCAGTCAGACTGTTTCATATAAGAGAAACTGGTGCTATCTTGCATCTCAGTAATCAGACTGATGAAGGAAATCCCAGGTCTAATTCTTGTTAGGAGTTAATAAGTTTGAACTACTTGCAAATCTTATTTTAAAATATGCACACATTCACTCTTATTTGTATGTCCAATATAAATTGTGACAAGACGAGTTTTGTAACAAAAAATTGTAACACGAGTTTTTGTGTTTGACTCGTGTTACATTCAGTTAGGATTTAGGCTACATGAATCACACACAATACCATATATTCATATATATGAGAAAAAAGTCAAGTAGTTCTTCAAGACTCTTAATGGGCCTTTGTAATTTACTCATATCACTCCTGTCTTAGCTTCTCTGCATTGGCTGCCTATGTGGTTTAGAGTGGAGTTTAAAATCCTTGTTTTTGTTTTTAAGCCTCTTAAATAATTTAGCTCCCTCTTTAAATAGGCTATTTATCTGAACTGCTTTCTTTACATAACCCTTCTCGAGCTCTTAGATGTTAACTCTGTTCCCAGAGTTAAACTAAAACAAAGGGGTAAATGTGCCTTTGCTGTTATGGGCCCTAAACTCTGGAACAGCTTACCAGTAGATACGCACCAACTTTACAGGTTTTTAAATCTTTACTCATAACGCATTACTTTTCCATCACATAATTTTTTTTTTGATGTCCTATTACTTCTTATTTTATCTGATGTTGTAAAGCACATTGGTCAGCTGCTGGAGTTGTTAATGATGCTATATAAATAAATTAAACTTGAAACTTAGTTCGCATAACTGTATATTATGGTCAGTTGTTTAGCATTTCTATGGTAAAACAGTGGTCAAAAATGTAATGTTTCACTACTACTTACCTTGCTGTCTTAACATTAAAACTTATTTTTATCATGTAGAATTATTTATAGTAATATTCCAATCAGGAATTTTAGACATTTATTCAGGGCCTGAATTTCATTTTTGAAAATGGGGGGAATTTCCCTCTTGTGGCTCTTGTGAGAGGGGATTGTTTTATTTTGAGGGGTGGAGGGGAGCATTTTTTAGACATTTTTCAAAGATATATATTTATCTCACCTAAATGTTTGATCATGCAGTGCATTTGTAACGATCAATTCATGAACGGCCTCCATGGCTGTGACAGGGCAGACTGTGAGTTCATGAACGGCCTCCTTGGCCGTGGCAAGACAGACAGTGAATTAATGGACGGCCTCCATGGCCGTAACAGGACAGGAAGTGAATTCATGGACGGCCTCCATGGCCGTGACAGGGCAGACAGTGAGTTCAAGAACGGCCTCCTTGGCCATAGCAGGACAGGCAGTGAGTTCAAGAACAGCTTCCTTGGCCGTAGCTGGACAGGCAGTGAGTTCGTGAACGGCCTCTGTGGCCTTGACAGGGCAGACAGTGAGTTCGTGAACAGCCTCCGTGGCCGTGACAAGACAGTCTGTGAGTTTGTGAA
>NW_015542355.1:1347403-1364714 GCF_001515605.1 Sinocyclocheilus anshuiensis | reverse complement strand
AACAGACTAGACTCACCAACAGCGGGTTACAACATCAATACACGACGAAGACTATGGGAACATGATGGCTACTTATATTAGACAATGAGGGTCACATGACAAGAACAAACCAATAGAAAACAAGACACATGACTAGGACAACCAATCGAGGCCTCTGAGACAGACTCATAGGCAGGAGAGGCCTCTGGGGCAGATTCATAGGCAGGAGAGGCCTCTGGGGCAGATTCATGGACAGAAGAGGCCTCTGGAGCGGACTCGTGGACAGGAGAGGCCTCAGGAGCAGACTCGTGGGCAGGAGAGGCCTCAGGAGCAGACTCGTGAACAGGAGAGGACTCTGGAGCGCAGTGTGCAGCCCACACGCTCAAAATGGCGACCACCATTAAAGTAAGCGCAGCAGAGGGTGGCAGGACCTCTATGACTGTTGGGCTTGAGAGCACTGACGTCATGGGGATGCCCGCAGCTCGCACCGACATCAGAGGTGGATCCATCACACTAGCTATCAGTCTTTTCAGTCTTGGCCCAAGCTCCGCGTCTGACTCAGAACATGAGGTGGCCATCTTGGCTGGCCAGTGTGGGGTATTGCGTGGCATTAACTGTGATATGTCCTTAATTAAACCAAAACGAAAAATGTCTTTTAGGAAGGTTTCATTAAAGTCTACCTGGTGACAAAGTCCACAAAAGACCTCCACATAATCCTCAATGTCCCGGTTTCCTTGTCGAAGGTGAACAAGACGATCTGCTGGGTTCATTGTGGTGGTTTGTGTATTCTGTAACGATAAATCCACTGAAGGCGAGCGTAAGTGAGAACCCAAGTGCAGTTTATTTACAGTGTGATCCAAACAATATCAAAGACTTGACTTGACATGAACAGACTTGACTAGAACAGACTTGACTAGATAGTAAAAATATTTTAAAATGTTACTGTTTTTGCTGAATTTTGGATCAAATAAATGCAGGCTTGGTGAGCAGAAGAGAATTCTTTAAAAAACATTAAAAATCTTACTGTTCAAAAACTTTTCACTGGTATGTTATGCCTATAGTTTGAAGTTAAAGATATGAATAATTAATAAGGTGAGTCTGAGATGTTTATTTGACAGTGATTTCACATTTCTTGTTTGTATGAAGGCTAAATACAAATAAAAGGTGAACATTCATTTATTTGTGCTTTTTTTTCTAAAAAATTAAATAGTTTTATAGGAAGAGGTTTCACAGACTTGGCAAATTAATTTTTCATAAGTTTGTAGGTACAGACATCTGTTGTGTGTGTTCTTGGCAGTATTTATGAGGCTTTTTTAAATAGTGTTCATATCGATATCGGAATTATATCGTATCGACCGAAATTAACAAATATACCGTGATATAAATGTTGGCCATATCGTCCAGCCCTATCTAAAAGTGCTCTTTTCCTTTAAAACTAGCCAACAAGCCATATGTGTTGACTGTGAAACACAGTAGACTTTAATTATATGCATTTATGGTGTAATTACTACATTTTCGTTTTCATATTTACCGCAAACAATGCGCTGTTCAGATGATTCACTCACGCTGTTTGTGAACTTATGTCCCACAGAAGGTTTTCAAATTACTGTAAGAGTTATTTAATGAAGAAATATGAATTGCACCTCACCTTCAGCTTAATTATTTTACCCGTGCCGGACAGACACTGAGACGGTGCTGCTGCATGTCGTGCCAAACCTCTCACAGCAGCATCAATAGCTTGAGATCGTTTTTTTTTAGATCGGCCTTTTTAGAGACCGCCAATCAAACATCCCAACATGATTATCGGCCGATAGTGATCGGTAGCCGATCAATCGGAGCACCCTTAGCCATTTCTAATTATTGTCCGCCTCAAGTTACATTTTTAGGCTGATCAGTGGTGGTTACAGACCTGTTTGTACCCAGGGCCATTGCTAGTGGGGTGAAAGGTGGTGACGATTATAGGGGCCCACGGTTGTGGAGGGCCCCCTGGCGATTTCAACCGACTGCCCGAGGCCACTGCTGCGCGTCATCACGAAAGCGTATTAAGCGTATTATTTGCCCGTGTTTTTAAGCCTTGCCAATTTAAACATTAAAGAGATTTTAAAGCATTCAAGCACAAGACAGGAGAACTCAATTGAGTACTCACGCGCTGTGTTGGGTGTGCACGCAAAAAACCGATGTGCGAACACTGAACCGAGCTCTCCTTCGCGTCCTCCTGCGCCTGAACAAACAAATACACCTTGCCAAATTAAACATGCAAACACAAAAAGAAGTGAAAGAGCTTAATTCAGCACCCACGCCCTGCGTTCTGTACTGCGTCTCACAGCCCTTGAACACCGAATTGAGTTTTGCCTCTTCTTGCTCTTGAACTGAAAAATACATAAATTATGTCGAAATCCCCATCTTGGTGAGTATCATCGAAATACTGTCGGTTATGTCTTAAGTGAACGTAAACAGTTGAGAAAGAAATCGGATGTGTATCATTATACTGGATGCATTGTCTCTTAAAGTGAGTGCTCCTAATTTACCAGCTGCTTTCGGGGTCCTTAATGTTAATCTAAAAAAGTAAAAGAGAGAAAATGACTCGCTGCTCTTTACTGAATTACTTTGTAGTTTTAACAAGAATTAATCTATATTTAATTTATACAGTGAAGACTATGCAATGCCATTTTACATTTGATTATTCGGTTTCTGTACACTCTAAAAAATGCTGTGTTGTTTCAACCCAACTTTGGGTCAAATATGGACTAAGCCAACCATTGAGTTAAAATTTTCAATTAAAATTTTAACCCAAAAGTTGGGTTAGTCCATATTTGACCCAAAGTTGGGTTGAAACAACCCAGCATTTTTTTTAGTGTACCTGGACATCTACAAACTTGAAAAAACTGAAACATTGCTTAATTTGTATGTTTGTTCTATTTATTTATTTGTGCTATTTACACAATTTCAAACAGGGCCCACAGGTACAACCTGCACCGGGGCCCCGCAAACCCCAGCTACGGCCCTGTTTGTACCTATTGTAATGGACTATTTTTTTTAGTGGAAGCTCAAAGACAATAAACAATTTTAGCTCAAATTAATATTTCATGTCCTGATATATTTTTTAATCGATTGAATAGCAGCGCTACGCACCGGGCTCATTGTCGGTGTTTATTTTGCGATAATGAACCGCTGACTGTACATTAGCATTGCACAAAAATGAAAGAATCACGTAGACCTACTTTCCTGAAAAGTGGCAGATTTAGAGAGAATGGCTCTTTAGTTTGGCCCGTTATAGTCGTCAATCTTCCCTATTTATATGAAGCAGTTGATGCACACGATGTGTTTCAGGTATTCTCTTTCACAAACCCAGACACACACACAAACCAAGTAAAACAAACCGAAATGCCAAAGAAAGCTGGTGGTTTGCTCTTTTAATAATGTATTCTTTTAGGCTGGCTCAATAAGTCAGTTTAGGTGAACAGAAACCCTCTGATATTTAGCCTAGTAGGCTATGAAAATGGCGCAGTTTAAAATCATTTGTACAAAATAAGATTCGGCGGTTTCAACCGCTGCATAATGTTAATTACAGCTGAAATCTGATTACTGGTCAGTTTATTTTCAGCAGCTGAAAGAGACACTCTACAGTGGCGAGACCTCCGCCTGAAATCATATTTTCGTCAGCCTTAATCGCATTTAAGTTGCAGCGCTTTGGCTAAAAGCGTCTCTCCAGAAAGTTTATAAGGGAGCTTTCTGTTTTACACAGCTCCGTTCTACTCCATTACCAAACACCGCACGCCTGCTTCATGCTGTGGGCCTGTCTGCAGTGTCTCCCATCATCCCCAGTGAAATAAACTGAGTCAACAACTCATGACTCGAGTCACTGTATTATTATGGGCAATTAGGCCGGTGAACATCACACAGTGAATGGGTGAATGTAGCTGTGGCTACAGTGCGCTCAAAATTAAAGGATCCAATTAGGCTAGAAGCAAAAAGGTTTTTGCAGCCTGGTGACATAGAAAACCTTTTTTTTTTTTAATTATACAGAGAACTTTTTATTCCCACGTTCTTTACAACAGTGAATCTCAGCCTTTTTTTGAGTATAATATCGTTGGCATAGCTAATGAATGTCTTTGTGACGACCAAATGCAAGCGATATTCTGTCATACCATTAGATATATTGCCTTTTTCTTTTATCGTAACGTTATATGTCCAAAAAGAAAAAAAAGGATATAGCCTATTATACCCACCCCCTGGCAGTATGGTTCATGCACTTGATGAGAAATTCTGCTTTACAAACTAACTAAAATACTTTACAAACAAACTAAAATCTATCTATCTATCTATCTATCTATCTATCTATCTATTGATTTTAGTTATAGAAATTTAGATAGAAATGTTAGATATAATACAGTATTATATAAATATTCTGACAGAATTTTTAAATTTAGCCTTGTTGAAGGTGATGAAATCCTTCAAAGATGAATACAGCACCAGAAATCCCAGAATAAAATTTACTTGAATTAACCTAATTATTGAATACAAGAAAAATGTACATACTATATAAATTCCATGATATCAGTATTCTTTGAACCTAAAATTATTCTTAAATATTTAATTTTCCAATAACTATTCAGTCAACACGAACCAAATGTCTTTATTTTGTCTTGCAGTTAATTTGTGCACTATCACTATGCTCATCATTAGCATACTTAATGAGGTAAACTTTATGCATTTCCTCGTGCACACACACACACACACACAGAGTTACACTTTTAACGAGAATAGTAGAGCAACACAAAATGACCACACAACTCTTGGAGTCACAGGTCAACAGTTAACTGAGAAAAGTGTTCAGTTCAATGCAGCACCATAAATGCATAAAACCTGCACAGAAAACTTCACATTCACTGTTACACACACATCTTCTAAAACACAGGATTCATCTTATCATTTAGGTGAAATGAATCTGATTTGGTGCTTTGAACTCTTTTCCTGGGCATCTTGAAGGCATGTTGCCAATGGTTTCACAACCTGGTACCAGTAGTGAGGAATTGAGGAGCATCTTCGATAGCCAATATTAAATTGAGAAAAGCATTAAAGCCTAAATTTGATTAGGTAAGCCATAATCGAATCAAAATGAGCTTGTGAGAGTTGGCCTTGCGTCACAGATTCAACACAATTTCCTGAAGAGTGAAGGGATAGACAGCAGTCAACGGAATATGATCAGACAAAACACACCACAACAGACCGGCCGGAGAGACACGCAGAGGATCCTTTCATGTCCTCGTGTATGTAAATGTCAACTTTCTTTCCTGAGAACACAAGGCGTAAAAGTTTGCAGTCGTGTGTTTACTTTTTGAGTCATAACTTTCAGAAAATAGGTACAGAGTACAGGAGAGAAAGACATCTGAAAATAACCTTCATAATGTCCATCTTCCAAAGAGTCTGAACACCACATCAAAGCCATTTTGGTAATTTCTCTGAGTAACTTTATTATGACACCACATGATGGCATTATCTTCCACATAGGAATATTAACCATTGTGCAACAGCTTTATTACATCGGCTGTACACTTTTTTCAGATGGCCCTTGATTCAAATAATATCTCTTGCTTTTCATAAAGACCAAATTACAATCTGAAGAGAGGAACCGGGCTCTTGGTCTACATGAGCTAAAACTAGCCGACTAATAAAGATTGACCTTTAACTAGCGCAGCATTTTAGGGCCGTGAAAACCCCCCTCATGATTAGTCCTTTTATTCCCGTTCACATTTTCAATGGCACACTCTTATCCCCATGTTTCCCACTTTGTATCTTTTAACAGACAGAGCAATTATTGGCCTTTCCATTAGGCTTCGGAGAGCAGGCTCAGCTTAATTCACTCTCCGTCCAGCAGTGCTTTTATACAGAAACGTTTTGTTCTCAGGAAGACAAAAAATGGAGTGCCGGAGACAGACAGACATGAGAAATCATCATATCACAGCATCTGAAGTGCTACATCCACCCACCTACTTTCCAAGTGAATGCAACAAGTACCTTTTAGTGGTGAATATTCTTCTCATGGTCTTATAATATACATCCTCTAGTCTTATGAGGTCCAACGTCTGAGACCATTAGTGAATATGCTGCTATTTTGCATTTATAAATCTAATTCAATAAAGTTTCCAATACAAATTGCATTATCAGTATAATAATTTGGGTGAAAAGTTGATTTCTTTTTTCATAAATACATTTCTTAGTGTTTAGTCAATAAATTATAAATCTCATATTTTCACTGCACACTGAGAGACACGGTTTGAGGATGAAATCCAACATTAGTGTAAAAACAAACTTATGCATAAAAATATATTATTTTTACATTTTTTAAATGTATTTGGGACATTTCGAAGCTATGGTAATGGTTTAAAATTCTAAATTTACATTTTTCTGTTGGACTGAAGCACTGCAACACCCGCTGACTGCAATGATAGAGCTTGGAATAGCCAGGACAATTTTTAATATAACTCCGAATGGATTCGTCTGAAAGAAGAAAGTCATATACACCTAGGATGACTCGGGGGTGAGTAAAACACAGCCTAATTTTAATTTTTGGGTGAACTAACCCTTTAATGCAATGTAAATCTTCCACACGTAATATTAATGTAAACCTTTGGCAATAGACCCATTGCACATCTTTTAAGGACCAGCACCACCCCCCTCAACTGTGCTTGTCAACACCAAACACCTTACAAATCCCATGAGATGGATGTATGATACTCGTTACTTTGTCCCAGGTCTGAAGCAGGCCTGTCTAGGCCTGCCTGCGAGGGGTGAGATCTCTTACCACTGGTAGTAGCTTGTCATCTGGGTGTAATCCACAGATAATTAGGTGGTATATTAGGTGGTGTCTCACAGCTGGTGCCTAATCCCTCTGTAGAGCAGAAGATACAATGTGCACGTTACATAAAGTATCTATGTGTGAGTTGCATTTTTTATAGCATTACTGCCAACGGGTCCACACCCCAAATTATAACTTGTTGTTCATATTCAATAATTCTCACTTCCCTGCGGGTAACTCATTCTCTGTGTGTTTGGAATGGTTGGTGTGAGGTTTTACATGGCTGTGATTCCCTGATTCACTGAGAAACTATGCATGTTTAAAGTGTTGCATTTAACTTGTCTGATGGTTTATGACTCAATCAATTCATTTGAGCACAGACACACACACACACACACACACACACACACAAACAAAGTAACGTTAGAATGTTACAATGATATGACATTTCAGGGTTTAAACAATGGTTATTTAAATATATACACTATTTTTCAAAAGTTTGGGGTCAATAAGATTTTTTAAATGATTTTGTTTTTTCTAAAAAATTTTTTGTCTTTTATGCTCACCAAGGCTGCATTTATTTGATCAGACATACAGTAAAAACAAGACTGTGAAATATGATTACATTTACAGTTTTTTTTAAAATACGTACACACAGTTTTTTAAACTATGCCTCCATTTCTCAAAACTCTACACACAAAACACACACACACAACATGCAAAACGTCACACATATCTTGCAAAATCAAATACTTCATTTAACAATTGTAGTTTTGTTTTTTTTATTATTATTTTTGCATAGCAACTGTGCACACAAACCTAAAATAATTAGCCACATACATGCCAAACTACACACAGATGTGAAAAATGTAAAACACTACTTTCATGTCTTTTGCTTGTTCAGTGTGCAGTGGAGTGCACAGGAGTTTGTCATAGCACTCGCACATACGTGCATATGCACATACACACTGTATATACAGTATGTACAACTGATGAATTTTACACAGTTATGCAACTGAACTGAATCAATACTGAACTGATTTGAGCTGTATAATGACACTATTGATTTGTTAGAGCTGCTTTACAGAAAATTTTGAATTTGATACTATTGTGAAGCTGCTGTGAATCAATCTATATTGTATACAAAGTTTTAGAAATAAAGTTGACTTTCTGACTTGGCTTGTATGCATATTCAGTGTATATATATATATATATATACATATGTACGGTACACACACACACACACACACACACACACACACACACACATAGTATATAATAGTACATACATATATATACAACTGATGTATACATATATACACAATGTAAACAGAAATGCAAGGGGTAAAAAATTTTTCTTTTGTCAAAACACTGTTTTGATTTCTAAGTGAACAAATTATGTATAAGTGTTTTCACACATGATCACTGGGTGTAGGTCATCAGTAAATGAGTGTGGCATTTAAATGCAGTGTTTCCCAAATGAAAAAAAGAGTGCTATTAGTTTTGAATGATGATTGTAATGTAGAGAACTGTGTTTAGAGTTTTGCAAAAAGTTTGTTTGTTTAAAGCACGTAATGTGCTTATAGTTTTGCAGACTTGGTCTAAAGATTAGGCATATGAGTGAATAGTACCACTTTTAGTGTCTAAGCAATTCTTAAAAACTAAAAATAACTGTTTCCTATTTCAGTATATTTTAAAATATAATTATTCCTGTGATGACAAAATTGAATTTTCAACAGCCAGTACAGCAATATAATAACAACAATAATAATAATAATATTATTATTAATGCTGAAAACAGTGTTCAACAATACTTATCAGTGTTGAATATTTTTATGATATCGTGATATTTTTTTTTCAGGATTCTCTGATGAAGAGAAAATTCAAAAGAACAGAATTCTAAAAAATAAATTAAAATAAATAATCTTAAATATATATAATATATAAATATATAAACATCCTTTCTGAATAAACGCATTCATTTATTTTTAAAAGAAAATCTAACAAAGAAAAGGCTCACAATGCTAGGAGGGTATTGCTATGCGATTACTAAAGAGTTTTGAGTGTTTTAAGCATGTTGCTATGTGGTTGCTAGAGCAATCATCCGCTCAATGGCCCAAGTCAAAAGAGCCCACCCACTCGACTCTACAGTATGAGATTCTGGAGTCTAGATATGGCTTGGGTCCCTTTCAGTGTACGTCTATGGGTTTTCCACCTGTTTGATCATCTGGCAGGTGATAAAAGTACACCTTAGAAAAGTAATAACATCTCCAAAACAAATCACAATATCTGAAGCATTTGTCTTTTTTGAGTTATGCACCAAATTTTAATACTTACTTACAGTTAGTGGTTTGTTCCCTAACCCTAAGTATGAGCAACTGTATTAGTGATACTTGCCTTAGCAAGCATCACTGATCATCATTAATCTCCTTATCATCAATCACCCATATGCATTCCTTTGCTGATTGCATTTGAATTTAGTCTGGCTTTACTTACATGTGAAAGATGGATTTTTTTTTTTTTTGTATATCATCTATTGTTTCTCTCAGTGATTCCACCCTACTGGTTTTCATGTTCCTTAAACCGAGCTGGAGCTGCAGGGTGTGGGAGTGCTTGTGTGTTATGTTGTTACCATGGCAACATACGATGATTAAAAGTTCTACATGAGAGTTCCTATGGGACAGACAGCAGAACCCGTCAGCCCATTAAGACAGTGAAGCAATCAGAAAAGCCCATGGCATATTTGTTCAACCTGTCGGCATAGTTTACACTAGACAGTGTGGGAAACTGCACTCTGTCTACTTTATCCCTGAAACCTACCCTCCCAGAGGAAAAATTGAATCTTGACAAGCAATGTATTAGATTATAGTTGCTGTGCTGATAATGTTAAAAATCTGATTTGGACTTATTGGGAACAGTGCTGCTATTAAACTAAACCTATTCAAATGGTTTTTGTTAAGTAAAATAGAGCTAAAATAAAAAATAAATATTAGATGAAAAACTTAAACTTCAGAAACTTAAATCAGAAATGCTGTTTGTCAACTAACTGAAATCAAGTTTAACTAGGAAGTACTAAAAAGACTACAACTAAAACTGAAAAATAAATTAAAGCTAAATAGAAATTAAATTACAGAAACAGAATAGAGAACTGCACATGTTTTCAATAATAAAGTAACAGGTTTGCATGTTGAGAGCAAACAAACAAATTTGTCTGCTTGGCGGGGTAAGATTTCTGCCAGAACTGTCCAGAGCCAAGCTCATAATAACGTAATATAAAACATACAGGAGATCATACACAGATCAACACATGGAAATGTACAATAGTAAATGTGATAATGTAATGAGAGCAAATGAGATGGAGAAGAAAATTAAAAACCTCTTAACAGGACCGATAAGGTCTGTGAATGGAGGAGATGGAGGTGGTGGTAAATATAATGGACAGAGGACATTACAGGTAATGCATGTCTGTATAATGATTGCAAGTCTGTCTCAGCATACTGCTGTAAATTAATATACACTTCAAAGACACATTAATGTGCCAGACACCCAACAATGACTAAAGACGATCCTGGTGTGCGATCTATTTTAAGGAGCACTTGAGCTCCTAATTTAAAAAAAATGTAAGAGCATAGTCACAAAAAAAAAAAATAATCAGGAGCACCTTCTGATCAATAACAAAAATTAGCCTTCCCATTACAAGGTGATAATTGACTCTAAGTGATTTACAGGAAAAAAATTTTAACCTGTGTAATGGCATTTTATTTCTAATTTGATTAAATAATGTTTAAAATAAACTTTAAGCTTTTTCAAAATTATAAAACAATAGAGTAAGAAGAATAAGTTAATAATCAATTGAAATCAGTATTAACAAAATTCATTTGCACTACAGAGGTGGTACAGAAGAATACAAAAGTGACATGTAGGTATATCTACAGTTGTTTAATGAGGCTCAGAGGTGGCATGACTGCAATTAAATTCATAAATTCATGTTAAGCTTCATGTAATAATTTTATATTTTGAATATAGAATTATTAAACGATTTAAATAACTGAAATGATACTTTAAAAGTGAAACTAAAACTGCCAGTAGGTGGCGGCAAGTCACTGATTTTATCACTGAATCATTAATTCAATTGATTCGTTCGAATGGCTGTTTCATTCAGGAACGAAGCAAGTGACTGTCTTTATGAATGAGTGATTGAATCATTGACTCACTAGATTAATTTAAAACGCACGTTAATTTATAAAGGAAACACTGCTGTGTTTGCTTGGAGATGCACAGCTTGTTGCTACCCCACTGAATTGATGGTCATGCTCCTTGACTGATGTTTCCAAAATGTTTACTGCGTTGACATCAAGTAAACACCATAAGAACTACAGAATCACACAAAAACAGAAACAAATACTATATAAACCAAACGCGAAACCCAACATTACAATAAACAATTCTCATCATACAATGTACAATGATAATATAATTGACCTTATAACCCTTTCAGTGAGATGCACAAATACAATAAAGAGAAGAGAAAAAGACGCCACAAAATACAGGCCACGTCCTCCACAAAGCGTGCACACACTAAATGGGTCGTGCTTTATGCAGTCGCAAGTTCATTTAAAAATAAAGTTCCTTCAAAACCTCTCAATACAGAAAAGTCAATGCAGATAATAAATTCTATTTAAATTAGCAGTGCTTTACACAGCTGTGACTTTAAATTATAAATTAAATTATTTTCGTTGACGAAACAGAGCAAAATCAGGCAATAGTGTTGTAGTCAGATAATGTAAGTCACTTAATATTAACTTCTTGTTTATTGAACTGTTGTATTAATATCACATTTACAAACTCCCTTAATAATCATTAAGGCGGTCTCTCATCTTAGTTCATCGCAATCTCACAAAGTTCCATTATAATCAATGAAGTTCTCTACACTGCACAATGAATCTCTCTTTTTTTTTTACATCGTGTACACTTTGTTATAAGGAGAGGATTCGTGAGCTTGCATAACTCAACACTGAACAAAACAAAATTGTGTTTTGAACAGTGAGTGAATTCTGATTAACATCGCGTTTAAGGAATCAACAGATATGTCTGTGATATGTCTGCAAGATGTCTGTTAAAGATCACTTCATCTGGAAAAAATCTGCTGTGTACAAACATCTGATAGACGTCTTTAAGATGTCAGTTTTACATACATTCTAAATCATAGACATCTTAAAGACATCTTCTAAACGTCTATTTGACATCTGATAGGAAACGTCCTATAGACGTATTGCAGATGAGCAAACACTCTAAAAAATACATCTTGCAGATGTAAATGCAGACGTCAAATGGACGTTTCTGAGATGTACGTGTGCTGTTAGGGTCAATGCTGCAAAAACAAGTTGTAAGTAGAAACCTTTGAAGCTCCCCTGAGCTCAAACACAAAAATACTGATCGGGTCAGTCGCACTGATGCTCCTAAATATTTTTTTCAGAATCGACTGAAATGGTCGCACTGTAGAGCCCTGTGAAGACAGTCTGATATTCCATATATTGCATATTTTGGTATTGTAAAGGGTTATTATATTAAAGGGAGTCTATATAAAGAGTTAAAAAATACTAATAATGAAACAACCACATCATCATGTGAGTATTTTAATGACATTTTTAATTAGCAAAATATGTATGCTCAAATCAAATTAAACCCTTGTCCAAAGCCAAAGCTTTCATTTCCGGCACAACAAATCTCATCCTATCATCTTGCTACGTTTCCCTGATGCGCTCGTCCTAAATCAACTTCCTTTTGTCATTGCTGGGCCGCAGCGACAACAGCACAGACATTCCAGTGGAGCGTCACTCTTGGTTAGATCACTGCTGAAACATTCCTCTGGCAGAGCTGAGGAATGAGGCTCTCTGGACTCACTAGTGGATTTTGGCTAAACTACAATGTGAGTTCAAACACACACACATGAACGGATAACTCCCAGTTCACCACTTTGCTTCCAATTACAAATTTAAAGCATGTTAGCGTAGTCAATCTCTTTCTTATCTATTTGTTCATCCATCTATCTATCCATCCATCCATCCATCCATCTATGCTAAACAGTAGCTACCTATATCTTTCACATTTCAAAGATATAAACAGACAGACAGACATGATTTCTTTCAAAGCATCATCATTTCTTGCTTCTGTCAGCAGAGTCAGTGTCTGAAAGTGGAAGTTCATGTCTGCACACATTGCTTTCTCCATTAGAGAGGGGCCATCAGGAAAACCTGATTAATTCCCATAAGCTGTGCCACAGGCAGGCTCCAACATTTCTCCTGGGCCTCTCTCTCACCACGCTGCCCAGTTAGGACATGCAGCACGCTCACAGGGAGAGACAGCGGGTGGCGGAGAGACGCAGGGTGGAGGCCTGGCTCTCACCTGGGGTGACTGACATCAACAGTGGGTCATGTGGGACACATATGCATACATACACACTCATGCACACAAACACTCACTGCATGATACCCGTCCAGGAGGCGTCACTGGCCCTTATCATGTGATTAAAGCACAGGAAGTGATGAGAGGGTGGTGACAGTGAGCTGGACTGATGCACAGGAGGTGGCCAATATTAGCAATACTCTCCCTAACCACCTACAAAGGAGATAATATCAGATCAACAAGCAACACAATGCTCTCTCATCCCTGGGGGGAGTCCATGTTAATGCAAAAAGAATAAATGAAAAAAAAAGGTGTGTGTGTGTGTGTGTGTGTGTATAATTAGTATTTTTGTCTTGATTTCTAATGAAAATGGAAATCATAAAATTGCATAAAAAAATACATCTTGAAATAAGTTTATTATTCTTATCCCAATTTTTTTAAATCTTATTTTGAGCATAAATCCAGCAAAATATAGATAAGAAAAATACACTTAAAGGGTTAATTCACCAAAAAATTAAAATTTTGTCATTATTTACTCACCCACCTGTCATATTTTTCTTTGGAAAATAAGAAAAGTTTTGTGTGCCCTTTTAATGCAGATGAGAGAGAGCAAATCCATGCCTTTCATCACATGCTGGGCTTTAGCGACAGGTGGAGCAATTCACATTTAGGTTTTTGGTTAACTATTCCTTTAAGCATTTAAAATGATGACTAAAAGGATGTAGAGTATACCACTGATTGCACAGTACAGTGTTTGTATGGTGAGATCAAATGATCATAAACAGACATTTTTGCAGGAGAATTGGTATTTGTGATCTTTTGATAACAGGTGGCAAACTGGAAGCAGAATAAAACCGAGTGCTGAAAAAAATGACATTTTGAAAATTACAGGTTCAATCAGACTTTCCCAGCACTAAAAAATGACTAAATTAAATGACATTTGATAAGTGTTACATCAAAGATTATTTACGATGAAGATAAATCCGCTGTGAATAAAAACAGCTGAATTCACTCTACATGAGCTTTCCTTAACATCACCTTTACAACCTCATGAAGCGTTAACAATCGACAAAAAATGCACTGTGTTTGAGTGTCAAAGATCAGTAACAAACAGAGCTTTTTACTTTAGCATTCACCCAGGTAACATAGCGTGAGACACGGAATTAACTGAAATGCTCAGAATTCCTACAATGCACTGCACCATTTAAATGCACTGATGTACTTTTAACATCATGACACTTAACAAGAGCGTCATGTCACGCTGAGTACCGACTTCGGCTCCTGTCAAGCGTCCTCCCCTCATATACACTGAACTCTTGTTCAACCAGGCCTCTGAACAATAAACTGCAAGGTACCTTCTGTGTGCTGCAACCTATAGGGAACAGCAACTAATTAAGTGAATTTATTGTGTAATACCCCACTGTCTACTGTGTTAAATGGCTCTGTGTTCATGTGGGTGACTAGCCAGAACATTTGTTAATCTTAAGGCTATATAACACTAATACACTACATGCCATTTAAAATCAGAACAGATTTTTAAACACTATAGGCATCATACACTTGCAGAATTTGTAAACAGTTATCGAAAAAAACTGGGCACACTAAAGGACTGAGGATCACGCAAACTTTCAAGTCGTTCCAAACACAACAAACTCACGCAGAAACATGCACCTTGTTTCCAGGAAACACACGACACATGAAAACAATGTGTTCTAAAATCGATTCAAAATAGCAAACAAATGTTTGAAATTCTCCAACTGGATGGAATCATAGTCTGAAGCTTTAAAATTTGAGTCTCTTCCTATCATAAACAAATCAGAACTGAACTAGCATATCAAAGCCACAACTAGTGGGGCTAGATAAAAATATAAATTCCGAATAATCAATGTCGCCATTCGAACCTGCGTCTCATTTTGGAGGCTGCATCCTCCGGAGTTTGCATTTGTTGGCCACAAACTTCATTTAGGCTTTGACTGTTATTCCTTGTGAGGTGTAAAATACGGTAATTTCTTTCTTTCTTTGCAATCTAACAGTTACTTTTCTTAAATGAGACCACTTCAATGACGTATGCGGTTGACAAATGTGTCCTCCAGTGGATGCAGCCCCCAAACTGAGATGCAGATAGTCTCATACAAACATATTTTACCTGAGTTTGCAGTCCAAATTGAATGTGATAGGATAAAAAGGACCTGTATTGCGAAAAAAAGGCAAAAAATAAATAAAAACGGTTCTCCTGGAGGGGTACATATATTCAGTGCAGCCTACATTGATTCACGAACAAAGGACTCTTCATAAAGTTTTTTTAGTGGATCTTTTAGTGGATGTGATAGGATAAAAAGGACCTGTATGGCGAAAAAAATGGCAAAAAACAAAAACAAAACTGCTCTTTATAACGTTTTTTTAAAGGACTCTTTATAACGTTTTTTAGTGGATAATGTTTGGTTGCGCTTTTTTTAGCGCACAACTAGATTGAAAGTTTGCGCTTGGTTGGTTGCGCTTTTTTTTTTAGCAATGTGGTCCAATTCAGAATTTTTATTTTAAACCTTCTTTTCAGTGAATAAAGGACATTTGAATCAGTGTGATGTATTCTTCAGTGAAAGAACTCACTGGCTGCATCTGTCAGAGCAATTTCCGAACGAATATCAAGTTATTACTTTCAGTGATTAAATGTTTCATTAAAATACATTAAAACAACTCATATGGCCATATACACATCAGAATTTTAGTAATGTACCAAGTTAGATAGATGTTACCAAGTTATTGTCTGTATCTTAAATGAGCATTAGGCTAGATATAAGTCCAAATGAATCTGAATCAAAAACTCAATACCCAGGTAGAACAGATAACTTTCTGAGTGACTGTATTGTACTAATTAATGATAAACACTAACTTTAAAATAAGCTGTAATTTACATATTATACAAAAATTCTTGACATCAGTGCTGAATTATTCTCTTCAAGCTATCTGTATGCTCCAAACGACAGGCTGTCAGCTGTTGCCTTCATCCAATCGTCCTCTGCTATCACCCTCCACGTTGTCTCCAATCGCCATGGTTACTCCTCACATTTAAAGCAGACTTTAGCCTTCAGACATTGTACATGTACTTTCCATGACATCATCAGCAAAGGCCAAATGTCTGCAAAACAAACCAAGTTAGCAAGTGGTCCACAAGAAAGTAAACATCTTTAAACTCAAAATAACTGGATGCAGTAAATCCATAGCCAAACTTATAATGCATGCTGTTTTATGTTATGCGTATATACTTTAAATGTATTAAAAGACAACATTCTATGGGCAGACAGTCCCTAAATTAGTGTAATACAAGTCGCTAAAGCTGTCAATTAAACAAATTAATGGATTGCCTACTTGCGTCTCATAACAAATTAACCAAAAGGGCACCAAGGACAACCTCAATAGCAATATTACCATCATATCCACTGCACAGCCAAGCAACCATAATGAACTCACAGCAGAGATGGACCTAAGATACAGGGTAATAATCATATTTGCTCCTCTCACAACTAAACTGCTCTCAGCTCTCTTTATGTTTTCCGTCTATCAAAGCTGTCAGCAGTCGCTGTGAGTTTTCTTCCAGTTTCACAGCTTAACAAGACTTTCTAGCATTGCCAGAGGGCTTCAAGCAGTTACTCTGAGGAGAACCAGACCCAAAAACAGATTGGATCGCTCATCAGCGTAAGTAAAATCCAAACTGAGGAAAGAGAGAGTGAGAATAAGTGTGTGTAAAAGAGAAAAGTGAAAGACAAACAGTAAAATGAGAGAGGCAGCACTAATGAAGGCCAGAACTGAGAGAATGTGCTTTTCTGATATTTCACATTTCTGTAGAACATTTAAACTTTTGGTTTGTTTAAATTTCAGCCATAACAACAATGAAAATCCAGACTTAAAGTTTACCACATAAAGTGCCACATGGTTGCAATAAACAGATGATGGGAGATACAGGTGCATCTCAATAAATTAGAATGTCGTGGAAAAGTTCATTTATTTCAGTAATTAAACTCAAATTGTGAAACTCGTGTATTAAATAAATTCAATGCACACAGACTGAAGTAGTTTAAGTCTTTGGTTCTTTTAATTGTGATGATTTTGGCTCACATTTAATAAAAACCC
>NW_015542355.1:1344382-1344877 GCF_001515605.1 Sinocyclocheilus anshuiensis | reverse complement strand
GCTGTCAGCTGTCAGATCAGCAGTCTTCCCCATGATTGTGTAGCCTAGTGAACCAAACTGAGAGACCAGGCTAAGGAATCAGGAAACCTTTGCAGGTGTTTTGAGTTGATTAACTGATTGGCATGTCACCATATTCTAATTTGTTGAGATAAATAAATGAACTTTTCCACAACATTCTAATTTATTGAGATGCACCTGTATACTGTATGGTGTTTACTAAATTTAAGTTAGAAATATGGGGTTAGTCAGAAAAAAAATCAGATATTATTATATATAATAACAATATACTGTACATATACAAAGTGAAAGTAAAGTGTCTAATGTTTTAAATAACTTTTGTGAAAAAATGTCAAAATATGGGTGAAATAATGTTTTATCGTCATTCTGCGTACACTCTAAAAAATGCTGGGTTGTTTCAACCAAAACTTTGGGTCAAATATGGACTAACCCAACCGTTGGGTTAAATTTTTACATTACATTTTTAACCGAAAAGTT
>NW_015542355.1:1340101-1343813 GCF_001515605.1 Sinocyclocheilus anshuiensis | reverse complement strand
TAACCGAAAAGTTGGGTTAGTCCATATTTGACCCAAAGTTGGGTTGAAACAACCCAGCATTTTTTAGAGTGTAACAGATATATTTATGTAAAAATGAAACAATATACTTATTGACCTGTACTTATTAAAGTGATCATACTAAATTTGATCATATTTTAAAAGATAAAAACTTTTTGCTGACAAATGGGTAAAACATATTGGTTTGAAGGATAGTGACAAAGATTGCTGAAGATTTAAAATGACAATTAATTAGGTTTTGAGGGCTGTACTGTGATATACATAGAGTCATTTAATGACATCAAATTATTCTGTTTCTAAATATGATTTGTTAGTAGGCTATATGAGCTATTGTTACCCTGAATGACATTGAATGTGTTCTGTAAATCTTGTTAAAAATGTATGCTAGTCATTATTGTTTATATATTAGGGGTGTAACAGTTCAAAGTACTCATGGTTTGGTTTGTATCACGGTTTTAGAGTCACAGTTTCGGTACGGTTCGGTATGTGCTATGTTTAGGGAAAAAAGCACTATACTGTCAAATAAAAATAAAGAAAATAAGAACAACAACAACAAAAAAAAACATTTTTAACAAACCATATTACAGATGCATTGTCAGATTCAAGTTGAACCGCGGTGCAAATGCGTGCTGAACTGTGGGTTCGATTTTTTACCGAGAACCTACACCCCGTATATATATATATATATATATACATACATTCAAAAAATATAGAGCACATGTCATATGGACCACTTTTATGGTACTTTTTTGAAGGAAGTCATTATTCCAACTTCAACTTTTCCTTTTAACCATGAAATAGGAAGAGCATTTATAGTGCACCATTAAAAAATTCCAAAGAATACAATTTTCTGCTAGCACTGAAAGAACTTTTAAATTAAGGTTTTTTTTTTGAACCTCAACTTGAGGGTCTACCTGACCCAGTGTGAGTGTGTGCTGCATGCTGACACACTTGTGCTGAACTTGATGAACTTCAGCTGAAGTCTCGATGGGGTTCTATTTTGGCAGCTGAAAGTTTGCCTGGCGGTTTCTGGCTGAGGAGAGACATACAGTCTCACTTCCTCCTTGAACAAACTGTGGCCTGAGCCTCACCATGGACACTTTAAAACGGGAAGAAGGGGGAACAAGAAATCTTTGCATGAACCAAGTCTCTGTATCTTAAAGAAATTGTCCATGCACGTATGTAGAAACGCAGGTGTGTGTATGCGGATGGATGCATATAAACTGAATAGAGCCTGTGCCACAAATAGATGTTTAATTGTAAAAGAAACATTGCAACTTGCAACTCACTTAAACATATTACACAGAATGACTTATTTATATATTATTTTGTGTTTTTAGATATTACAAACAGACACAAAAGGTGGAAAACTGTATATGTCCTTATGGATTTCTCTTTTATTGCAGAATAAAGAATATATCGAAATAACAAATCCCAGTGTAATTCTCATAAAATGGCCATGTGACCATTTAGATGCATCTTCAGAGGACTAAAAGAGCTCAGTGTGGTTTATGTCCAAAAACTAAATGAAGAAACCTGATTGTTGGCACAAGAAAACTTTAAATACAGTGGTGCTTTTGAACAGAAAGTCTCTCTAAATCAGAAGAACACACACATTGTCAACAAGATGACATAAAACCCCTACAGCTTAGAAGTAGTTAAAGAGATTCCTATGTGACAGTGAGAAAGAGGTCTAGGAGTTCATTTCTTGGCGTGTCCCGCAAAGTGAACTCATGTCCTAGAGTGTTCTAGCGTCCTAACGTGGCCTCTCTTCTTCTTTCTTCCTAATCCCTCTCTGCAGATCCATCAAGAGGAACATATGGGGAGCATATGTGTCTAGCCACATTCTTCAACAGACCGGACCCACCACAGAGACCCAGGCTACAACCGACCTGACCCAGCAAGAGGGGACAACATGCTGCCCTTTCACTTAACCAGAGATGTCGGTCAATGACTCGACACCAAAAAGATCCTCTGTCCTCCGTCTCACCCTCTTCACCTTCAGTTCAACTGGAATAATGCACACGGAAGACCAGCAGAGGCTATTATCTTGTTATTACTTCAGCCAGGAAAGACTCAGACTCCTTTCATTTTATATGAATAAACTTCTGTCTTTTTAAAGAGTTAGTTGACTGCCCCCAAAAATGAAAATTCTGCCATTGTTTACTCACCCTCATGCAGTTCCAGCCTGTATGAGTTTGTTTCTTTCTTGTAACACAAACGAAGAAAACTGACGAATGGGGACTGGAGATTTTGTGCTTAAAATTGATGCAAAGGCATCATACTATTTATTTGAAGTCGTCTGAAGCGTTATGATAGCTTTTTGTTACTAAAAGTCCGAAATTGACGGTTTCCCAATGATAATCTCCCGCTTGTTTGGACTTTGTAAACAAATCATTCAGATCCGACACAAAAGAACGTTCATGTTGAAACCAACAGAGATAACAATTGCAATTGTTTGTCTTTTGTGCGTCAATGTGCATACTTGATTGTGAAGGGTCTAGTGTTCCTTCCATAAAAGTAAACGCACAGTGACTGCTGATTCTTGTGTGTATGCCTAACGAACAGAAATGATGCGAAACATAAACTTACCTAACTTTACTATGCCTTTGAAAGCAGTTTTTTCTTGATATGCAAATCTAGTTTTATATACGTTCTTCTGGACCTCTAATAACATCAGATGCCGATTAGCCATTTTGATCCAAGTTCCTGTGAGCACACGGTTCTGTAAATTAATATCAGACTCACTTATACACTCTCACCCATACAAACTCATAACACAGTGATACACAATACAAAAACTCAAAAAGATTGCTCTCAGCGTTCCAAAAAAATGACAGACTCTTCTTAATTTATATATTCATACCTTTATATACAATTATGGCTTCATATAACAGCTGCAATTTTCTTTTTGTTAAATTAAAATCAATTCTTCATCGCTGTTTACATTACAATATTAATAGGCACTTCCTCCATGTAGAACTAGTCTAAAAAAAAGCATGTGGTTCTGACAAGGACTGTACGATGAGTGTATGTTTCTAATGTACAATTGGCTACAGTGGGAATACATCTCCCATCTCAATTAGGTCATGTCAGAAAACATTAAAATCAGCCCCCCAAAAAAAAGCTTCACTAACACATTTGAGACAAATTCGTCCATTAAGAAATTAGAGTCAAAACAAATGACATTTGTGATTATTAAATAAGACAAAATCAATGCTATTTACATGTCAAAAGATCCAAACAAACAGACAAAAAAAAAAAAAACATCACACTCAGAAACTCAGTCAGTGACACTTAATGATGCTTAAAATTATATACAGATATTAGATAACCGACACAAACAAACAAAAGTATACTTATAATATTCATAGACATTGTTGTTTTATATCTGTCAAAAATATATGCATGTTTAAAATTCTTTTTAATTTACAAACCTTCATGGTACCCCTCACTGCTTAGATAGGAAATCTCAAAGCATTAAATATTTTGTAGATGTGCAGTTACAATGAATGTGTGTGTCTGTGTGTGTGCGCATGTACATTATTAAGGGGAAGTCGTGGCCTAATGGTTAGAGAGTCGGACTCGTAACCCAAAGGTTGCAGGTTCGAGTCTCGTACCGGCATGGATTGTAGGTGGGGGGAGTGAATGTACAGCACTCTCTTCCACCTTCAATACCACGACTGAGGTGCTT
>NW_015542355.1:1333253-1339705 GCF_001515605.1 Sinocyclocheilus anshuiensis | reverse complement strand
TGCCCACTGCTCCGGGTGTGTGTTCACGGTGTGTGTGTGTTCACTGCTGTGTGTGTGCACTTTGGATGGGATAAATGCAGAGCACTAATTCCAAGTATGGGTCACCATACTTGGCCACATGTCACGTCACTTCACTTCGTCACTTAAGACAACACAGAGAAAAATTTTAAATTACACAAAATGATCATATAATTGTAAAAACATTTTAAGAGGCCTTAAGCCTGATGCTCTCAAGACAGATGCAAAATTAGTCTTTAGTAAATGTGGCCTCCAGTGACCTTTTCTGAAGAATCTCAGCATAGCTAATTTTAAATTTCTTCCTTTTTGCCATTATGGTTAACTGGTCAGTGACAAAGATAACGAATATCCAGGATGATGAAAATATCTCAAGATATGTCAATTTCAGTTCCATTTCAAAATGCAAATTCAAAATTGTTTTCAAATACATTTTCCAAGGTAAACCTTATTATTATTATTATTATTATTATTTTACAAATATGAATGTTTGAATCATGAATATCATGAAGCTTTCATGGGGTTATACTTCAAATTCAATGGCCTTTTAATATTAAGACTTTTTACGATTATCTCAGGACTGTTATACCCCTCTGACATTCTTTCAAATTTGTTAAAAAAATAAATAAAAATGGATTTTAATTTAGAAATTGATGAAAAATCATCACATCAATCAAACGCCAGGTTGTAAGAGGGGAAGGCACAAAGTACACATCATTATATACACAATGAAAGAATTTCCTCCAGCAGTTTGAGAAAATCTATGTTATATGTACAGCAAACAAGGCCACAATAAAAGGATTTTTTAGACATTTAAAGGCTGGGAGGGGTTATTGAAGAGCATTTAAATGACCTGTAAGAGGCTTACAAATATAAACATTTCATTTACCATCCCATCAGTACAACAAAAATATACATCTCTGTACAAAACGCATTCATTCAGCACCCTGAAATGACAAAGATAACCGTAATGTACACTACACCAGACATCACACAGCACTCCAGTTAATATGACACACACATCTGCCCTGAATTCATTTTAGTGACATACAGTGCCAAACTGAAAGACCAAATAGACCAAAAATATACAAAACAATCTCAATCTCATGTGTTTGACATGACTATTTTTGATTAAACGGTTTCAATATTTACATTCTGACTACCCACAAACAAAAAGAAGATTATGATGATTCCTGACAATCATGGAGTCTACTGGAACAATGTACTGTAAATCAGTAAATAATGACCATTCACTGGCCTCTGCTGATTGGTTGCAGAAGTTCTGACTGAGGTAAACAGTTCATGAGGTGCATGCATCTTCAGAGAGAGAGAAAAGAGAAAACGGTAATAGTGAACTAAAATTACATCTGTCATGTCAGTAATTTTTCTATTTTATATGAGATATACAAAGTTGCAATTGTGAGGAATGAAGTCAGAATTCAGAGAAATAAAATTGGAATTTCTAGATATACAGTCACAACTATGAGAAATAAAGTAGGGGGTGGTACATGCGGCGGTAATAGGCATTTCAGTTGACTACTTACTGCAGTCACAACTACGAGAAGTAAAGCTGCAATTGGGAGAAATAAATTCTGAATTGGGAGAAATAAAACCGGAATTGTAAGATATATAGTCACAACTACAGGAAATAAAGTCACAATGGTGAGAAATAAATTCAGAATTGGAAGAATTCAAATCAGAATGGCGAGATATATATTCACAACTACGAAAAATTGAGACACAATTGTGAGAAATTCAGAATTAGGAGAAATAAAATCAGAATTGCAAGATATACATTTACAACTACGAGAAATAGAGTCGCAATTGTGAGAAATAAATTCAGAATTAGGAGAAATAAAATTTAAATTGCAAGATATATATCCATATCTATAAAAAAAGCCGCAATTGTGAGAAATGAATTCAGAATTGGGAGAAATAAAATTGGAATTGCGAGATATGTATTCTTATCTATAAAAAAGGCGCAACTGTGAGAAATAAAGACAGAATGGCAAGACAGAGACACAATAACGGGAAATAAAGTCGCAATCATGCGGAGATGGGCTTCAATGATGGCAAAATTCTATTTATTTATTTTACTTTTGTTTTATTTTACGCTTTCAATAATTGAGTCCTTGCAGATGGGAAGGAAATGTAAGGTTCTTGTATGTGTAGCCTTTTGGTATGACCTACAGCATTCAGCCTTCTGCTTATGTCTATGACATATTTACATATATATTCACACATTTGTTATGATTCATTTATATTATATTATTATAAACATCCTGCCTCACCAATCTGTATGTGTTTTGAGTAGATAACGTGTTTATCCAGATACCCAGCTATGCGTGTTGGTCTTCACCCCGTGTGGGAAACTCTGTTGACTGCTCATGGGGTCGAAGTTGAAGTCCAGAGCATCGCCATCCATGAGCGTGTCGTGAAGGACGGTTTCTACGTCACACTCCAGCTGCTCAATCGACATGTCATCTAAGTCACTGGGCAGCCGCTCCGGGTGGCTGTGATGGTGGTGAGGTCCCGGTCTGTGCCTGTGGAAAACGTTGCCATTGGTGTAATTTGGCATCCCGGCTTCGCCTCCGCCTCTTCCCAGTTGAGCGTGATGAGGCAGGTGTGGTTGTAGCTTCATGTTACCGAGGCGAACAGGATGCCCATGGGGCAAAAGGGCACAGCCATTCATGCCCATTGCTGGCGAGGGCAACTGATGAAGCGTGCGCGGGTGCGCATGCAGGTGAGGATGCGTGATCATTTTGCCCCCCTGTCCCATTTGTCCTTGACTAGCATAGCTAGGTAGCACCCGTCGCCCTTCTCCAGACCCCACTGACTCTAAAGGCTGCATCATGTCCCCTCTTGGATGTGCATCTGCGCTCAGCAGCTCTTTGAGCAGCCCTGCAGCACAGTTGTACTGACTCACAAAGGGTCCGTAGCCTCCTGGTTGACTGTCCGATAAAGTCGGTATGGCAATGGGACCCAGTCCGCCCACCCCGGCCTGTACATACAGGCACTTCCGGTAGTCCTGCTGGACTTGGGGCTGAGGACCCATAATGGGGGAGTTGTAAGACGGGTACCCAGGGCTACCCTGCATCATGGGCGAAGACAGTGCAGTTTGGGCATCTTGGCTGCCCTGGGTGTTATTTTTGGGTGAGATGAGGTTGAGGTTGTCTAAGAGATTGTCATTCATCACGTTCTCGGAACCGTGGTGACCCGTCACTTCGGAAAGGCTGGGGAGGGGGCCGCCCAGTTTGGTGCCTGGGTACCCGATGGGAACCTCACCGGCCTCGTCCTCCTCAGGTAGGAAGGGTGAGCGACGGCCGCTGAGCGTACTGGCATCAGAGCTGGCACGGGTACGAAATGTGGTCCAGGGTTCAAAGTCATCATTGCTGTGAGAGTTGGGGCTGCCGAGCCATTTTGGGTACTGAGAACCAGGACTGTTAGAACCACCGTCCAGTCCACTCTGCAACGACATCTACAGATACAAAAGAAGAGCTATGAAAACCAACTGTAACACATTATTGCTCAGATATATATTGCTGTAAGTCACTTTTACACCGTCTACACTGGAAGTAGCACAACTATTGATCATCTCATTAATGCAAACCAATGAGATTTAAGTTTGAGGCCATGAATTATTTTTAAACTGAATTTGACTGGAAAAAGGAAGGAAAAAAAAAAAATTTTCTGAGTTGTTTTAGAACAGAGAAGTAATTTTACACAGAATTTTAGCACCACTAAAAATTGTGCATAAAAATGTTTTAATTATTTTAATTCGTTTTTTTTTCATTCAACTTTTTGATATATTATTTGTTTAAATTAGTAGTCCTGAGACCAGAACCATAACAAGTTGGCTTCGCAGATATAAACAAAAATATATAACAGATGAAATAAAATTAAAATTAAATTAAAAACTCAAACAAACAAATGTCACATTATATTCGTAAAAAATGTTTTCGGTTTCAGATGTTCTGGGAAAATAAAGTAGATTGAAGTGCATCAAAAATAGAAATCAACTACAGGCATGTTGTAATGCAGCACAATTTATGCTTTTCAGTGTTGACCGCTTTATAAATTACAATGCCAACAATTTAGTTGAGGTGTTGCAATGTGCCACTTATACAGACAGAAAAATCAAAGACAAGATTTTTTTAACAGTATGTATAATTAAATAACTGATTGCAGAAGCCTTATGTTGAGTGATGCTTACAGTAGTTTAAACCAATACATTGATGTTTTGGCACACAGTGAATCTGCACCTAGTGAGCAAGCAGAGATTTTTTTTCCCCCTCAACTGACCTTTTTCTTGGCTGCTCGTCCACGGCTCTTTATGAACTTGCTGTTGTTGTCCATGGAAGTGGCTCTCCGGCGTGGAGACTTGCCGCTCTTTCCCCCCTCAGGGTTCAGCATCCACCACGAGCTCTTCCCCGTTCCTTCATTCTGGACGCGCATGAAACGACTGTGCAAGGACAGATTGTGTCTGATTGAGTTCTGTCAGGGAGAGAGAGAGAGAGAGAGAGAAAGAACGAGATGAGAACATGAAAATTTTAGTATAGACATCTGACAGAAAACCAATCATAAGAAGTGGAAATGACCTGCAATTGTCCAAATCAATGTCATAATATCATGCTTCAATGTTGTAAGACACTCAGATATAACAAAACATACGAGATAAACCAGTCACATAAAAGAGAAGTGACTTTTGATTGACAAAACAGCCATTATTTTATTATCTTATGTTACCAAATCACTTAATAATAATAATAATAATAATAATAATAATATTTTATTACTTGCACTTGCACACAATCACAGACAATCATATACAAGCAGCAGCCTTCTCAGAGCCTAGTGACAATATGAAGTAGAGCAATAGCCAGTTAGCTGGCAGAGGAAAAGCTGTAATAGTCATGTCCTTTTTGGAGGCACACACTGAACTCAACCTATACACATACATCCTGCGCTAATGATATTTTGTCTGCTTCAGTTTTTCCATTCACACCCTGACCAGACCTACATCTACTAAGAAAGAGAAGAGAGACTATCATAGTACAATTTAAAAGTCTCAAATATTTTGCTAGCTTAACTCTTATCGTGATTTCTTTGGGGAAAAGTGACGTCATTCAGGCCTGAACTGCTCATTGAGAAGAGATGAACAGGAAAAAGTAAACCATACAGACATTTAGAAGAGGACAGAGGACAAACTCAAGAATGAAATTGTGATTGGTAATTTGTTTTGTGTGGTATTTTGATGATCCCATGCCATCATAATTATTAAAGTATAAAATTAACAGTGTTACCAGAGGTCATAACCAGAGCATGTGAGCGGAGCGGAGTGGTAATATTTCCTTAAGAGCGCAGAGCGCCTTTCTGAAGATTCCGCTCCGCTCGCTCAATACGCTCAGCGCCACTCACTCAACCCAGAATGCCATTTGGTGATTTGCTTGTTCGAGATCGAGAATCTGTAGAGATCGAGAATAGTAGAGCAGTTATGGAGTTCAGATATTGTTTCAACGAAGTTGCAAGCCTTATACATAAATGTAAAGTAAAAATCAAAGTTAAGAATGAGCAGGGAGAAGAAACTGAGAGGGAGTGCGGGGAGACTGTTAAAGTTAGTACAGATTCATATTGATTACAGAGAGCACGAAGATGTGCTACGCAAACATGGTGCAGCAAAAGGTGAGCTAGTTACATACCATAATAAATGAATAAACAGGTAGGCTAAGGTTATATTCGGTTGTACGGAGCCCCGATCATGACATGCAGACAAAATCACGGCCACGAATTTAGAATAGGCTAGTTCTCTTTTATGCTAGGACTACATTATGGCCACGAATTAAGAATTAATTTTTTCGTTTAGTCTAAATTATGGCCACGAATTAAGTATTCGTTCTCTTGTTTAGACTTAGCTGGCACGAATTCATTCGTTCGTTAATTCGTTCATTCCCTAGTTTTAGTAGGCCTAAATCGTGGAATGAATTATTATATTTCGTAATTACTTATTAAAATCATTATTGCTTAAAATTAATAAATAATAATAAATTAATAAAAAAAATAATAAAACCTGCTGACGTCGTAGAAACGAATTGTTAATTCAAATTATATTCGGAGCTCTGTAGTTATTAAATAATCTCAGTTAAACTGTAGACCTAAGCTAACACACAGCTGTATATAGGCCTAAATACAGAACTACAGAGTACAGAAGATATTAGCCTACACCACTTAGGCCTATTAAAATATTATTTAAAAAAAAACTGACCCGAACCAATAGATAGTCCTACAGAATGTAGGCTAGATATAGGCAGCAGTAAGTTATAATCTAATATAATGCACGCAAATTTGTTATTTACAGAACTGAGCGGGAATTGGTTTACGGCGAGCGTGAGCGGAATATTAACGGAACGCTTGCTTGGGCGGTTAGAGCGACTGAGTGG
>NW_015542355.1:1329660-1332313 GCF_001515605.1 Sinocyclocheilus anshuiensis | reverse complement strand
TGTATATATGTGTATATATATATACTGTTTTAATCATGAAACATATGTACGCAAAACAGTTGCTTGATTTTAAGTCTGATATATAATGATTTACATTAATCAGGTGTTAATTTATTAACTATTCTGACCAATTAAATTAAGCAGTGCAAAAATCTGATCTCCACATACATACAGTAAAAAGGTGAAAATGTTCACTTTCGAGCCCCATTTTAACTGTAGTTATACAAGATTAAAGCAGTCTGCAGAGTTTAACTTTCAGTTCTGAGCAGAGCATGTGAGCGGTGCGGAGCGTGAGTGGAGTGGTAATATTTCCTTAAGAGCGCAGAGCGCCTTTCTGAAGATTCCGCTCCGCTCGCTCAACCCAGAATGCCGTTTGGTGATTTGCTTGTTCGAGATCGAGAATCTGTAGAGATTGAGAATAGTAGAGCAGTTATGGAGTTCAGATATTGTTTCAACGAAGTTGCAAGCCTTATACATAAATGTAAAGTAAAAATCAAAGTTAAGAATGAGCAGGGAGAAGAAACTGAGAGGGAGTGCGGGGAGACTGTTAAAGTTAGTACAGATTCATATTGATTACAGAGAGCACGAAGATGTGCTACGCAAACATGGTGCAGCAAAAGGTGAGCTAGTTACATACCATAATAAATGAATAAACAGGTAGGCTAAGGTTATATTCGGTTGTACGGAGCCCCGATCATGACATGCAGACAAAATCACGGCCACGAATTTAGAATAGGCTAGTTCTCTTTTATGTTAGGACTACATTATGGCCACGAATTAAGAATTAATTTTTTCGTTTAGTCTAAATTATGGCCACGAATTAAGTATTCGTTCTCTTGTTTAGACTTAGCTGGCACGAATTCATTCGTTCGTTAATTCGTTCATTCCCTAGTTTTAGTAGGCCTAAATCGTGGAATGAATTATTATATTTCGTAATTACTTATTAAAATCATTATTGCTTAAAATTAATAAATAATAATAAATTAATAAAAAAAATAATAAAACCTGCTGACGTCGTAGAAACGAATTGTTAATTCAAATTATATTCGGAGCTCTGTAGTTATTAAATAATCTCAGTTAAACTGTAGACCTAAGCTAACACACAGCTGTATATAGGCCTACATACAGAACTACAGAGTACAGAAGATATTAGCCTACACCACTTAGGCCTATTAAAATATTATTTAAAAAAAAACTGACCCGAACCAATAGGTAGTCCTACAGAATGTAGGCTAGATATAGGCAGCAGTAATTTATAATCTAATATAATGCACGCAAATTTGTTCTTTACAGAACGGAGCGGGATCTGAGCGGGAATTGGTTTACGGCGAGCGTGAGCGGAATATTAACGGAGCGCTTGCTTGGGCGGTTAGAGCGACTGAGTGGAGCGCACGTCCATAGCGCGGAAAACGTAGCGGAGCGTCACACCGCTCCGCTTCGCTCACATGCTCTGGTCATAACATAGTTATTTCATAATAAATAATGGTAAAAATAAAAGAGTAAATGTGACATTTATTAATGGTGTTGTGTGATGAATGTCTGATGATTGAAGTGTTTTCAAATTAAGTGAAGTGTAAATTGAAGTTTTTTGTAATGATGAACAACAAACATTAAAAATAATATAAGTAAATAATGACAAATGGCTATAATTACTAATTTTTCCCTCAAAAATAGAAAAAATAAATACATTTAATAGTTATTTGCGTCATTGATAGTAGTTGGTATCAGATCTAAAAGCAAATTTGTGATATCCATCCTTATTCTGTATTAGCATAAAATTGGGACAAGAAATTATGATGATAAGTGCAGAAAATAAAACCCATCCAACATATAATCCATAATAATAAAAAAATGTGAAATATGAATATGAGGCCTGTTTTAGTATAATTCAAGTAATGTACAAAAGAAAAGAAGAAAGTTAGAAATTGCAACCATACAAACAGACCACATGGATCCACATGTAAAAACACTTTGGATCTTTCAAAGGGAAGAGTTGCTGGTTATATTCTTATTATGTGTCTCTAAAACATTCAAAAAACTAAATCTTTGTGTGAAGACTTACTAAATCAACACTAGAAAGTTGAAGCAGTTTGACTGTATTGGTCCAAGCAAATTAAGTATTTATGTATTACTACATTTTAAATAAAAAAAATCAAGTGTCACTTTACTGGCGGGGTGACCTGCCTGTTTCCTGTGTAACAGGAAGTAAATTGGTAGGGAGAGGGAAAGCAGAGGCTCAAGCCTCAGAAGAAGGTCAGCAGAAGGTCAACCTTTGATGCTGAAGGTCATGACCACAGAGGTCAAGTCAAGGGAAATGCGGCTTCTACATCACAGAATCAGTGAAGAGAACGCCCGCATAGATTCGAACAGGGTGAATGAGTAAGTGCGCAGGGGGTCTGGAAACACCCGTTCTGGATCTTCTGTCTGACCCGTTTAACTGGCCCTACTAGGATAAGAATAATGAGGGAAAACAGAGCGGAGGAAAGGATGCTGAGTGAGAGGAAAAGGAAGAACTGGAGGAATAGAGATAAAATGAGAAAGAGAGGTACCAGTATGGAAAGTAAAGTGGTGAAGAAGGGAGGTAGTATGCATTGAGTCATGAAGGAGGAGGAGGAGGAGGAGTGTCGAGGTAGAGGCGGGGCAGCGGGAATGT
>NW_015542355.1:1326987-1329633 GCF_001515605.1 Sinocyclocheilus anshuiensis | reverse complement strand
CGCGAGAGAGAGAGCGAGAGAGAGAGAGAGAGAGACAGAGAGAGAGAGACAGACAGAGAGAGAGCGCGGGCGAGAGAGAGAGAGAGAGAGAGAGAGAGAGAGAGACACAAAGAAAGACAGAAATAAAAAAGACAGACAGAAATAATAGGGATGCCTGGATATTAAAATTCAGTCCAATATTAATAGTTGATAATCAATATGTTCAGGCCGATAACGCTAAAAGGGCTAATATTAAAATTCTATTTTGTTCTTTTATAATATTTAAAATATATAATGTAAGAAAATATAATTCTAATATATATATAATTTTCATATCTGCTGATATTAAAGTTCTATATTAATTCTATTTATATTTTTATGACTATTTTGTAATTAAAATTAAATGAATTTTTACCATTGTTTTATTATTAAAAATAAAACATTTCAAATTAAAATCAATGTTAAAGGGGTCATATGATGTTGCTAAAAAGAACATTACTGGAACTATCGGTTATCGACAAAAATCCATGCCGATAGTTTTCCGGGTTGCATCCATTGCTGGAGCGGCTGAGAAGCTGAGAAGGGTCTGCTGTCATTACACAGTACGAGAGCGGCCTCTAGTGATTGAACTCACAGACAGCACGTGCTATTTGTTTAGACACGTGATACTGCACCACTATTTTAGTTTTTGTTCAGTATCAATTTTAAAACGATCGGTTAATTAATCGGTATCGGCCAGTGTGGTCCAACCTAGCTATCGGTATTGGCAAAATCCACTATCGGTCGACCTCTATTTGAGACTTTAGTCTTTGCAACTTTAGGGATCTTATCTATTCACGAATAGCTTGTAAAACTCCAAAGAGAAAGGAAAAATGAGAAATCATATCATATGACCCCTTTAAATGCTATTTAAACATTACAACATTATAATATACAATATTAAAAATGAATATTAAATTTGAGATTTCCTAAATTAAACAGTGTTATTTCATTTTTTATGATTCAATTTAAGTGATCGTTAGTTGACAGCAAAGGCAATGTAAAAGTATCAGTAACCATTATAGTACCATTATACTGTACATTCCAAAGAAAAATTGCACCATAATACACTCAGTATTTTTCATACATACTCTCATTCAAATAACATTCATGACAATAAAAATTATAATTTTATTTATAACATTAAAAATAAATGTGCATTTTTCTAACATGTAAAAGGTTTTACAAATTTAAAACAACCTGTTCTTATCAGTAAAACATACTTTTACTAAACACTTTTAATTTTTCAGTTTTTTTTTATCAAAAACTTTGCTATACCAAAAACATAATTTGACAAAATGTTGTCTCTTGAAACTCTACACTTCACTCCTATAAAGAAGAAAAGACAGTTAAAGAAAGAAAGAAAGAAAGAAAGACAGTTAAAGAAAGAAAGAAAGACAGTTAAAGAAAGAAAGAAAGAAAGAAAGAGGATGTTGTGAGTGTTCCAGGGTACTCATGCATAAATTCATCTAGTCATATTAGCAGATCACACACACACACAGTCACATTCAGAACACACACTTTGCACATGCACACCAGGCCGGGCGGCAGGATATGAGTCACTACAGGAATGCGACGGAGAAGGTCTTACAGTTTTCTAATCAAACTGGTGATCACACGTTCAAAAAGAACAAAATTACGCTAATGCCTGAATAATTTCAGGTTCAGGTATGGTTATTTACTCAATACCCTCAAAATAGATTTAAGCCTGCAGTTAGTCTTTGACTACTGATCTCAGGGTCAGCTTTATAATGTACAGTACAGGAAGTGAGTAATAGCCAGGTTTGCATGAAATCTGTTCCCCCAAAAATCAGAAAAAGGCCCTTTAGATTTCTACAAATATTCATAAACAGACACATCAGCGCATCAATTCAACTGTCACAGATGTCAATTCTGGATGCTGTTTGAATGCACACAAATGCAAATGAGATTTGAGAGCTTAGGTAGATTTTCAATAACAAATGAAATTTCATTTTGTTCCTCACACAACACTACTGTATGGCTTCAAAGATTCGAAAAATAGCACACAAGTTATTTTGGAAGGATGTGAAAAAATTATGACAGAATTGTAATGTTTGGGTGAATAAGTGTAGTAATGTTTGGGTGAATTAACCTAGTAATTCTGGTCTGACATCAGTACATGGGACATCTATACATGGTGTGGGGCCTTCGCCTCTCTCTACCCTTCTCTTATCACAGGTATGCAAGGTATTTCAAGGCTACAGAATGACCTTTGGTCTCAGATCTGGGATATCCCCAACTGATCTACGACAGTAAAGAAAAGTGTGCATTAAAATCCCCTTTGGGTAAGATCTGAGTCAACTGAAGTGTGAGATGAAAAACTGTGGACCTATGCACCAATTTCTACAGAGATGGGTGGGAAGTGTGCTAAGGGTTTGTGCAAATTGAAACTCATCTAATTTCAGGCTGTTACATAAAGGTTTGTCAGTTTGCCAGTCAAACAGAATCAGCTCCACATGCAATAAATGAAATCAATGAGATGCAGCCATCATGATTAAAAATTTGCATGGGCACATGCCACTCAAATTACATTGTGTTACAGTTATTTACTGTTATTTTTAATTAACCTGAATAAATAAAATATTTTGTTAAAATATTTATTTAAAA
>NW_015542355.1:1323634-1326977 GCF_001515605.1 Sinocyclocheilus anshuiensis | reverse complement strand
TTATATATATATATATATATATATATATATACGCACACAATTACATCGTTATAATTATTTGTTATCTAAAATAAAACTACATAAATAAATAAATAAAATATATTTAATGAAAATACATTTAATAAATTAATTATAATTAATGAATTTATGAAATTATAAATATAAACTGAATTCAATGACACAGTTCTGGCATACTCATGATAATTCTTTGCAGGTCAGTATGACAAATTGGTAAACAGAAGTGAATTTGCTTGTAGTACCCAGGTGCAGTGGCAAATAATTGTGTGTGATGCTATAACGGGTGTGTGTGCATGTGTGAAAAACACATTTCTATTATAATCCTCAGAGCTATTTCTGCAGTGATAGGTGCCAATAGGCTGTGCTGAAGGGGTCACTATGTAATTGAGTGTGTGTGTGTGTGCGCATGTGTGTGTGTGCACGTGTGTGCGCGTCAGATCTCCTGAGGGATTTATAAACAAGTCCGAGAAACCCCATCTGCATCCTGTCTGACACCCCAGACAGCACACACACTGACTGCCACTCAATAACAAGCAAGCATTATTAATCAGCCATCACCTTCACAACTTACAACTCATCAACATAACCAAACCAACTCACACTGACAATAAAGACAACAATGATTTTAAACAGATCACCTTAAAGGATTAGTTCACTTTCAGAATAAAACATTCCTGATAATTTACTCTCCGCCATGTCATCCAAAATGCTCGTATCTTTCTGTCGCAAAGAAATTAAGGTTTTTGAGGAAAACATTCCAGGATTTTTCTCCATATAATGGACTTCAATGGTGGCCAGTGGGCTGAAGTTTCAAACTGCAGTTTCAGTGCAGCTTCAAAGGGCTCTACACGATCCCAGCCAAGGATTAAGGGTCTTGTCTAGCGAAACGATCGGTCATTTTCTAAAAAAAATAAAAAAATAAATTATTAAATTTAACCACAAATGCTCGTCTTGCATCCTGCAAATCCTGGAATGTTTTTCTCAAAAACCTTAATTTCTTTGCGACTTGAAGAAAGAAAGACATGAACATCTTGGACAACACGGGGGTGAGTAAATTATCAGGAATTTTTATTCTGGAAGTGAACTAATCCTTTAATTAGAAAGCTATACAAGTCATTTTCCGAATTGGAGTAAAATATAAAACAGGTAATTGTGAGATAAAGTTTACAGTAAGCGTCATCTGTTCACAATTATGAGATACAGTCACATTGTGAGACATCAAGTCACAATTATGAGAAAAAGTAGCAACTGAGATAAAAAAAGTCACATTGTGAGACATTAAGTCACAATTTTGAGATGTAAAGTCACAACTGTGAGATATTAAGTCATATTGTGAAACACTGCCACAATTAAGAGATACCTGTATAGTCACAGCTGTGAGATAAATCATGCGATGATCACATTGTGAGACCTTAAGTCACAATAATGAGATATAAAGTTGCATGTAACATTGTGAGATATTAACACTGTGAAACATGACTCATAATTATGAAATACAGTCACACGATTGTGAGATAATGAAGTTGCATTTGTGAGATATGAAGACTTCTTTAATTTTGAGGTCTAGATATAGACACTTAGGGCTACTGTTTTATCAGTATTTGGGTTTGAAGAATGCGGCTGTGGCACTGTCTGCACTAAAAGAGAGCAGAGCAGTCAACACGTTATGCACTTGCTTTGTTACGGTAATAACGGGAAGGCCTGCAGTGTAGACACGGTGTAAAATGCTCTACTGAGAACACATTCAAACATTGGCGCCAGTGGATTGGATAACTCCTACACAGCTGTTTGACTGGAACCAGTCAGCCGTGAAGTCTTGACAACGAAAGCCAGTCCGAGTAAACAAGCAGCGCTTCCAAAGACCAGGTGCGAACTGACAGATAAGTGCCTGATGTTCACACATAAACATAATACCACACCTCCCTCCCTGCCATATGCACAGAAAGCAGTAAACGTACCGTTTGAAATGGATGTCAAAGATTTTTTTTTTTTCATTTGAGAAAAAAAAAAATTGGAGAAATAGATGAGGAATGGGATCAGGACATGATGAAAGCTGGACTCGAACCTGCCAGGTTCCATGTGTGCACCAAGGCTCAATATGTCTGGTAACTAGGCATATATATATAAAATATACATATAAATATAAATAGATAGACAAAAATACATGTCAAAAAGTGCTTTTCCCGAGTTCTGATTGAGACAATAGATACCACACCTCCCTCCCTGCCATATGCACAGAAAGCAGTAAACGTACCGTTTGAAATGGATGTCAAAGATTTTTTTTTTTTCATTTGAGAAAAAAAAAAATTGGAGAAATAGATGAGGAATGGGATCAGGACATGATGAAAGCTGGACTCGAACCTGCCAGGTTCCATGTGTGCACCAAGGCTCAATATGTCTGGTAACTAGGCATATATATAAAATATACATATAAATATAAATAGATAGACAAAAATACGTCAAAAAGTGCTTTTCCCGAGTTCTGATTGAGACAATAGTGTCAGTGGGTGAGATTTCAGTGAGAAGAGATAAACACAAGTGGAATGTACAAGTTCAACACAGAACGGCAAGAGGTCCTTAGAGATAAGCTGTGACAAGAGACTTCAATGGGCTAACCACTTCCTCCTGCGCACATCCGCTTTATCTCTCTCTCTCTCTCTCTCCTTCATTGTAAATATTTAACACTGAAGTGAAAAAGAAGAGAATAAAAACATTTGTGTGTCAGGGAACCTGTTACGAATGAAAAACTTAGGTTAGTAGTTCTTTTATTAGTATTCTATATGTATATACATACATACATGCAGCATCATTCAGTGTTCATAATTTTTCCTTTTTATTCAGCAGAACTTGCCATTTACTTTTTCAGAAATCTGTTCAGTATTAAATTATTGTGCGTAACATGCCCTGGACAGTTTATGATACAGGCTTAACTGATACCTTACATTTTGTGGTGGGGTGAGGTGATCTCTTTGAATAGCAACTACCCAGAACACTCTAGAAACCACATAGCAAAGTATTAAAAACCAATTAGAGCTCCTTAGCAACCACATACTGTAGGCAACTATGGCGTTATTTTACTGACAAATGTCGAGAGCGCATTATTGTAGCGCGAAAGCACATTAATACAATGCGCGAGCGTGAATCTCTCCGCTCGCGCTCGGATTTCCTTTGCTCTCGCACAAAACTGGACTCGCGCGCTCAGATACACGCTGCTCTCGCCCGGAGAGAGTGCGCGCACTTAAAACGTGTCTCTCCTCTCACTCAAACTGTCCTGTGCACTCGCAAATCTCTCTGTGCTCATGCGCTATAGATATTAATTATTTTC
>NW_015542355.1:1309372-1311824 GCF_001515605.1 Sinocyclocheilus anshuiensis | reverse complement strand
TTTAAAGTGATAATTAACTGAAAATGTATTTAATTATAAACATAAACTGAATTCAATATCAGACCTCAAACACAGATTTCAGACCTTCCAGTGACGCCTACAGAAATACAGTAGCACTGTAATCTGGAGTAGATTCTCACAGTAACAAGTAAGCACCTGGAGTACTAAAAGCACCTGCACTTATGTAGAAATCTCTAGCTAGATTAAACACGCAGGCTGCACTTTACCTTCATTTCATGTGGTCGCAGAGATGAGGGACAGGAAAAGATGACGAACACGATGAGATGTACATAAACATACACACGGACTGTAATCTACCTGATACTGCTGTAAAGAATAACACAACCCTGCTCATGCCTACCATTAGGGATAAACGCAAAAACTGCAAAGAGCCCTAATCTTGCTTGTTCAAAGTCTGTTTTCTTTTTTCTCTTGGTTAGTAGTTAGAAAACATATGCACAAGTGAGTGTAAGTGTGTGTATTAGTGTGCATACTGGCAGCTGGGTTATTTTGAGAGAGTGAGACAGAGACAGAGACAGAGGGACAAAGAGAAAAACTTGACGTCCCACATGTGCAGTTAGAGAGAGGGCCCATCGCCCTCCTTGGCCCATCCGTTCAGGAAAAGCTGCGTGAAGCTGATAGGAGCCCCGTCTGCCCTTCCGCTCTGCCAGACCCCGGAGCTCTGCGCGGGCACAGACTAGACCCACACAGGGGCCTCCAACGGGACCTTTGGGGAGTAAAATGCCCTAATAAATTATACAAAGACCTGCCCTATGATGTAGCGAGGAGACTCAGCGCCAAACAGGAAGTTACCTTTGATAAGAGGAACGCTTCTCTGTGTTGTCTGACATGTGAAGAGAGTCTCTGATTGCAGTACTGCTTATCAGTCAGTCACTGTAACGGTTAAATAAAGTTTTTGCAGCTATAAGCAACAATACTAAGTAGTCCGACTGCGAAAAATGATTAACTGTAGTTTCAAATAAAACTAAGCCGTTTAGCACTTTGAACCCTTTAATCTTGCCCAAAGCCACTTTTTATTGCTCAGAGGTTGCTATTTTACGTTTTGGAGTTATATCCGTTATGGCAATATCAACGTTGTCTCGGATGTTTCTGAAAAATGAAAAAAAAAAAAAAAGTATCTTAAGCCCACCAAGGATGCATTTATTTGATTAAAAATATGTTAAATACAGGGTAAAAAGAGTAATATTGTGAAATATTATTGCAATTTACAATGGTTTTCTATTTGAATTTATTTTTAGATATACAGTGCCTTGCAAAAGTATTCATACCCCTTCATTTTTCCCCCCCACGTTTTATGTTGCAGCCTTATGCTAAACTGCTTTAAATTACTTTTTTTCCCACATCAGTTTACACTCCATACACCATAATGACAAAGCACAAAACAGGTTTGTTACAATTTTGCAAATTTATTAGAAATAAAAAACTGAAATGAGACACTTGAAATTTAGCTCAGGAGCATTCATATCGCTTGTAGATGTTACTACACTTCGAGTGGAGTTAAACTGTGGCAAATTTACTTGAATGAGTATGATTTGGAAAGTCACACACCTCTCAGAAAAGTTCTAACAGCTGAAAATGCATATCAGAGCAACAACAAAGCCCTGAGGTAAAAAAAACTGCCTGTAGAGCTCAGAAACAGGCTTGTGTGAAGGCACAGATCTGGGGAAGAGTTCAAAAAAAAATTCTGCTGCATTGAAGGTTCACAGAAGCATGTAGTCTCCATTATATATAATGGAAGATGCTTGGAACAACAAGGACTCTTCCTAGAGCTGGTCGCCCAGCCAAACTGAGCAATTGATGGAGAAGGGCCTTGGTTATACTGGTGACCAAGAAGCTGATGGTCACTCTAGTTGAGCTCCATGATCATATATGCAGATGGGAGAAACCTACAGAAGGACAAACATCACTGCAACAGTCCACCGATCTGGGCTTTATGGCAGTGCGGCCAAACTCAATCCTCTCCTCAGTGAAGACACATGAAAACACACTTGGAATTTGCAAAAAAGCACCCAAAGGACCCTCAGACTGAGAAACAATATTCTCTGGTTTGATGAACCTCAATTCTAAGCATCATGTTTGAAGGAAATCAGGCACTGCTCATCACCTGCAGAGTACCATCCCAAAAGTAAAGTGTGCTGGTAGCAGCCTCATGCTGTGGGGCTGTTTTTCAGCGGGAGGGACTGAGGGACTCGTCAGAGTAGAAGGAAAGCTCAATGCACCAAAATATTGAGATAGCCTTAATGAAAACCTAGTCCAGAGCATTCAGAATCTCAGACTGGGCCGAAGGTTCACCTTCCAACAGGACAATGACCCTAAGCACACAACAAGAATGGCTCATAGACAACTCTGTGAATGTGCTTGAGTGGCCCAGCCAGAGCCTGGGATTGAACCCAATCAAATATTTCTGGAGAAACCTGAAAATGTGCATCTG
>NW_015542355.1:1293298-1307859 GCF_001515605.1 Sinocyclocheilus anshuiensis | reverse complement strand
TTATGGCAATATCAACGTTTTCTCGGATGTTTCTGAAAAATGAAAAAAAAAAAAAAAAGTATCTTAAGCCCACCAAGGATGCATTTATTTGATTAAAAATATGTTAAATACAGGGTAAAAAGAGTAATATTGTGAAATATTATTGCAATTTACAATGGTTTTCTATTTGAATTTATTTTTAGATATACAGTGCCTTGCAAAAGTTTTTTTTTTTTTTTTTTTTTTTCCCCCACGTTTTATGTTGCAGCCTTATGCTAAACTGCTTTAAATTATCCCACATCAGGACAGTTGAAATTTAGCTCAGGAGCATTCATATCACTTGTAGATGTTACTACACTTCGAGTGGAGTTAAACTGTGGCAAATTTATTTGAATGAGTATGATTTGGAAAGTCACACACCTCTCAGAAAAGTTCTAACAGCTGAAAATGCATATCAGAGCAACAACAAAGCCCTGAGGTAAAAAAAACTGCCTGTAGAGCTCAGAAACAGGCTTGTGTGAAGGCACAGATCTGGGGAAGAGTTCAAAAAAAAATTCTGCTGCATTGAAGGTTCACAGAAGCATGTAGTCTCCATTATATATAATGGAAGATGCTTGGAACAACAAGGACTCTTCCTAGAGCTGGTCGCCCAGCCAAACTGAGCAATTGATGGAGAAGGGCCTTGGTTATACTGGTGACCAAGAAGCTGATGGTCACTCTAGTTGAGCTCCATGATCATATATGCAGATGGGAGAAACCTACAGAAGGACAAACATCACTGCAACAGTCCACCGATCTGGGCTTTATGGCAGTGCGGCCAAACTCAATCCTCTCCTCAGTGAAGACACATGAAAACACACTTGGAATTTGCAAAAAAGCACCCAAAGGACCCTCAGACTGAGAAACAATATTCTCTGGTTTGATGAACCTCAATTCTAAGCATCATGTTTGAAGGAAATCAGGCACTGTTCATCACCTGCAGAGTACCATCCCAAAAGTAAAGTGTGCTGGTAGCAGCCTCATGCTGTGGGGCTGTTTTTCAGCGGGAGGGACTGAGGGACTCGTCAGAGTAGAAGGAAAGCTCAATGCACCAAAATATTGAGATAGCCTTAATGAAAACCTAGTCCAGAGCATTCAGAATCTCAGACTGGGCCGAAGGTTCACCTTCCAACAGGACAATGACCCTAAGCACACAACAAGAATGGCTCATAGACAACTCTGTGAATGTGCTTGAGTGGCCCAGCCAGAGCCTGGGATTGAACCCAATCAAATATTTCTGGAGAAACCTGAAAATGTGCATCTGCCCCTATCCAACCTGACAGAGCTTGAGAGGTGAAGAGGTGAGGAGAAGAATGGCAGATAATTGCAAAATGCTGATGAGCAAAGCTTGTCGCATCATACCCAAAAAAACCTTGAGGCTGAAAAGGTGCTTCAACGAAGTACTGAGTTAAGGGTATGAATACTAATGCAATGTACTTATTTAAGCGTTTTATTTGAAATAAATTTGCAGTTGTCACAAATCTGTTTTTTGCTTTGTCATTATGGTGTATGGAGTGTAAATTGATGTGGGAAAAAAAGTAATTTAAAGCAGGTTAACATAAGGCTGCAACATAAAAAAAGTGTGAAAATAAAATGAAGGGGTATGAATACTTTCGCAAGGCACTGTATGTGATGGCAAAGCTGAATCACACGATCCTTCAGAAATCATTCTAATATGCCGATTTAGTACTCAAGAAACATTTCTTATTATTATCAATGTCGAAAGCAGTTGTGCTGCTTAATATTTTTGGGGAAACCGTGATACCTTTTTTTTCAGGATTCTTTTATAACTAGAAAGTTCAAAAGCATTTATTTGAAATATAAATCTTTTGTAACATTATAAATGTCTTTACTGTCACTTTTGATCAATTTAATGCGTCTATGTTGAAAGTATTAATTTCTTTCGATAAAAAAAAAATCTTACTGACCCAAACTTTTGAACGTTAGTGTATACAGTAGTAAGAGTTTTCAGCAATACAACTCATTTGCCTGTTTTGGATGCTGGTCTTCAAACCAGGCTTCTTAACTAGCAGGACTTTCTAGGTCAACCACCAGCTTCCCCAGCAAATAGGCGTACTTGATTAGCAGTGTTTGAATCTCAGACCTTTGATTGCAGATGTGTGAGATTTTCTAAAGAAACATGTTGGATTTCTAAAGTCTGACGAGTCAAAAGTCTCTCTTTGCTCTCCATATAATCTCATTGCAGACTAAGAAAAAAACAGCAATATTAGAGAACTTGTTTGTGATTTTTGTTGCCTGTGAGGTGTTTTGTGCGGTTACACACATCTATTTCACTCAAACATGTTCACATGTGCACAGGGACAAAGAGGGCAGGAGGTCAGTCATCTCGACACCCACTGAGGTTTATCATGCTTTTCTAACTGCTTTCCACACCCCACCCAATCAATCCAATCCCACCTTTACGAACTAACTCTCATACACACGAGCAAACACCTGGGTTGAACGCAGATCTGTAGTTTTATCATTTCATGTGGTCACTCCAGGGAGGGGCAGGAAAGGCAGAGACAACTAAAAAGCATGTAAGGGAACAGCATGAAATGAAACGCATTCTCTCTCTCACACACACACAAATTTTGAAGGTGATTCAGCTCTTCTGTTGAATGAAATGAGTGAAATCTTCTATTATAATGTGTGTGTGTTTTGGGGGCTGTGAAACCAGAGCAACCTGCTGCAGCCTCTTTTTTTTCCATTCCGCTTTAATAACAGGGTGACCCGACATGAACTTTGTCACTCACTAAATAAGTTTGACTGTTCATTTCACCCTTTTAGGTCTTAAGACTTTTCAATTCCTTTTTAGTTCTCTCACATCTGGCTCAGGGTCAACTGGAAAGACTGAGACTACATAGAGGTTTGGCACACTGTCTTTAAAACGTACACAGGAGAAAGCTGGTTTGTACTAGTAAAGGCACTGAAGGTCTGAGATCAAGTACTTGTACTATTACAGAGAGAGTTGACTTTAAAACAAAAATGTGTGTCATCATTAACCCACCCTCATCATGTGGTTCCAGACTATTGAGACTTAGTTTTGTGGAAATTTTTATTTCAATATTCTTGCAGCTCTTTTCTGCACACCAAAACACACACTGACTAGGGATTGTCAAACTACAAAAAAAAACAAAAAACACAATAAAATATGGAGTTATGTGCTATATTCCAATTCTCCTCTGTGTGAGGAACTGAACAAATCTGAAATAATGGTTCACTGATAATCTTCTCTGCATTCAATTTTTTCCACTTTCAAGCAATGTTGTCCAGTGTCAACAACATCAAAACTGGTATGAGGCATCTTGATGTACCAAGTTTGAATATGCTTGTATGCGTAGTTGAGATAAGAGAGCAATTGTGCTACTTTTATGCCACTTTTCTGTCATTTTTGCAGCTCAGCAGCTCTCATCTCCATTTATATTAATTGTACAGAAAAGAGCGAATAGACTTTTATTTCAATATTCTTGCAGCTCTTTTCTGCACACCAAAACACACACTGACTAGGGATTGTCAAACTACAAAAAAAAACAAAAAACACAATAAAATATGGAGTTATGTGCTATATTCCAATTCTCCTCTGTGTGAGGAACTGAACAAATCTGAAATAATGGTTCACTGATAATCTTCTCTGCATTCAATTTTTTCCACTTTCAAGCAATGTTGTCCAGTGTCAACAACATCAAAACTGGTATGAGGCATCTTGATGTACCAAGTTTGAATATGCTTGTATGCGTAGTTGAGATAAGAGAGCAATTGTGCTACTTTTATGCCACTTTTCTGTCATTTTTGCAGCTCAGCAGCTCTCATCTCCATTTATATTAATTGTACAGAAAAGAGCGAATAGACATTCTGGAAAATAACTCTTTTTGTGCTTCACTGGAAAAAAAAAAAAAATAATTAATTTCCATTTTTGGGCAAACAACCTCTTTCAAACATCAAAAATGTTTGATTTGCTATAGCTCTAATCTAGCTTGCAGACTTGTATACATATATTAGGGCCTATGGAAGAGTGATTACCGCTGACCATACTTAATGCAATACAATCATCCAATATACTTCACTGTTTGCTATTTGAATATATTTTAAAATGTCATTTATTCCTGTCATGGCAAAGCTAAATTTTTAGCATCATTACTCCAGTCTTCAATGTCACATGATCATTCAGAAATAATTTTAATATACTGGTTTGATGCTCAAGAAACATTTTATTATTATACTTTTTTTTTTTTTTTCATTTTTTAATTCAAAATAACAGCATTTATTTGAAATATATATTTTTTTTGTAACAAATGTAAAAGTCTGTACTTTCTCTTGTGATCAATTTAATCCATCCTTTTAAATAAGTTTATTTTTTCTTTAAAAAAAAAAAAACTTACTCGCCCAAAAACTTTTATAGTGTATGCAAGAGCTCAATGAAAAATCTCTAAACCAAGGATACTTACTGGAAGTGACAACACATCTTTGCAGAGGAAGAAGAAAGGACATACACATCCAGGCCAAGGTCATGTGAGCAAGCCTTATCTATTCTCGTTCATCTCTGGCTTTTTCCCGCAAACAGAAAAGGCGTGTGCAAGCACTCTCTCTCTCTCTCTCTCACACACACACACACACACACACCTCTTTATCCTGGCTTTCCCACATCAACAAATGTCCACTCACTGCCTTTGACCCTCATGGTGAATGAAAAATTACTTTGAGAAATTCTGAAGTACGTTTTTTCTGCCACTTGTACATCTATCTTGAGAAAATAGAGACGTATTGCACGTTAAGCTGTGCCGGTGCCAGTTGACATAGTGCACATGTGGTAACGGTTCATGTCACAAGCCACTGAGAAAAATATAGACTTCCAGTAAGGCGCCAAGCATTGAGGGTCTTTCTGCCCACCGGTATCCAGTGAGCAGCAGCCTCCCCTGAGAGAGAAAGCAAGCGACAAACGGAACCGAGGGACCCCCTTCTGAGGGAACACCCTCTGAAGACAAGCACCTGGCCTTTGTGTGCATGTATCGGAGTAAACGTGCTTTTGTGGGTGTGTGCATTTGTGTGTTTGTTATGAGTGCATGTTTGCACGTGTACGTGTGTGTGTTACAGGATGCAGAGCCCCCCCTCAACTAGCCCCCAGAGGCCTGCAGGGGCGTGTGTGTTATTGTGAGACGGTGTAAAGAATAACACACCTCCTGTCCCTCCCCTGCTATTTCTTGCTCTGTCTCTCATTCTCCTCCCCAATACAAAAAAAAAATAAAAATATTTAAAGACAACTTAAAATAAAAAAATGAACAAATATACTTATTATTTTATTTATTTAAAAAAAAAAAAATGAAGTTTTTATTAAAAGAAAGGTTGATCAGCTGAGGATTTGATACGATTGCTAATTTCTCGTCATCAGGATATTTGATAAATTTATCTACCTCAAGCGAGTGTTTTTATGCAAATTTTGAAAATTGTATCTTTGTTTTTCCATTTCACATTTTTATGTGATATCCCTGAATTCACATACAAATTAAATAAATTTTCCACTTCACGTTTTTTTGCATTTTCCATTTCACAGTTGACATTTTTGGCATCATCAAAGGTTTATGGCATTGGTGAAGTCATGAGACCACTGAACAAGTCCAGTGTTGCTATGAACTAAAATTAAAACTAAAACTATTGAAAATAATTTTCAGAATTTGAAATAGACTGAAATGAAAAAACTAATGAAAATTAGAAAAATTAAATAAGCTGAAGGACTAAAATACTAAAACTAATACTGAAATAAAAATTTTATTGAAACTAAATGCGATAAATAAATATAAAAAAAAAATGACAAAAGCATAACAAACTTACTGAAACAAACTAAAATTAAAATATAAAAAATAAAAGCTAATTTTAAATATTAATAAATAATATTATATAAATAATAGTTTTTAAATAAAGTTATTATTGTCCGATTCTGGTCAGTGGATGATCAATCTGGGCGTTCCTACTACTAACTTTTCTGGCCACTTTAACAACTTCCCTCTTCTGCTGACGTAACCAAGACCAAGTAGGTGGGGTAAAGTAATATTATCCAGTAATATCACAGTCTAACATTCATGATTCAATCAAATGCTGAAAGCATTAATCGAGTCTGGTCCTATAATACCTCCATAAATCTCCACAGAACATCACATTCACAAAGATCTATGTCAGGGATGGGCAACTGGCGGCCCGCGGGCCGTATCGTATACGGCCTGCAGTGTCTTTTAGTACGGCCCGCTGGATCATATTAGACTCGGATGATCAATTTTAAAACATTTGAAAAGCAAGTCACGTAAAGATTGCTTTCAGTTTATGATGTTAATACTATCTCCAACCAGGAGAGGTCGCTAGTTTCCAGCCGCTCCCCTATTAATTTCAGCGTAGTAGGATGTGCACTCTAATGTAAACATTCACTAACATTAGCAAATAATAAATGAAAAACTGACCATAAAAACAGTATTTTCAAGTCAACATGGTAAACAGATTATCTTTTTACCAAGTTCAAGGGATATATGTCTGGATTGTTTGGAAATCTGTACTTTATTTAAAATCGCCATCACACCACTGCTCACAAACAACGGGGACGCCAGAGTTGCACTTGCCTCAAATTTCAAAGGTAAAATTCAGTCAACAAAAGCTTTTCGCCAAATGCATGACAGAAATGTTTGCACTGGACTATCTTCTTATTAGGGTTTCCGCGGGTCCTTAAAACGTCTTCAGTTAAATTGTTTACATTTAAGGCCATGCAAACTCTTAAATGGTACAAAAAGTCTAAATTATAAGAGGTCTTTGGGGACGGAAAGACAAGAATTGCTATATGGATTAATATGACGATTAAACTTCAAAAGGCTACGATTTCAAGAATAAACTTGAGCGCTGCACGTCAGCTTTGTGTACTACGTTTACCGGGGAAACCACTATATGCACAGTTTGGAAAGTGAAACCTGCTGGCAGAGAACGAGTTTGCTTTTTCAATAAGCCCATCTGCTATTTTTGCTACATATTTTTAAATGTGAACCAGTGGATCGACAAAAAGCTAATGCATTATAAAAATCTAAACAATTAAGACACTAAGATATATTTAGATGTTATTTAATATAATAATTAATTGATAATAATTGTTTCAATTCATATAATAATTTATACTTTTGACTCATCCCTTTTCTTAAAAATTGTTTAAAGGCTGAAATGTAAAATGCAGATCTTAAAAAGGTCTTTAAAGGTCTTAAATTTGATTTTAAAAATCCTGCAGATACCAGGTTATTTTATGGTACCATTTGGAATAACTTTTTTTATTTTTTTTATTACGCCCTTTTTAACTGTCCTTTTAGGTTGTTTTGAGAATGTTCTGTAGGCAAAAAAAGGAAAAAAGGACCTCTGTACATTTGTTTGTTGCAAATTTACAGACAATGCAATTGAAATGTTTACATTGGCTTGTCGGGGGAATATTTCTGTCCACTCACAACAACGTTTTCCTTCTGAATTAGCATAACTGCACAAGTTTTATACTTTATAAAATCTTTAAAAACAAATGACATTAGTTATACTTTAATTTCCTTCAATAAAAAGGAGATTGAGTAAGATGGTGTAAAAAGTGTGTGGACGTGGATTAGTAATCTGGCCCCTTCGTATAAAGGAGAAAAAATGCTGGCCCTCGTCGCTATCAAAGTTGCCCATCCCTGATCTATGTTGATTAATTTGATAATGCTTTCAGCAAAAAATAAGTGTGTAGGACTCTCAGCCCTGTATTCACATCTATTCCTTAGAATTGCACAGATTTTCCCTATACAATCATTGCAAGAAACGTGAATAAAATTCACAAGAATCTGTGCAGCCCTATACTAGGGGTGTGCGATATTGACAAAAAATAATATCTCATGACAAAAATCTATAAAAAAAAATAAAAAGCCGAAATTTGAAATTAAAACCGCCAGCAGGTGGCAGCAAATCACTGTTAATAAGTGAGTCATTGCGATTGAAGTGAATCATTTAAACGGTTGATTCATTCAAGAGCGAGACACCGTCATGTTGCTCAGAGACACAAAACAGCGCTGTGGCTGTATTCGGGATGATTTTTGTTGGCGAAAGTGGTATAAATATATAAATTTTCTGCCATCATGTCTTGAATTTGTGATCATTCTAAATGCATTTTAATAGACTGAATCATGCAGTGAAAGAAAACACACTAAATGCGCACACGCACTAGTCTAGACTTCACGTAATGTATGCGTGCGCTCTGTAGGGATGTTTTGAATGGTTTTTGCAAAATACTCGATAATGTCAAATCGAACATCGTTAAAACAACAATTACGATATTATCGCAGACGATATATATCGCACACCCCTACCCTATACGCATGTGTCATGTTTTAAAGCCTCCATTTTTTTCCAGACTCATATTTGAGTTTTATAAAATTTGATTTAGTGGGAGTTAGCATCATCATTAATTTCCATGTGCTTTAATAGGATGGCAAAACTTCTTCATATTGTACAGCAGAGTCAAGTCTGAATTCTGGAATGAACCAGACAGGCTGACGACGAGTTTTGTTGTCAAACTCTGGTGCCCCCCGTCTCCCTGGCCAGTGTGAGAGAGAATGTGTGTTTTTTTCAGTGGAGGGAACGTCGCTATTTTCCAGCCACTCAGCAGGAAACGCATCATCACTCATTGTGGGAGACGTGTGCACTGTTTTTACAGGAAAGTGCAAAAATAACCTCAAGCCAAAGGTTCCACCGGGGCCACTGGACTCAACATGACTAAGGTCCAGTAGTGGCTGAAGTTTTACACTGAAGGAAAAGGATATCACTGCTCTTAGCAGAGGCCAGAGAAAAGGGCCATGTTTGATTTAGCCATGGTTTTAATGAGATCCCTTTGGGGCAACAGATATGATTTTGATAGCAGGCACAGGTGCGAGCCAAAATCTTTTTTTTTTTGCCAATCACAATTGAATTGAGCAAATGTCCCTGCCATAATATAATAAAAAATAAATAAATAAATAAAATGAATATTACATATTTAATTATTTATGACTTTTTTAAATATATTTTTTTCATAATAACAAAGTAATGCAATAACAACTAATACAACTTACCGGCCATGAAATGGCATTTAGAAGATTAAAAAAATATATATAATTATTAAAATATTTAATTGAATAATTATCTCTCTAATCTAATCTCTATCATTTATCTATCAGTTTTTTTTTTCACATATCTGTGTTGCCAGAAGTAAAAGAAATAGAAACTTTGGTATCATAGACAAACTTCTGATGATAAAAAAACACTACAAGATGCTCAAGTCATGAAAGACATTTTCTATACTAAAAAAGTACATATTTCTACTAATAATGTGCCATTTATGAAAATGGAAACATTAAAAAAAAAAAAAGAGAAGTGCATGTGCAGGCATTCTCTGAGCATGATTTACACACACAAGGAGGGACATGGACTCAGAAGTCTAATCAATGCTGAGAATGATTAGTGGTAGAAAATTAAACAGGGGAAGTCATTCATCAGTGTTTTCTCAGAGAGAGCTGCTTTCAAGATACCGCTGCGTCTCTGTTACAGAGAGACACGGATGCGCAGCAGCACTGGACAACGGAGACATTCGTAGGTCAGTGACCCTTGCTAAGAAGAGCGGGATATCAGAAGGACAGGAAAGCTTAGAGTTACACAAAACGATACTTTAACATGTTTTTTTTTTTAGGTTAAAAGGGACAGTTCGCCCAAAAATGAAAATTCTGTCATCATTTACTCACCCTCAAGCCATTTCAAATCTGTTTGACTTTATTTCTTCTATGAAACACAAAAGGAGACATTCTGAATAATCACGAACACGATCCAATCGAAACTTGATTAATGAAGTTCAGCTGAATCATTGATTCAACACTGAATCAGTGCGGTTTCAAATGTCAGCAATCAATGATGAATTGACAATCTCACATACTTTCTGATGTTGTCTAGTAGTACTCAAAAAGTGAAAGACATAAGGGCAGGGGGGAAAAAGTTCAGAAATTACTGTTAAGCATGACAATATGCTATCGGAAACACTGTTAGATGTTGATGTAAGCGGTTCAAGCCAACTTCATTGATGTCTCTCTGTAAACACAAGCCGCTGTGTTTTCTGATGGAACGCAGAGGAAATGCTTTAAGGAACGCGCAGATGGAAATGAGTGCAGTGCTCAGGAATGGAGGATGTTTGATGCTTTTCCATAGTAACCCCCTTTTCCTTCCCTTCCATTCATCCTCCTCCTTCTCTCCTTTCCCTCTCTCCACAATTCCGAGGAGCTGTTGTCACCTCCTGTGATTGTGCAACAGGGCTAGAGTACAGTGGGGCACAAAATACCCTCCGCTGCCTTTTAGTGACCCCAGATGCCTCTGAACTCTCTGGGGTTTAGCAAGAGGAATTCCACGAGTGAGAATTTTTAGACAGAAATGGGATCAAAGATCATATAGGGTGTAGGTACCATGGGAGGTCTGCATTTAACAACAATGCAGACCTCCCATGGTACCGCCACTATAAACATGGGATCAGCGAGGTGCGTTCCTCTATATGACAGATCTGACAACGAGATGTAGTGGTTACCACCGCCTGGATGTTGTTGACCTTTTGTAGACACACACTTTGAAAGATGATACAGCTGTCCTGAACAACCTAAACCTGGTATGCTGTATCTTTGCACCTTTCGGTGTTTTCATATATTAAGAATAACTATTATCAATAATTAGGAAAAAAAAAACTTCAACAATTAAGCACCGGCAATAATTGATAATAACTGAACATCAAATCAGCATATTAGAGTGATTTCTGAAGGATCATGTAACACTGAAGACTGGAGTAATGGCTGCTGAAAATTTCAGCTTTGCCTTTGTAGAAATAAATGACATTTGAACATTTATTCAAATAGAAAACAGTTAATTTTTTTATTGTAATAGTATTTCACAGTATTACTGTTTTTACTGCATTTTTGATCAAATAAATGCAGCCTTGGTGGGAATTAAAAAAAAAAAATCTTCTCGACCCAAACTTGTGAGACATGTTTTGTCTTTTGTGGTAAGTAAAATCTCGGTGAGAGGTCTGAGTTCTTGTTGTGTGGCTTTGAAAAATAAAACAAATGTCTTATTGTCTTGCGTTCTGGAATAATTAGATAAAGTTGGCACGACTTCAGCACTGATGAGTCCAGGGAATTTTTTTTCAGCTAAAATGCATATGTCTTTCCATAGCAAGTGCAAACAAGTTTTTAAGGAATGTTTGGCAAGTTAAACGGTAAATTCCTGTCTATCTTATACCTATTTCTGTGTCTTCATCATGAAAGACAGTCTAGGCTTCCATAGTTCATTCTTATCTGCAGGAATGCTACAACTCAGTGCAATTCAATGAAAATCATTTCAATTCAAATGTAGTTTTCCACTATAGATGTGATCTGTCCTTTGGACACCCATTCAAATAAATCAGCTTTAAAAATTCAACGGATTTCAATTTACCTAAAGTTAACTTTAATTCAGTCCAAATCCATTCATTCATTACCAATCAATTTGACCAATTCTACCCCAATAAAACAATTCTGTCAAAAATGGCCAGCCTTTTAGAATTTTTTTGTAAATCTCTCATTATGCTATATTATCACCAAATCTTGGAATCAGTCTTTTGTTGCACTTTGTTTTCTTTCAATTAGCACAGGTTTTGTATTTCTTTTTGGAACTGATTGGCCTGATTGATCTGAGCTTATACACCTCAGTTTTTGAGTGAAAAAAAAGCATTAATTGTGGTTGATTTGGGCAATGGTTTGGCAATTTAGCAAAGTTCAGGTTACTGAGGCCTACGACCAATCAGTTCCAAAAAGAAAAACAAAACCTGTGCTAATTGAAAGAAAACAAGTCGATAAAGATTGAAGATTGAATCCAATATTTGGTAATAATAAGGATAATGAGAAATTTAAGCAGTTTTTTTATAGGCCGGCCATTTTTTGTCTGGGAACATGAGTTCAACAAAACACACACACACACACACACACACACACACACACACACACACACACACACACACACACACACACACACACACACACACACACACACACACACACACACACACACACACACACACACACACACACGTGCAACAAAAAACACACACACACACACACACACACACACACACACACACACACACACAAAGCACAAAAATTATATTTTTGGGATAAAGTTGTTAAAGTCATTAAGTTTTAGTCCAATGCAATAACACTGACAAGCATTTTTGAAAAAGAAAAACCTATCCGGTTCAAAATAACTGAAACACAGCATGAAGGTTACAGTAAATCATGATTCACTATTATTTTTGATGCCAACAATTAAAGTACACAATGAAATAACTTTTCACATGAATTGTAATCATAAGTGACTACATTACATTCTTTTTCTGCATTTGGCGCTGACATCCGGTTGTCGTCATTTGACATTTCAGTTTGGGGACTTTTTTTCTGATATCTGATGAATTCAGAGGGTTTTCACATGTATCTTTTTGTCACGCTACTGTCCCATGCTTGCACACTGATGTACCTCTAGATTAAAAGCCACAGGTACCCACAGAGCCAAAGTCTGCACCAACTCGCAGAGCCACAGTGATGAAGTCTTTCATCTGTCTGTGGTACGGTGGAGCAGCACTTCGTGTGCTTTTATTTCATTTTCAAACCTTTCCTCCCTTACCTTTCTCTCTTTCGCTTTGAGTGTGTGTAAAAGCAAAATGTCCCTCAATTTTGCTGCACCTTGCACAATGCTAATTATGTACTACTTGTGTTATGCAGAGCAGGTATCATCTACAAACCACAAACTTCAACTTCTGCACACTTCACCTGTACGTACTGACATTTATCTGTCAAACACATTCTGAGAAACTGCCCCAGAGTTCACAAACGGAATAAGATAAATGTAAAATTCTAGAATTTAGATTTTAAAACTACCTAATGCACACTTTGAATCCACAAACAGGTCAAAAGTGACTAGTTTTGGAGAATCAGTGGCCAGTACGCCTACACTCGAAACTTACTGAACTACAAACTAGGATACAAACTGGTATCTGCTCAAGATAAGCTTGAACAAATATTGTGTGTGCCTTGAAATAGCCTGAAAACACTAATGTGCAAATGTATGGCTTGCATGTTTGTGCATGTGTGAGTGTTAGTGGGTGAGGTGAAAGCCTATGGTGAACTTCAAAGCATGTAGAGGTAACAGGGTTCATGTGCTGTAAGTAGGGCTCAGAGTTAAACATTTTTCAAAAGCTTGAGAAAGAGGGGGAAGTGAGAAAGCTTGTTTTCTTTTCTTCTAAAATACCTAAATGAACACCACATGAGTTCATTTATTAATTCGGGTGAGTAACTTAGTGCCGTTAATGACATTATGAATGGAATTAAAATAGTAAAAATGGCAATACAAACGATATGAATGATAAAGGGTGTGTTGAATTACACAAGATGAGCTAGAGTAAGGCTACACACAAGATTGTATCACAATACCACATACATAGTATTCTCTAGCTTTGGGTGCAAACTGCCAAGGCTTTTAAGGGAATGAGTATGGACTCCCATTACATGCTCCACAAACTTGGTGGCATGACCTTTAAATTTTTACCTCTGAACCCTGGAGACACTTGAACCACAGGGTAGCATTTTTCACTTCAACCTCCTTGACTTCTATCTAGCAGCTACACCTAAATTCAAGGCTTGAAACTAAAAAAAAAAAAACTAGTGTACTAAACAAAAGTGATCAGTTTGCACACAATTCCAGCTTTCATTCAGTTATGATTATGAATCTTAAACAAACATGATTCCAGCGATAAGCAATCTGTCCACAATGAAACTGATGTGGCCCAAAAGGCACGATAACAGCCAATTAGAACACATTTGATGTGGAACAGTGTTTTGGACCAATGAGATTCCAAAGTGGAAAGAACAATTCAGCATTACACTACAGAAACCACAGCCAACCAATCAACAAAATATCTGGTTATCATGGCTGGTTAGGACATAAACTCTTTAGCACATGGTGTAAGTTTCAGAATAAAAGCAAAAAAAAGTGGTGCAACAACAGTATGTCTTCCATTAATAGACATTTGCATACAGTTTTTATGTCTTTCAAACTTAAGCATTTGGTTTTCTTGTTGCAAATTATTCTGATTTAAATATGTCACCATGTTAAATGTATCCAGCTGGCTAACACAGAGTTTTAATCTGTTTTAAAGTTTTGTCACAGTTTCAAGAATAATTTGTGGTGTCTTGCAAGCATCAGTTAGAAAGGGTTGGAAATCATAAAGAAATCGCATTATGACATCATTTTCCAGCAAAAGTGTTTTTTTTTTTTATTTATAGCTGTATTGAAGTTACATCATAGTTGTATCCTTTCCAGCTATTACTGCAAATTTAAAACCTAATAAATTATTTGTTGCAGCTTGTTACTCATCTAAAATATATATGCATATATTTATAAAATATATTTATTTTAAAGGGGTCCTATTATGCTTTTTCAATTTTTCAACTTTAGTTAGTCTG
>NW_015542355.1:1291334-1293049 GCF_001515605.1 Sinocyclocheilus anshuiensis | reverse complement strand
GGGGAGAGAGGTGTTGTAATAATGTAAAATATGTGAAAAATAATGTGTTTTTCGAACAACCTAGTATGACAGCCTGTTCTAGTACACCTCCAAAACAAAATCAAGACTCTGTAAAAGAGCATAATAGGACCCCTTTAAATATTTTATATATAAAAATATGAATTATAGACTGGAATCTACTAAGACAGGTAGCAGAATACTGTTGTATTGTCTCAGGTGTGTAGACAGTATGATGATAAAGAACAGGCCAACCCCTACAAACATCCTACGAGTGACTGGAATGCTGAAACTATGATGTCACAGGTGAAGGACTCCAGACGATGTTTTGCCATGGCGTGTAGAGCCGATAGCGGTGAGGAGGGGGGCGGACCACACCTTTCAGGTAAATGTGTCTCCCTGTAATGACAGGTAATCCTGCCGGTATTTTTAGCTCAGTGCTGGGAGGAGGCCCTGACATGTGTGACGGTAAGGATTTGTATTTCCATTTACGCACCGAGCAAGCAAAGAAACAAAAGTGGCTTGTATGGAGGGGTGAATCAGAGACAGGAACAAGTGTTCTAGTGATAAATGACAGGTTGACAAAGACCCTTTCAACACTAAAACCACTCTCTGTTTGCTCCACCTCACTCGTGGCAGCCTTACAGGACTCATGATAGTTGGTTTTAGTCATCAGGCACCTCAAAGCACCTCAGGAGCTTTAGAAATGTGTCGTCAAATCACAAGACTTACTACATACCAGAGCCCGACCGATATGGTTTTTTTGGGGCCGATACCGATATTAGGGAGTAAAAAAAGGCCGATATTGATATATCGGCCGATATTTTTTGTGTATATTATAGTACAGTACCAGTCAAAAGTTTGGACACTTTCCCATTCGTGTGTCCACACATTTGACTGGTACTATATATCGAATACAGTATATACATAAACAGAATATATATACATAAACACATTTTTTGCAATGATCACTCAAATGTGGTGATGAAACACTTATAATGACGTGACACGGTGACAGAGATACGTAATGGAGGCAGGGCATTTAACAATTTAACAATAAACTTTATTATCCAAAATGAGTCTGACATCAGTGCACTGAACAGTAAAGTTGAAGTTAATTAATTAATTCAATTCCATTCAACTTTATTCCATTGAAGTTTATTTCACTTCGGAACATTCATTCACGGATTTGCGCTACTGTCTTCACACACAGACGAAACTTACTAGAGAAGTGTGAAGTGTGACATAATATACCTCTGTAAATAATAACAAAATAAATTCACGTCTCGCGCACTTTAATGCCCTTTGAATGTAACGTGTACATTCCCTTGGAACTGGAATCATGGCGGAATTTCATGTGAAGTTCACTTCGCAGGGCACTTAGGGTCAAATAAAACCACGCTTGAATGCTGCTGCCTGAACAAGAGACCTCTTTACTGAAGTGAAAGTGTTGACTGGTGTCACTATCTCATGAACGCGCTGGCGGATCTCCACCAAATTCGGGGGATCCCTTCAGCTGAGGTAGAGGTCTGCGCGGGACTGTATTTTTAGTCCCACTCCCGCCCGCTCCCGCAAGGTTCTATTCCGCACCCACCCACTCCCGCTATATATTCACTCTTTGTTCACCCGCTGTCCGCTTAGAATCATTTTCTTCCCGACCCGACCGTTCCCGCTAAATTTAGATCTCGTTTCCAGAATCTCACATTTAAATTTCTGTC
>NW_015542355.1:1289657-1289938 GCF_001515605.1 Sinocyclocheilus anshuiensis | reverse complement strand
GAATATATATACATAAACACATTTTTTGCAATGATCACTCAAATGTGGTGATGAAACACTTATAATGACGTGACACGGTGACAGAGATACGTAATGGAGGCAGGGCATTTAACAATTTAACAATAAACTTTATTATCCAAAATGAGTCTGACATCAGTGCACTGAACAGTAAAGTTGAAGTTAATTAATTAATTCAATTCCATTCAACTTTATTCCATTGAAGTTTATTTCACTTCGGAACATTCATTCACGGATTTGCGCTACTGTCTTCACACACAGAT
>NW_015542355.1:1181951-1289451 GCF_001515605.1 Sinocyclocheilus anshuiensis | reverse complement strand
ATATATATATTCTGAACCCCATGTGGATTTACACAAACTGAGAAAGTCAAAAAGTGTTACTTTGTGCCCCGCTTTCCCCTACCTCTGTAAATAAATACAATATAAATTCACGTCTCGCGCACTTTAATGCCCTTTGAATGTAACGTGTACATTCCCTTGGAACTGGAATCATGGCGGAATTTCATGTGAAGTTCACTTCGCAGGGCACTTAGGGTCAAATAAAACCACGCTTGAATGCTGCTGCCTGAACAAGAGACCTCTTTACTGAAGTGAAAGTGTTGACTGGTGTCACTATCTCGCGAACGCGCCGGCAGATCTCCACCAAATTCGGGGATCCCTTCAGCTCGAGGAGCACTATCGAACGCCACCCGACACCATTTCAAGCATTTTATCTGCGTTATATGTTCTGTAAAAAAAATTTCATATCAGCGGCATATTAGCCGATAGCGATATATCGGCGACAGGCTCATATCTGCCTATAATATCGGCAAAACGATATATCGGTCAGGCTCTACTACATACCTCTGCAAAAACGCTGGAAAAATACGTCACATGACTACAACCGATGAAAATGACCACAGTTCAGTCACACAACAAGATAACAGTAGTTTACTCACAAAAAGTAGAAACTTTAAAGACTTTACTGGTCACTCTTTTCATTATATTTCACACAAAGCTATTGTATGCCTTAAGCTCAGACTTGGAATAATATAGTGCACAAGACGTATGCACCACTTTTTAATGACGGTTTTGCATCCTTTTTGAAGCATGAAAGATTCAGTACCAGCATAAAAAACAAATTTTCCACCTTCACAGAAGAGAAAAAGTCATACGGGTTTGGAATGACATGAGGGCAAGTTAAAAAAAAAAAAAATAAATAAAAACGTTTTTTTTTTGTTCATGAGTGTGTACGATTTGTTATTTCCACTTATTTAACCCTCTCTCTACATCAGGCTAATGACAGAAAGCCAATCCACAAGTTCTTCTGTCAAGGATAATAAACGATTAAACTGAACTGGCATCAGCAAAAGCGCAGCTGATACTGAGATGTTATGCATTCTTCTGAACACTGAGAGCTCAGTTCCCTCCTCTTTCGAGCCTTAAATTCCACAAACCGCAAGTCATTCATTTGCTCTGAGAAAGAATCAATCCAACTGTGCTTTTGAAGGATAATTGTTACTGTCATATATTACGCTACGTAAAAAAAAAAAAGCTATCTCAACATGTGCTTCATGTGGTAACACCAAAAGTTAGCTCAAGTCAAAAGCATTATATTATATATCTCTTATATCTTAGAACTAGTGAATTAAATTCACTAATAAGATATAAGAGATATAAGGTGGGACAGACAGTTGTGGGTGATTGCAGGGGTGGGCTAGAACATGGTTGGTCAGGCCAGACCCACCCAGGACCCCCTGTAAAGCTTGCCTACATTAGGTTCCCAACAAAAATTACCAGTCAGGTAGAGGTAATTAGGTCAGGTAAAAAGGTAATTTAGGAGGAAATATACTGCCTAAATAAATAAATAAATCTTGTTTCTTGATTATGTTAGATTTATACTTGAAATGATAAACAATTAATTTAAGATATATTCTCAAAAAAAAAAGTCTTAATTTCTTACACATTAAATGTATCTTCTTTTAAGGAAGTTTAGGTATTTTTACTGGAAAAAACAGATTAAAATATTAAGAAAATGTGTGTTTTTGTTTGTAAAAGATTACTATCAGATATGAATTGCTATTTTAGCTAACAACTGCACACATATAAATGTAGAAAAACATTCATCCTTCCACTTATTGTGCATCACATGCCTTATTTTTCCTAATTGTTTTTTTAATTGAGTTGCAAAAACAAAATAATTATTTAATGGACACATTAAAGGATGCTTTCAGTGTGCAAAAATAATTCTATATGTTAGTGTATTTAAATATAACATATACAATATGATGGGACCTCTAATGCTACTTTTAATGACACTTGTGCTTGGCCTTGGAGAGCCATTACCTTCCAGCCGGCAGAGCTGTTGCTGTCGCCCTTATCTTTGAAGTAAGGGACGCTCTTCACCATCCACTCGTAGATCTGAGACAGGGTGAGCCGCTTCTCAGGGGAGCTCTCGATCGCCTTGGTGATGAGGTCACCGTTTCCAGGAAACATGTCGTTCAAACCGGAAACCGTAGCAAAACGGTGCACACCGGTTTGAGCTTGAACTTCCCCAAGGGTGCATCATTACATCTTTTTGTCAGCATTTTCAAAGACGTTCCACTTATAAATAAGTATAATTTTGATTTAATATGACATTTCAACAAACCAGGGCTCTCCTAATTGTACAATCAGCCATGGATCAGGGTTACTGCAGGTTTTCTGAAGGTAAATTTTAGATTTTTTATGACCTTTTTGAAAAAAAAAAAAAAACAACTTCCAACAGAGCTTCATAACTTTTTAATAAAAAGTCTTGTTTTTTGAGAAATATATAGCCTATAAATTGAGTGAGTTCATGATTAAAGAAAGAAGAAATATCTTCGAATGGGCTCCGCTAGAAAATCTTAATTCAAAGGGAAAACAAGTTTCCATATGATTTAATATGTGTTCTTGTTTTAAACATAAACTCGCTTCATATTGTTAAATTCTTCAGAAAACAAGGCTTCATTTTGCTTCTCAAGTTAATGCATCTTGATTTAAGGATGATTAGATATTTGTATTCGAAAACAAAACAAAAATACTGAGATTTTTTTTTCATTGCATGCAACAATTAATGCCACGACTTTATGAACTGATGGAATACTTAATGACTTTACTTTAAGACCTTAATTTGAGAAAGCGGGAATTAAGACTTTTTAAGACCTGCAGAAACCGCGTCCAATATGACAAATGTTATAAACGGGGTGCACATAAGTTTTTCGGTCTGGTTCTCATGAGAGCACCTGGAGAATTAGTTTGTAACTCACACTGCACATAGTGTGACTCATTAAATATAACTATAAAAATAAAATAATTAATAATAGTGATAATAGTATTATTGCATTTATTTATTTTGTATTTTAATAAAATATAATAAAATAATAAACAAAATAATCAGTGTGATAATACTATTATATTTAAAAATAAATAAATTGAGTATAAAATAAAAATACAGTTATTTTATAGTACAGTTAAAAATACAATGCTTATATTAACTCTTTTTTTTTTTTGTATGTATTTTCATCATTTTCAAACCTAAAATCAGCACGCTTTTATTTTGGCGGGTTGCCGGCAAGTAAGCATAGTTGCCAAGTCCGCGTATTATACGCGACTTTGGGCTTCTTTTTTTGTAAAGTTGCGTGAAAAAATCCCGGGTTGCGGTTTTTTGGGCTTATTTTAAAAAATATGGTTGCTTGTTAGGGAAATCTGACAAGCAACTTCGTTTCTTTATTTATGTTCGCCGTATTCTCCAATGCATTGGTTGACACTCTGTCTGCTCACAGTTAATAGCCAACCAGTGCAATAATATAAATGCTGCAGCTTAATTTGCCAAATGTTCCGCCCCCTCCTCCCCCTCATTGGAGAAAATCACGTTCAAAAACAAGGCGCGTGACGCTGTAATCCAAGCGATGACAGAAGTAGACAGAGGAGTGGGATGACTTTCTTTTAGCCTAATTTTTAATTTTTACAATGTTTTTGTAATGTATTAATAATCATGGGCTGTAACAAAAAAACAAGTAGTCCTATACTAATACTATATAGCCTATACATTTGGTTCGAATAGCCTATATTTTAGTAGGCTATAAATATGTGGCTATGTTACAGTTCCCCTTTGAAGCTCTTGTGTTTTTCTCCTTTTCCATCTCTCCAGTCCTATTCTGCTCACAGGTGATTGGAGATGAGTTTTGTTCTCACTTTGTTGCAGTTTGCTGATTTTTGTAAATTAACATATCTGTTTTTGCTTTTCAGATAAAAGAGTGGTTTCAGTTTAATATGCTGCATGTTCATTTATTGGTAATAAATTATTGATAATAAATAATATTGATGATAATTAAAAAAATATATATATTGGGCTTGTTTTGGGCTTGTTTTTTAAACTGCGGTTGCTTATTTATCTTGCGAGAGTTGGCAACAGTGCAAGTAAGTTGCGCTGCTGGTTTTAGCGCTGCCGAGTGAATGAAATATCAGTTAGATAGTGAAACAGGCTCTTAAGCACACAAATATTGACATACATATACCCTTGAGTAAATCTGAAATTAAAGGTTTAATTAAAGTAGCTGTCAGAAAGATATGGCAAGAGAGATGGGATAAAGGTAACAAAGGGTGACATTTGTATAATATAAATAAACAAGTGGGACATGTAAGAACTGCTTATGGTAATAGAAGGGATGATACAGTTATATCTCGATTGAGAATTGAACACTCTACTCTTAATAAATCACTCCAGATGATAGGAAGACATGAATCTGGTCAATGTAATCAAGAATTCCAGAAACTGTAGAGCATGTGCTGATTAACTGTAGGGCATATGAAAGGGAAAGAATACAGTTAGAAGAGTAATTAAAATCTGCCGGCATTAATTATATGATATTACAGAATGTGTTAAACAGTTTTCATAAAGGTTATAAAGCTCTTATTAATTTTCTGAAAAGAACAAATGTATATAATAAAATATAGGTGGAAGAATTGAAAAAAAAAATTTGTAATTGACCCTTTTCACAAGACCACTCCATCCCAGTAGGTGGCGGAATATGCACCAAAAGCTGGTTTGCCAACCGCCATTAAACATCATAAGAAGAAGCAGAAGAAGAAATATCAGTTGGGGAGAGGATCGCAAACCGGAAGTGCTGCGTGAGAGTGTTATTTATATAAAGAGATATCCATGATAATGTTAAATATAGAGAGAATTGGAATTAATCTTCAGTTTTGTTGGGTTCCAGCTCATACTGGCGTGGAGGGCAATGAGATAGCAGATTTGACTGCAAAGAATGCACTGAAATTAAAGGACGAGGAAATAATGAAAGTCCCATTTGGTAAAGGTGAGGCCAAATCATTAATTAAAACAAAAGTGAGAGAATCATGGCAGAAAAAGTGGGACATAGATAACAAAGGGCGATATTATTATAATGTTCAGAAATCGATTAACGTCAAGGCTTTTAAAGGGAAATGCAGAAGAGAAGAAGTGATTATATCAAGATTAAGACTTGGACATACTGGTTTAAAATCAACCCTGTTTTTAATGGGAAAATGCATATCAGATAATTGTGATGACTGTAATGTTCCAGAAAATGTGGAGCATATCATTATGAGGTGTAAAAAATATAATGCAGAAAGGAGGATCTTGCAAGATAAGATATATGAGTTGGAACAAGAATGGAGTTTGAAGGGGATTTTGGGGGCAGATGAGAAAATGTGGGAATGTAGCAAGGCTCTCTTTAATTTTCTTAAAGATACAGGGTTAGAGCACAGCATATAGGAAATGGGAAATATTATTTATTTTTTTTAATTTTTTTTAATGATTATAACCATGCCAAGTACATGAAGCCCTGAAGTTGCACACCCCGGTACAGTAGGTGGCGGTATGCACCTGAACAAGTTGGTTGCGACCCGCCAATAAAACCAGAGAGAGAGAGAGAGAAATATCAGTGTTGATGTGTTCTAGGCTAGGCTAGGCAGCGCATATCCTAGATTTATGCTTTCGCTGTGAGTGGAAATCGTATACAGTACCACAGTCGATCTAAAAAGGCGATTGTGCATTAACAGCTGTCGACAATGTCGATACGCAAATGAACGGTCTGAACTAGGGCTGCACGATTAATTGCATGCGATATCGCGTTAAATATCGCATGCGATTAATCGTGCAGCCCTAGTCTGAACATAATTTACACATCACATTTTTTTTATTTTGGTCGCGTATGCGCACCACTTATGTGCACCCTTGGGTATAAAACAACATGTTGTGTACATCAAATTATTAAAAATGAAAATATTTAAAACTCCTAAATACAACTACTCTTACGTACATTTGACTCTTGGTAAATTAAAATCAATTTGTTAGATTTGATTTCAGTCGTCTCTTTAAGACTTTTATTTTGAAAAGAAAATTTACGTGGACTACACTATCCCGGTAGTAAATTCATTTCTGAAGCTTGTGCCTGTTTGTACATTGCCGAAAAAAAAATCCTCTGCATGTGTTAATAAAGTAGCCATATGAAGAATTCGCTCAAATTGATTTTAAACAGCCTATTATAAACGTACATGCATTGCAGAAGATAAAGTAGCTCGCTTGTGAACAAGACGGAATTGTATTGATGTGGAATTGGGCCAGGTGTTAGAATACAAAAGGATTCCAGTCCAGCACAAGGTGTCGGGATGAGCTTCTTCAGTTTCGGACAAACTGCTGAAATTGACATAGTTCTAAATGATGCCGAGACGAGAAAAAAGGTCGAGCACAAAACAGAGGACGGGAAAAAGGACAAATACTTCCTGTTTTACGATGGGGAGACAGTCTCTGGGAAAGTCAACGTAACCCTAAAGAACCCAGGCAAGAGACTCGAGCATCAAGGGATCAAAATAGAATTTATCGGGCAAATCGGTAAGTACAACGTTTGAACGAGCGATGCTTGATGACGCAACGTATGTGCTGTAATGTGAGTATGTGACAATTCAACATTTACATCTGTGTTCGTTTGTGTCGCGGGCACATTTGTTTTGTAAAGCACGTTTCATTAAGGGGGATCCAGACTTAAGTAATAACATGTTAATATGTTGAAGTGTCAAATTACAAACACCTAGTCTCGTGACATATGACACATTTTTGATTCGTGAACGAATCGTTCTTTCGAGTTGGATATTTTCAGTGAACTGAACGAACCGGTTCACAAAGCCTTCCTAATGATTCCTTCACGATTCGCAATTAATCTTTCAGAAATCGCTCTGAGCGTATCTTTATATGACAGAAATAGCAAGAGTAATCCACAAGTATGCGGTTCCGAATTCAACCAACAACTCACCGACCTGTTCGGACATTTTTCCTCACTAGTCGAGAACTGATGAGTGAGGCGAAAAATAAGTTGATTTTTAAAAAGCAGAAATGTTACAAATTGTAAAACCTGTACTGGAAATGGTTTATCAACCAAAAAGGAGCTGGACTTAAAAATAGCCTTAACTTTTTCAGTTAAGAAAGATAAATAAAATTGTATTATTATTTAATGTAAATGCAAATTATATTTAGGGTCTAAATAAATGTCGCGATGTTAGCTGAATCATGGCTACAACAATCTGAAGTGGAACAGATTAAATGGAAAAATAAAACACTCTTATAAATAAAACCCATAATGAGCAGTACTATGTGCAACAAATAAGTTCTTTTATCCCGTTCTTTGAAACGATTTGTTCAAAAGAACCGATTCTCCGAAATGAGTCGACTCCAATCTCTAGTAAAAAAGGCGGTATAATAGGAACCACACCCCTAGATGCTCGTCACAAGCTATGAATCCTGTTTTTATTTTCACTAATGAACAGGTTCCCTAAAAGATGCTTGTTTCTCCCTGTTCTATGTATTTAAAATGTAATGCATTTCAAAGAAATGTGAAGAAACTTATGGAAAGAAAATGTCTTTTTTCACCTGACGCCTATTTAATTAATCAAGATCTTTATACAGCCTTATTTATTGTATATTAAAGGCATAGTTGACCCCATAACGCTGTGTTGTTCCATACCTGGCAAACCTAACAAACGCAAAGCCTTAACGAATTGTTCTCACTTGAAAACCAAATACACAAACAAAATATGAACATTTTATTAAGAAACCATGTCAAAAGTTGTGCATCTAGTAAAATTTTTCTCTCCTGTGGCTTTTTCTCTTAGAATTGTACTTCGACAGAGGAAACCATCATGAGTTTGTCTCTCTGGTTAAGGATTTAGCTCGGCCTGGAGAAATGGCTCAATCTCAGACCTTTGATTTTGAGTTCACACACGTGGAGAAACCGTACGAGTCCTACACAGGCCAGAATGTAAAACTACGGTATGTTCCCGTTGTGTAGCTCTGGAAAAATTGTTTATATGAGCTCCTACAATATATTGTGCACTTAGTTGACAGTTAACTCTCTGATGTTGGTTTAGATGCTTTTATTTTAAACTCTAATTCTTCCTACAGCTATTTCCTGCGGGCGATCATCAGCAGGAGACTTAATGACGTCTGCAAAGAGTTGGACATTGTAGTGCACACACTCAGCACATATCCAGAACTCAACTCCTCCATAAAGATGGAGGTGGGAATTGAGGACTGTCTACACATTGAGTTTGAGTACAACAAGTCCAAGTAAGTCAAAACAGCCAGAGAATGTGAGTTTATGGTTTTAACTTAAAACAGTTAATATAATTTAAATTGGTCATCCACTGATATCCTGCTTGCATTTTTCCCTGTTTTGTTTTTGTTTGTTTTTTTAACCTAAAATGACAGGTATCACCTGAAAGATGTGATTGTAGGGAAGATCTATTTCCTGTTGGTGCGAATTAAGATCAAACACATGGAGATTGATATTATTAAACGGGAGACAACAGGGACAGGGCCAAATGTGTACCATGAAAATGACACCATTGCAAAATACGAGATAATGGATGGAGCACCTGTACGAGGTATGAAACAATTCTTAACACCTCCGTTTATAAGGATTACGTTTCTGATGGATTCATGTGAAACATACAACATTTACAAGTGACTCGTATTTTCAATGTTGAAATGGAGTGTACTGATTTTTTACTTTATCTTTACTGGCTTTAGGTGAATCCATCCCTATCCGTCTTTTTCTGGCTGGGTACGAGATGACGCCCACCATGAGGGACATTAATAAGAAATTCTCTGTTCGTTATTACCTGAATCTTGTACTCATTGATGAAGAAGAGAGACGTTACTTCAAACAACAGGTTGGTCTTTACTTTCTTACTAAATTAATAAATAAAAAATAGCAAACTAAATGTGAAAACAATTAGACTATATGATCAAAGGCACTTTAATTTTCATTATTGATGTCCAGAAATAACTACTTTGACCACTTTGATTTTAAGGATTCATTCTCGTTTCCATAGCAGTAGTGATATTTTAACTATTAAATGCCCAGAGCATGAATTTGTTTCAATTAGATGTGTATGAAATTTGTGTATGAATTGACACTTTTGTGGATTTTTAGGAGATTACGCTATGGAGAAAGGGAGACATTGTGAGGAAGAGCATGTCCCATCAAGCTGCCATCGCCTCCCAGCGCTTCGAGGGCTCGGCGAGCTCAGAGAAAGCACTCTCTCAAGCTAAAGAGGAGGACGACTAAACCCAACCATGTCTTCTCATCATCTCGTGTGTGTGTTAGAGAGAGTGTGTCTGTGTGTGTGTGGATTTATAGAAGCTGCGTGCTCCCAAAATAGATGGCAATGTAAACATGATATTTAACATTCTTAAACATACCAGTTTATGATCAACAAGTTCTTATTAAGTTGCTTTTAAAAAGGGATGGATATGAAAAGTAAAAACACTGATTCCAAAAACCACAATTCGATATTTACAAATTCTTCTTGGCGGTTCCTCTGAGATTGTTTACTTTTTGCCCGCCACCCTGAATTTAATTGACTCTGTATATTTATTTCAAACATTTCAGCAGTCCATCTAAACAAAACCAACACATTCCACTCTCCATCTTCCATTTACAGCCTTTTTCAAATTAATTCTGTATTGAATGTTTTGTTATTGTAGATTTTTTTCTTTCATAACATATACATTGCATACAGTATTCCGTTTCTGTTTTTAATGAAATGGTGTTTAACTAATTCATATTTTTAGTGCATTTTTTAATACTTACCGATACATGCCTTTTTACTTTTGTTGCCATTCCGGAAGATAAATGATAAGCACTTCAGGGTTTTTGCCAATGTGATTTCAGTGTCTCCATATCAGCCCAAAATTACGTAAACATTTCTGCTTAGAGTCAACAAACAAACCAAATTAATTTCTATACAGGTATGTAGCTAAACTGAAATGCACCTGAATTTTATTTTTATTTTACCTGTCAGATTGTGCTGATATAATGATATAACATTATATGAACAAGCTCCTTGCCATGTTTTTAAAAGTGTCTAAAAAAATAGAATTTTAATTCAGTGTTATTGCTGTTGATGTTTTGGTATGGGAAACCAAAATGTTTGACGTTGTTGGGTAACACTTTACTATAAGGTTCAAAATGCTAACATTAGTTAATGCCTTAGGTTTCAAGAACTAAAAATTAATCTTAGTTAATGTTTATTTATAAATTAATTATGATTCAACTGCTTATTTGTTAGTTCGTGTTGGCTAATAAACTAATGTTAACGAATGTTTAAAGCAAAAATGTACTATTTTTATGTAAAAGTTAACATTAATCAAGATTAATACATTTTAAAGGATTAACTATTGAACAATCTTATTTTAAAGCGTTACTAAGTTATCATTGGTTGTTTTAATGTTTAATGTTCTTTAATTCATGTCATTTCTAGAATTCAGGTGGCATTAATATCTTATTTTAGTTCTCATTTTTTACCAACACTGGAGATCAACTTTCATAGTACGTCACATTTCTAACCAGTCACTAACCAATATGTACTTAGAAATCTTTGACCGTAACAGTACAGCTTAGCAAATACTGATAAAGTGTGTGATCAGGATGAAAAGTATTAACACTTAGTGTAGTGTAAGGGATGCATATCCATTTTGAGATTGCAGGCTCATTACGGCTGCCTTGTTAGTGGCTCTCATTGTCGTGATTATTTCTTGTCATGTTAGGACCGTGGGGGTGTTTATCTGTCCGAAAAACCAGGATGAATTATATAACAATGAGCTGCCTTCTGTGAGACTGCAATTTCACAATATTGGTCTTCTGTTAGTACTTCCATTCACTTAAGTAGTAAATGATCCTTGTGTCCGGCAATGAACACTAACTAAGATCTAGATCTGTGATGTGTTTGAAGAAAGATCGTGACATACTGATCACACACTAGGCTCCAGATATTGTTTGATAAAATTGCCTTTTTTTCCTCTTTTTTTTTGCATAGCATGTAAAGAACCCTTGCTTTTGGTGTCAAACTAGTAAAAGATGGCAAGGCCTGTCACAGAGGGCTAAAGCTCACATTTCTATGTGTAAGTGATCCCTCCGCTCTGTTTCACAGATCTAAAGCATCTCTTTGCAGAATACTCATGGCTCTATGTGCCACACTGTGTTTACTGACTTCACGTATATGGTTTTACAAATTAGCACTGTGTATCCTTTCAAAACAAAGAATTAGTTGTTTCCCAACTTTCTTTACATTTATCATTGTGCAAAAAAAGTGCTGCTTAAAATGGCATTAGATAACCATATTTCTATATTAATATTATGTATGTACAGTATATATTTGCAGAACTGTAAGTATATGATTTTGAAATAATTTAGAAATCCCTCTAAGGTACTAGCAGAGTTTGCAAAATGGATTCTAGGAGATTCTAGAACTGTGCTAATGTAAAATATGAGTACAGAACAGACAGCCTAACTGCTCTTTCAGTACTTGTGCTGTATATGACATTTTGTTTTTACTTTGATTCCTCGGATTAAAAAGAAGAAGAAAAAAACGCTCATCTTTTCCCTCAAATAAACTTTCAGTGTTGCGTGTCGTCATTTCACCAGCAATGGAACTCAGTTTGGAAAAATAAGTTGTGTAAAGTAAGCTGTTTTGTGGTCTTATACGTAGTGTTGCCATTGTGAATATTTCTCATTAAATAAAAATCCACAAGGTCTATCTTTTATATATATTTAAATATCTCTTAAAAGAGCTAAAGGAGTTTGAACTGGTCTTAAAATGAGTATCTTTTACCTTTAATAAACTCCAGTTTCATTTTTTCATCTTTCTCCAAAACAATTTGATTTGCATGGTAAAATGAAACTTTTTGAGGTTAATTGAGTTTCTAAATGCTGAAAATCAGTCAACAGTAGCTCTTGATAACCCCAAGAGGGCAGACTAACCTCATTTGCCCAATCAGCAAAACACTTTATAGCCAATTTGATAATAGGATTACAATGTATTCATTTTACATATATTATCAGCTACACGGTACATCAATGAATGTATCACAAGTTTCCACAAAATATTAAGATGCACAATTGCTTTCAACAAAAATAATAATTGTTTGTTGAGAACCAAATCAGCCTATTAGAATGATTGGCTGCTGAAAATACCATTACAGGAATAAATTACATTTTAAAATATATCAAAATAGAAAACTGTTGTTTAAAATTGTTTTTAAAAAAAATCACATGACTGTTTTTACTATATTTTTGATCGTAAGGTGGGCATAAGAGACGTTCAAAAACATAAAAACCTTACCTACTCCAAACTAGGCATTTAGGTATAAGATTTTTTATTACTCACTTACTGTACAATGTTCCAGATGAACAAGTATAAAGGCAGATACCTTAGCCGATGAGTTTTCAATAGTGTGTGCAGTCCTCTGGCTTTGAGGAGATGTACTGTACGTTGTTATTGATCGGCTGGCCGTGGTGCTGACAGCTGTATTTTCCAAGTGAATTCTGAAGCTGAGAAGAGAAACCTGGATGAGTACTGATCATACCTCTTTCTCTACATCTGCAGAATTCAAGCCCATAGACACTAATGAGGACTGAGGAGAAAAAACAAGTCTTTGTGTTCAAATCCTGAACTGAATCTGTCACACAATATAGAGTAGCCGTACAACATGTGTTTTCCTCGGGGAGGCTGTTTTGTTCCTTGTGAGCAATAAAATCACTTTTCATTTTGTAAAATTCAATCTGAATTATAAAAAAGAAGGCACTAGTCGAAATAATATAAAGGTAATAAAATTAAAATAATGTTATTTTTGTTACTGTTATTACTACTGCTAAAAATAATAAGTTATTATTAAATGTTATTATTAGGCCTATTTTAATAAAAAGAATGGTTGGATTTTTTATTAAAAATTTTATTGCCACTTTAATTGAGTTTAGTTGACTGATTTACTGATAATGAGTCAAACTACCATCTTGCCCTACAAAAACAACTGGAGGTTCATGTAGTACATACAGTAACTTGCTATCACATCATAAATATTAAATGTCAGCTGAAACAACATCTTAGCTCAATAAATCCTGCGGCCACATTGTTCAGACCTATTAGGCCTTCGGTGGAGGCGTGGAGATAATGGGCCAGTTCCAATCCTTCACCAATAACCACAGCAACTGCTCCAGGCAATGCTCAGCTGCATAAACCCGGTTACCATGGCGATGGGGCCTCCGTCATTCCAAGTCTTTTGACTGTGTTGTGGAGAAGCGTTGCATCTGTGTGAGAAGGGGGAGTCTTGCACAGGAAATCAGGTCATTGTGTGTATTTCTCTTTTTTTTTTCATTATTTCGTCAAATGTTATTGCAGTATGTAATATGGATGGACAGCAAACATGGGGTATGAGATGATCTGTGGTTTAAATTTTTTTATTTATTTTTTAATAAAGACTTTTTTTCGTTTTGGCAAGTGGAAGGGGTTTTGAAAGATGCTTTGAAAAGGTCTCTGCATCGAAATAATTTTGATGATAAAAATAGGCAGATTTATGATCTAACAGTTTTGTAGTTGTTGAATACATTCGACAATGATTGACACTCCCATAGGAGATTAAGTCATATTTGTCTTTGAGCTTTGCAGAATATTCCTCCCCCTTCATAAAGACCCACTACTGTTACTTTCTGCTCTCTCCTCCTCCTTATTAACCATTAATGGACTCACATGGTTTAAAGTCTGATAGACAAAGCAGTGCCACATGCATGCAGCCAACAACTGTCCTAAACTATCAAATATATTAAAGCATGCTAGAATTATTAACAGTTCATATTCAAGTAGCAAGCAATACACCTGCATTTGTATTTCAGTCACATGCTTCTAGCACCGAAATGCATTTCGGAGTAAATCTGGCCACATGGACAGGAAGCTTTACTATATAAGGACCAGACATCCTGTGATGTCTAAGCTCTATTAAAGCAGCGTGTGCCACACTTTTGTTGTTTCCCACAGTCATCTGCTCAAAACTGTGAACGCATTGTCTGTGATCCACAAAATCAGATGCTAATCCCTGGAATATGGCAAGCCAATTTTAAGCAGCTTGTTTGCATGCAGACACATGCATGCTGGAGAACGTCTCTAACTGTATGTGTCTTTCTACAGGCTGAGACGCTGATTAAAACTGTGAAGGATATAGGGCAGCAGGGAGAGGGGCATTACACATGGGAGGTGTGGATATGTGTGACGTAAAGGGCAACTGGGCAATACTACGGCCAAACTAAACGGGTTCTTTATGCCCCATCAGTTCCTATAAAACACGGTCTTTGTCTTTGCTGCATTTCTCAGTCTTTCTGACTCGCTGGATGGCCTACAGAGTCAGACAAATCTAGCCGGAAACAGCGTATTTTGCCTGTTTGTTCAAAGTGTATTAACAAATGATGTTTAAACAGATACAACTTTTGATTTTATTAACTAAGATTAATAAATACTGTAGAAGTACTGTTCATTGTTAGTTCTAATGTTATGAAACCTTACTGTAGAGTGTTACCATAATTATTTTCACGTCATGTCCGATAACTGATAAACAGCACATTATTAAAATTCTATTCTATTTTGTTTAAATAAATAAAAAAATAAAACACTAAAAACTAAAATCAATTGCTGTGATTGCTACAAGGCAAAGGAATTTGGGGATCACAACATTATGATGTACATTATAATGTAGTAAAAAAAATAGATATTTATTTTGAGATTTGCAAAAGATTACATTTAAAAGTGTTATTAAATTGTTAGTGTATTTCAAGTTTTTAAAGGCAACTAAATGTAAAATTAGGGAAAATGAGCATGAACAATTAAAATCATCCACTACCTGATATTACGATATTGAAAAAACATAAACGTTATTTAAACAAACAAATGTAGACTTCAATAAAACATTCTATAGGTCACTAATCAAATAACCAAATTTGTGACATTTGACAATATGTTAATTTGAACTTTTCACTTAAATTGTTATACCAATAATATCACTTGTATTTTTTTATTATTATTAAATTATTATAAAAATACAATACAGAAGCATTTTCACATAGTGGTCTCAGACTTTCTGACCCTACTATGCTATACTATTACTCTATATGACCCCACAACATTATTAAAATACTGTAATCTTGCCAAATGTATAGCTTTTATTTCAATAGGAATTACTTGACAGTAAGGAACTGGCATACATGCTGTTAGCAAGGCTTCCTCATTGAAAATCCCTTGAGCGTGCTTTGAGGGATAATGAGAAGGGGATCCTGCCAAGAGACCCCTGATGTGGCCGATGACAAGTTCAAGTTGTGACTAAAAGCCCCAGAACAGCTTCTCTCCATTACCTACTATTTTTCCCCTTCCTTAGGACTTGGTTTATGGCAGATTGAGAGAAAGGGAGCGGGAGGGGTAAGGGGCGGAGAGAGTGAGGTGCATGAGGAGAGGAGCAGAAGGGGGAGGGGCGGCGAGGAGGATGATTCCGTCAGTTGCCGTAGCAATGCGCAGACTCCGTGGAGCAGGAGAGGACGGCTGCTGCTAATGCTCAGAAAACAACACTCTGAGCCTTGACTGGCTTAGACAAGACGCCGTGGACTAGAACAGCGGCCATCACGACACGGAGCTTCTGTGTGTGGGATGGGAATGATTTTGTCTGCTGTCGTTTCATCCTGACCAAGATTTGCTGATGGTGGTTTCTCTCTGACTATATTGGAACAGGAGGGGCTGTTTCTAACCAGATACACAAGGAGAGATTCTTCTGCAGGTAATTTGTTCCTCTCTCTTTCTCCTCCATCACTCCGTCTCCATCCCGCCATTGTTTTCCCATTATTCCCACTGGGAAAATGGGGTAAGCTTGATCTCCATCCGTTCTGCATCCATCCCTTTTTTTCATTTTCATTCTGCACATATTTCTAGAAAAAATATAATTGTTATTTTTGTATTGCACAATTTGAATATTGTTCTTCCATTTGAATAATCAAAAATAATATTTTCAAATCCATGTGGTGTGACCTAAAAAAATGGTTAAAAATTCTTCATTAGAAACGATACAGGGTGATGTTGTATTTGATCTCTGCCATGCTTTATGATGTGATCCGCCATATTTCTTCCCATCATAGCTCATCAATTAATCTTATCTTGTGACATGGTTGTGTTCATTTTCATGTTTCACAACATAGGTCACACCTGCCGCAAGCACCGTTAACTGGCACTCACAAATTCATTCTGTGATCCAAATGTATCCTCTATGTAGTGCGTTTGAGAAATATCTCTTGCATTTTTCAGCACAGTGATAAATATGAATGTAATGCACATTTAGATGACGTCACTCTGAGCAGAGGTCCCACAGCAAAAGTGTTTTATTCCATGGCCACAGTTTGTTCCATCAATATGCTATTTACATTCCTGCTCAATCCCACCACTTTACTCAGGCAGTGTGAATGAGGGGCAGTAGTTTATCACTGTAACATTGAATTACCTCTGTGTTTTGTTTTTTTTGAATGGGTTTTGGCCATAGGCACAGAATTATGGGTGGCGGATAAACAAATCAATCAGTAGCCAAAAACCAGGAAGTGAAAAAAGGTAATTCCCTTAATTCTGACATAGTACAGACAGACACATACATACTAGGGTAAAGTAAAAGAGTGTATTAGTGGAATGGAACTTTGCTGACTAATGTAATGTTGGGGTAAAAGCTTATGCAAGCCTGTTTTAAATGGATTTTTATCCTGCAGTCTTGATGTTATGCCTGATAAAGCCTGTCAAGCTCATTCATGGGAACTGTCAGATCATAGGCCAACAAAGGATGTAGGAACTAAAGGGTGGATGTTATAATAACTCTCCTCTCAACCTGAACTTGTTAATTTCAATGAAGAGCGAATCTTTGTGGAAGTCATCTTGAGCTGAATAGAATGTAAAAAGCATTTGTTTTGGGTGAATCAGAATTTAACAAGATGCATTTTTGCCTAGAAACGCTCATATTGTACCTTTTAATTTGCTAAAAATAAATGTTAAAATATTAAATTGATATAGAGTGTATTATAAGGCAGTAATAATTGCAGAAAAAAGCTAACGTATATATTTCTACATATATATATATTTTCATATGTTTGAGAAAGTGAATTTGAATTAGCTATAATTGCAGGTTGACTCTGGCTGCCTCACAGTCCCAGAATTCATTGGGGGAAAATCCCAGAGGTTCTGCTGAAGCAACCACCATGCAAATTAAACACAATTACTTTCACTCTGCTTGAGCGAAATGCAGTCATTCTTGTTCCCTGCTCGCTTAGTGGAAAGGAAGATAATTAATTTAACGAGATGTCATCTGAGAAAAACTGTATTTCATAGTCCAAATGTTCATAGTTAAAAAAGCCTCACAAAATGTTCTTGCCTCTGAGGAAGCCATTGCTGTTATATAATGTTTCATATCCAAATACAGTTTTAGCTGAGAAGTGAAAAATCTATTTGAATTACTCCACATTTTAAATCCGCATTTTATGTTTTAGATGATGAGTTGAGATTTTGAATGAAAGATTGACAATAATCATATTTTTAATTAGGGACTGTTGCAGCGGCAACCTCAACGTGCGATCAAGAGGGCATCAGGATGGAGGCCCCTCTGGTCTGCCTGGATGAGGAATTCGAGGATCTGCGGCCCTGCAAGATGGATGAGCTCGAACCAGAGCAGCTTGCCTGCCGGCCTCACAAAACCATTCCTCTGGCCCCGTTGTGCCGTGAAGAGTTCTCAGAGCTGGAGAACTTCTCTGAGATGATGAGCTTCAAGTCCATGGAGGACCTCGTCAATGAATTTGACGAGAAGCTGAATGTGTGCTTCCACAATTACAACACCAAGACAGAAGGTCTGGCACCTGTTCGCAACCAATCACACGCCGAGGAGGATGAAGAGAGGCTTCAAGATGAAGAGTAAGATCGTTTCTGTTCCACTCCTAATATATGTCAAGTAAATACATGTAGGTAGATGAATGAATGAATTTTGAATGAAGTTTGATGCATTTAGCATCATGTTTTTGCACCACCAAAAAAATCTAGTATGGATACTGTTATGACTGTGCTGATAAATATGCCCATCCAGGCTGTCTCTCTGCAAATCAAAAGTGAGGACATGTCTGACAGGCCTGCCAATCAAACTTTATAAAAACACCCATTGTCCATCACCAGAGCCTGTCTGTGTGCGTGTCCGTGGTTTGGCCGTGAATTATTCAGCAAATTTTTATACGCCTCGGTGCTTTTGTTTGTCCTGACTTGTCTGTGCTGGCAGCCTGTCACCATCCTCTCTCTGCCATCAAATCTGCCTCTCACAAAATAGGACAAAAAATCCCTTGGTCTAAATATAGCATACATTCTTGTTGATTTAAAACAGTCAAAACATCATCACTGATTGAGACTGTAATGGCAAAAATATACACAAATATTAGCTAGTAAATAAAAAAAGAGCATAAAAATGACAGAAAATGAGATTTAAATCAAAATGTTTTATCCTTTTTGTAGCCTTGTAAGAGATAAAAATGAACATGTCACTGGGGTTTCCTGTATTTGCATCTTGCTCATTACTCTCATAGTTTGTGCTGTAAATATGTCATTGATTTATGATTTGTTAGCGTGTTATTTTTCTGCGCTTCCCACTGTGATGTGTTCTCTTTGCCTGTGGCTTTTGTTCTTGGCTTGCATTCAGACACAAATCTGTCCCTGTGCTAGAATTCAGCCTGTGGCTGTGCATCTGACGAATTACAGAAACCAGCCTGCTGCAGTTCTCAGTATTTTATTTATTTAATTATTTTTATCTGTGGTTGGTAAATATTCTAGATAAGATGTTGCAAACAGAAATTAAACTCCTGACAATGGCATATGGGTAGATGATGAGTCTGTACCAGTTTGGTGTTGTTGCATGGCTGGAATGGAGGCTGGTAGGCTTGTGTCTGTGTGCCCTCAGAGGATCAGCACATTTTGAATGGCCACTTGTTCCCTGGATGACTAGACAGAAGCACAAAGAAAGTGTGGAGAGTAATTTCAGTATGTAGATAAACAGATAGAAAAGAGAAAGAAAGCACTGTCACTAGCCCAGTTATATAAATATGCAAACCAGCTACTTAAAGAACATCTTAAAATAAACATGTGCACATAAAACTAATGCTCTATATTTGTCAGTGCTAACAAATCATAATTGATACATATACATGAAATTCCTCAGTTAATGAAGTGAGTGCTTATTAAAGGTGTTGTTAAAGAATGCATTATTCATAATTCTGAGAACGACTGTCTCATTTGTTCCATTTTCATTGTGTGTCGGTTGGAACATTGTGCGTATAAATGTCCATGCATGTGTTTTTGTAGCGTGTGGGATGCTCTGACTGACAACTACATCCCCTCCTCTGTGTCCAGCTGGGACGACCCCACCTCAGAAACACTGAACGGCAACCTCTCAGACCAGGAGGTAAATGTCTGCTCTGCTCTGATAACATTCATGGTGTTGACATGATAATATACTGCAGGGTTACTGTATAGATTAGTGCTATAGAACATGACTATAAGTTAAAGTACAATAACGTGTTAGGGACAACAAACCTTTTACCAATGCAGACTTATATATATATATTTATACTTATATGATTATATTACATTATTTATAGTAATTTAATATTATAATGTGAATTTTATCATACAATGATATTACTATTTAGATTACTCCTGGTATTAATATTATTATTTGGTTAATATCAATAAATACTATTTTATTGTTAAAGGTAATTTATTAATAATATTAATTAAATTATATTAATGGAACTGAATTATGTTGCAAAGAAGTTATCACTGACGCATTGGCCATCAAATATCTTGAACTATATTTTCTTGAAACATCTTGGAATATCTTTCTCCTACATTGAAAAAGCATTTATTTCCTCTGCTCTGAGCAAATGACTGTAGCACTATATGAGAGTACAGCTTTGCCCTCTTGATTCAGGGTGTGGTGTGTATATTTATGCCAAATGGACGGCAGATACAGTCACTCGCTGCCAAAAACCCAACCTGATCTACTTTCTCTGGCAATCAGCCTGTCACACGCTTTGCAATAAACAGTTTAGACACAACAAAAAATCCCACAGAAGCTCTGAATAATGTCCATGACTAACTGGCATTTCTGTATATTCTTTTATATTTTGTCACCATGTGAAGTGAGTCAGTTACAGTCTTTACATAATATTACACTAATTACCAACTACTGCAACTGGTCAGATGTGAAATGAGGTAATCTAATGCTAGCTTTTGACTAGTTTAGTCAAGATTCTGTTGTACATCAATGCGGGCTAGAAGAGCTGCCAAGATAACATTTGAATGCACTCTCTTCAACACATTACCAATGAGTGTAATGGAACTATATGGAGCCATTACTCTTTGCCATCTTGTCATATTGATATAGCAGGTGCTACTAAACATGTTGAGAAGCTTTTCATGAACGTATTTGTCTTGGTTTTAAAGATCCATGAAAAAGAAGAGGATGAGATGAACGAGAAGAATGACAATGCCAACTGTCTGAGTGTAGAACCTCTTATTACAGCTGATCAGGTGAGCCTAAAATTTTCCAGCTGCCTTTTAAAAAATAGTGATTTTTGTCTGTTTTCTTTTTACACAATATAAACAAATGTGTTGCACTGGTCAAAAAAAAAATTAGAATGATTATATGCTGTTTATAGTACAGGATTATTTTTGCGTTTAACAATTAATGCATCAAAAGGTTAATAAATTAGTGTGCCAGCATTTTGTGGCATTTGTCAGATACTAATGGTTGATACATTTAGCCTAATACTGTATTTGTACATCGAGCAGGTTTACGCTTGAACAGTAACCTAAAGCTTTGCTATATTTAAAATCAAGTGTGCTTCATTTATTTATTGCAAACAAAGCTAAAATTCAAAGCTACAGTTCTGTTGTGTCCTCAAAATTGTTTAAACGCCCACTGAAATCTGTCATTTATTCTTTCACCAAGGTGATTGAGGAGATTGTGGAGATGATGGAAAACTCACCAGATCCTGGAGAGACAGAGGAAGAGGAGGAGGATGATATCGGGGTGTCTTCCTCTAAAAGCAGTCCCTCTCTACTGGAGGAGATCCGCATGCTGTCTCAGGCCTCCAACAACAACTGCTCCTATGAAGGTGCTCGTTCAAACCTGCAGTTAATTAATATATGTGAATCTCAGGCTGACTTTTGAAACTTTTTATGAATCTTCAGATGAAACTAGATTTAAACTAACTAGATAAAAAGTTTGAACACTCAAACAAATACTGCTTTAAATGTAATTCTGTCATGACAACTCTAGGAGGGATTGGCATGGTAATGTACATGACAATGTTAATGTATTTGGTCTTGGCGGAATAGATCTGCTACGCTGCTGCTGCTGCTGCGGCAGAGCAAGTACCGAGACTTGCTACTGCCAATATATCCACAACATGCTGCTGTGAGCATGTAAGAAATATTGCTGCTGCAAATACAGACCTGCCAACCTGTACGCATTTTGCGTAGCAGATACGCATTTTGACTTCAAAGTACGCTGGTACGATTTGTGACTCTAAACTACGCAAAAAACCTGGTGACGCCTCTGTCCATGTGCAGTATTCAAAACAAGCAACAGAAAAAGATGAAGAATTCAACCAATCAGAGCGTTTTTTAAGGTTTTGCTTTTAAATTTCCTTGTCAGTGCTAACAAATCATAATTGATACATATACATGAAATTCCTCAGTTAATGAAGTGAGTGCTTATTAAAGGTGTTGTTAAAGAATGCATTATTCATAATTCTGAGAACGACTGTCTCATTTGTTCCATTTTCATTGTGTGTCGGTTGGAACATTGTGCGTATAAATGTCCATGCATGTGTTTTTGTAGCGTGTGGGATGCTCTGACTGACAACTACATCCCCTCCTCTGTGTCCAGCTGGGACGACCCCACCTCAGAAACACTGAACGGCAACCTCTCAGACCAGGAGGTAAATGTCTGCTCTGCTCTGATAACATTCATGGTGTTGACATGATAATATACTGCAGGGTTACTGTATAGATTAGTGCTATAGAACATGACTATAAGTTAAAGTACAATAACGTGTTAGGGACAACAAACCTTTTACCAATGCAGACTTATATATATATATTTATACTTATATGATTATATTACATTATTTATAGTAATTTAATATTATAATGTGAATTTTATCATACAATGATATTACTATTTAGATTACTCCTGGTATTAATATTATTATTTGGTTAATATCAATAAATACTATTTTATTGTTAAAGGTAATTTATTAATAATATTAATTAAATTATATTAATGGAACTGAATTATGTTGCAAAGAAGTTATCACTGACGCATTGGCCATCAAATATCTTGAACTATATTTTCTTGAAACATCTTGGAATATCTTTCTCCTACATTGAAAAAGCATTTATTTCCTCTGCTCTGAGCAAATGACTGTAGCACTATATGAGAGTACAGCTTTGCCCTCTTGATTCAGGGTGTGGTGTGTATATTTATGCCAAATGGACGGCAGATACAGTCACTCGCTGCCAAAAACCCAACCTGATCTACTTTCTCTGGCAATCAGCCTGTCACACGCTTTGCAATAAACAGTTTAGACACAACAAAAAATCCCACAGAAGCTCTGAATAATGTCCATGACTAACTGGCATTTCTGTATATTCTTTTATATTTTGTCACCATGTGAAGTGAGTCAGTTACAGTCTTTACATAATATTACACTAATTACCAACTACTGCAACTGGTCAGATGTGAAATGAGGTAATCTAATGCTAGCTTTTGACTAGTTTAGTCAAGATTCTGTTGTACATCAATGCGGGCTAGAAGAGCTGCCAAGATAACATTTGAATGCACTCTCTTCAACACATTACCAATGAGTGTAATGGAACTATATGGAGCCATTGCTCTTTGCCATCTTGTCATATTGATATAGCAGGTGCTACTAAACATGTTGAGAAGCTTTTCATGAACGTATTTGTCTTGGTTTTAAAGATCCATGAAAAAGAAGAGGATGAGATGAACGAGAAGAATGACAATGCCAACTGTCTGAGTGTAGAACCTCTTATTACAGCTGATCAGGTGAGCCTAAAATTTTCCAGCTGCCTTTTAAAAAATAGTGATTTTTGTCTGTTTTCTTTTTACACAATATAAACAAATGTGTTGCACTGGTCAAAAAAAAAATTAGAATGATTATATGCTGTTTATAGTACAGGATTATTTTTGCGTTTAACAATTAATGCATCAAAAGGTTAATAAATTAGTGTGCCAGCATTTTGTGGCATTTGTCAGATACTAATGGTTGATACATTTAGCCTAATACTGTATTTGTACATCGAGCAGGTTTACGCTTGAACAGTAACCTAAAGCTTTGCTATATTTAAAATCAAGTGTGCTTCATTTATTTATTGCAAACAAAGCTAAAATTCAAAGCTACAGTTCTGTTGTGTCCTCAAAATTGTTTAAACGCCCACTGAAATCTGTCATTTATTCTTTCACCAAGGTGATTGAGGAGATTGTGGAGATGATGGAAAACTCACCAGATCCTGGAGAGACAGAGGAAGAGGAGGAGGATGATATCGGGGTGTCTTCCTCTAAAAGCAGTCCCTCTCTACTGGAGGAGATCCGCATGCTGTCTCAGGCCTCCAACAACAACTGCTCCTATGAAGGTGCTCGTTCAAACCTGCAGTTAATTGAATCTCAGGCATCTCAGGCTGACTTTTGAAACTTTTTATGAATCTTCAGATGAAACTAGATTTAAACTAAAAGTTTGAACAGTTTGAACACTCAAACAAATACTGCTTTAAATGTAATTCTGTCATGACAACTCTAGGAGGGATTGGCATGGTAATGTACATGACAATGTTAATGTATTTGGTCTTGGCGGAATAGATCTGCTACGCTGCTGCTGCTGCTGCGGCAGAGCAAGTACCGAGACTTGCTACTGCCAATATATCCACAACATGCTGCTGTGAGCATGTAAGAAATATTGCTGCTGCAAATACAGACCTGCCAACCTGTACGCATTTTGCGTAGCAGATACGCATTTTGACTTCAAAGTACGCTGGTACGATTTGTCACTCTCTAAACTACGCAAAAAAGAAAAAGATGAAGAGTTCAACCAATCAGAGCATTTTTAAGGTTTTGCTTTTAAATTTCCGTGCGTTTTATTTCTCTCCAAGCTGGCTCTGTTTGTGTGTCCGTGAGTCTGCGTGCTGAGATGAGGAAACGCCTGCATCTGAAAAAGCAACACACGCCGAGCATCTTCCCTTGTAATGACTAAACCTTTTGTCCAACAACAAAAAAGAACATTATAACATTCTTTTACTGCACAACATCAGACAAATGTTTAAAAAAATGTCCTTCTTGATCTGATGTGGCTTCTTATCACAGAATGATGCAGAAATATATTCTACACTGGAATAACGGCTAAGTCGATTAGCAGTGGATTATAAATATAACGTTACTTAATTATTTAAATACTCAAGGTGGTTTTAAGAACACAGATAAACATTGTCGCAGTACAGTGTTTATTATCTTAATGTTCTTTTTGAACGTCATCATTTAAACCGTTTCTGTCTTCTTTCATTCAGTTACAGTGATAGCTGGCTGTTTTTGTCCATATTAGGGATTTCCTGGAGCGTCCTGAGTTCTATTTCTTCTATAATGTACATGTGGATTTTCTGCGCAAGGGCGCCCTTAGGCGTCCAGTATGAATGAAACACACATTACATGTGTTCATAGCACTAAATAATGGCCAATCCATAAAAATACTAATTATTTTTTTTAAATAGCATTTAAAAATAGCAAAAAAGAACTAAACCAAAAACTGTGGTAAAAAAAAAAAAAACTGAGGTATTTATTTAACCGTGGGCTAACTGTATTGTTGCATCCCTAATGTTTACTCTGAAATACTGTATAACAGGAATATCACAAACTGAGTGCAGACCCTGATTATTAACCTATAAAAAATAGAAAATATATTTAACATTAGATCTTGCAAACCCCCCCCCCCCCCTTTCCAAAACTTTCCAAGGTTGGCAGGTCTGCAAATATAACATACATGAAATAATAGCATACATATATAGCATACATGAATCACCTCGTAGCAGATCTATACAGGTGGAGCTGGGGAAGGTGGAGGATTTCTGAAGCAAGCTGCAACTGCTACGGCAAGCACTAGTCATATTTTTGAATGTTGAGCAGCGAGCTCATTGGCTACCGATACAGGCGATAACCAATAAGCTGTGCCATGTGATAATGATGTCATTAGGTCAGATTTAGTTAGACCTATCGAACTGCGCCATCTGGAGTTTCATGCCAGAACTCTGTATTTGATAAATACAGTTCATGGACAGGGGACTGATTATCTTTATCTTTATAGATAAAATACAAGCATGATGTCTGTCAGCAAAAGTCTCATTTTTATATTACCAGATCAAGGTCAATATAAACATGCTCCCCAGGAAATGAAACCGGTGCCTATCGAGTATATAGGGTAGGTTTCTATTTTAAACTATGTTGTTTCAGCATTTCTTCATCACACGGACAGATGAAACTGATCATGTTTTTGAAACCAAAGATGCAGTAGAGTAAAAGCGAATGAAAAATAGCCCATGTCAACTGAGAACGACACTAAAGAAACATTACGTCACAACATTAGTCACAGTGTGAAAGTCAAGTGTTGCTCGCTTTGATCAAGTCTTTTTAAACTGAATGTTTGTCATGCAGGTCTGAGGCTGATGCCAAGCTCGGCGCTGCTTGACATCTTGTGTCGAATGGAGGCGGCGATACGAGAGTATTCGGAGGAACTGGTGGCCCAGCTGGCCCGGAGGGATGAGCTGGATTTTGAGAAGGAGGTGAAGAATACCTTCATCACAGCTATGATGGAGGTCCAGAACAGACAGAAGGAGCAAAGGGAGCTGAGCAAGCGCAGGCGTAAGGACAAGGCCATGAGTCTACAAGGATCTGCCCGCTCCGAGAAGACTGGGAGCATGCCTGCAAAAGTACGTGTGTTGAAATGAACTGCATGTTTACCTCCATTCAGTCTCCATGCACAGACATCTCTCTCTCCGTTTAATGGATCTCGCCCCATTACTCTTCAGCTGCACTTAGCACTTTCTGGAAGAGCAGGGGAAGCATTCCCCTGCAGTATGAGCTGTGAAGGCAATACCAGTAATGCCGCTGTGATTTCATTACATCATGCAAGAACTGCATCTCTGCGTCCTCATCCTCCATGTTCTCACAGGGATGAGTTGATCATTTTAGTTATTCTGTACACAGTGACTAGAGTTAGTGGCAAAATTGTGAAGCTCAAATTTAATATATTATGTTTGCACTTTTTTCCTGAACTCAGAAGCTTAGGATTTTAGCCAATAAATTATTGTATAGCCATGTCATGGCTGATAATTGATAAGTGGCTACTATTATTATTTTTTAAATTAATATTTGTTAAAATGCACAATCATTTCAGAATTTTTTTCATCATTTCTAGATCCCCAGTTGAATTTTACCAGCTTCTAAGCCTCTGGCACTTACTATTTGATGTTTTAATGTTTTCCAGCGCTTCAGCATGGAGGGTCTTTCCAACATCCTGCAGACAGGCATCAGACAGACCTTTGGGACCTCAGGAACAGAAAGACAGGTAAGGAGGAGCATTTCAGTTAATGTTCTGAACTAAACTTGCATATATATGCAGGAATAAGATCTGATTGTAAACTCTTTCTGATTATTTTTTCATACGTATGTTGGACAGTACCTAAACACAGTCATCCCATATGAGAAAAAAGGGGCTCCTCCATCTGTGGATGACTTGCAAATGCTCACAAAAAGTAAGTGTACTTAACTGCACTCATACTAATGATATTTGCTAATACTGATTTATTTAATATTTAACAAATTTAGGCCATCAAAGGAAAAAAAAAGTAGTGACCATTAATTCAACTGATATTGTTTTTCAGTTCTTTATGCCATGAAAGAAGACAGTGAGAAGGTCCCGACCCTCCTGACTGACTATATATTAAAAGGTAAATCTAACACTTCCCCCCCCATAATTAGAATAATTTTTAAAAATAATTTCGTATTATTATAATTTTTGTGTGTTTTTAGCTGTCATCATTTTTATATAGTATTATTATTTATTTAGAAATTTTAGAGAAACTAACTGTGGCTCTGAAATAGCTTATAATTTGAAAACATTTTACCAGCTAGGAATTGTCTTTTTTGATCATGTTTATTTCTACCTCAATTTAATGCAATAGCTGGATTCACAGAATATCACTGCTCTCCTCTAAATATTCTCATAAATAACTCACCTGCATTATTTTAGTATCACTGAGTTTTTGAATTAGTTTTAATTTTAATTTTAAAGTTGTAGTAATTGTGTTGTTTGTTTTTTTGTAATTTTTATTCGTTTTTTGTTTTGTTTTGATATGTTTAGATAGTATTACGTTTTATTTCAGTTTGAGTTATTTTAGTGCATCAAGTTAAACTAAATGAAATGAGAAATGTTGCTTTGGCAACTAGCTGAAATGAAATATTTTTTTTATATTTGATTTTATTTCAGTTTTTTATGGTTTTACATTTAATTAAATATAATATAACGCTATATAATACAGTATATAAATGTATCTGAAGTACATGCACAGACATTTAGTAGTGTTGAGACCAATAACACAATATCACGTCTCTATCCTGCAGTTCTGTGTCCTACCTAAAGTCTTGAGCGTGATGTGCTGATGGTGAGACTGTCTTCATTCGTCCTCTCTCAGTTCTCCAGCCCAGCTGCATGAGCTCCCTTATTCTGTATCAGCGAGGGACCCTGAACATCTAACCATCCTTCTCTTGCTTATCTAATGACCTTTGACCTTGCTCATCTCACTGCCCTTCCTGTATTCACATATCCACGAGGTTCATACCACAGCGCCTGGTGCTTTACATGTTTTCTACTACGTACGTTACTACGGGCCAAAAGCCATATGGAACGTGTAAGGGTAACAGGTGAACGATAATCGGTTTAACTCTACGATCAGGTAATATTTTTATTTTTATTTTTAAATATACACCTAACATAAGGCATTTTACATACTACTCAGTCATTCACATCCGTTCTGAACACAGGTGATGATGAGAAGGGCATTATTCACAATCTTATTAAGGCGTAGATTAATTGATTCGAGAGCACATTTGAAAATAATCCATCCATAATTTCTACTTTTGCCGTTTTAGTATTGTGGCTTCATTTCAGCCAATGTTGGTTGAAAATACAGCATGTTTTAGTGTTCTACATTAATGCCAAATTATAGGGAGGAACCTTGTTTTAGAAACCTCTTTTTGACTTTTCTTATTTTGGGTAACCTGAGATTTTTTTTCATCCTGTGTATGAAATATTCAGTTCTACGTAATGTGGTTTCTTTGACCATCCATTTGTCTAATAAAAAAATTTGTTTTTTTTACTTAACAGAACTGTTATTCATGCCTTGTGCTTACATCTTTAATGTATATATTTCTTATTTACTAAGGGACATGGAGGAATGTGAAGTATTGCTGAGTTATGATTCCAATAAATGTCAAACCCTGTGAAAGCCTGAATGACTGTTTCATTATAATACCGCAACATTCCACTAGAGGTCAGTCATATGCAGGTCATTACAATTCATTCATTCATTCATTAATTCATACACATAGCTTGTTTGCAACAGCGTTAGATGTTTTGTGTCGTCTAAAAACAATATCTGAAATATATCAAATGTTAGATAACGCAAAAAAAAAACAACAACAGAGGAATAAATGTTTTGCTAATTTTGAATGTTCACCACTGTCACCTTAGCTTAGCCATACGGAGTCTGACCCTAAATGTTACACAGCTTGCGGCTTATTTATATTACGTAACGCGTTAGGTTATCTTTTCCAAGTATTACTAATAATGGGTCACTAGAAATGTCCTAAAACACTAGTTTTAATAGTATCTTACCTTATGCTCTCTTCTTTTTAAAGCAAGTCTTCTTTCCACTTTCCAACAAAAAGCGCGCGAAAAATTATGCGCACGCACGACTGATTTTTATTGTGCATTAATTTACTTATTAGTAAGCATTAACATAAAAATAGGTCATTGCTGGTCAATAAAGCCAGGACTGGATCACAAATAGGCTACATACATATGTTAAACATCATACAACATATATGAAATGACAACAAACATATATGAAATGCTAAATTCCGGACTCTGCAGAACATTACATTTCCTAGTAAATGAACAGATTGCATTTGTACAGCCGGTTTCTTTTAATCAAAAATATGAATACAAAGTGTTTTCATGTCTATACAATAAAGGTCCTATAGAGAACAGTTTGAGGTTGTCCAGTCTGCGGATGACAAAAAGATTGACATGGGTATAGGCAATGAAACATTTCTAATAAAATAAAGTAAAATAGTTTGTGTTTGAAAAACAGTCAGTAGCACTGTGGAGTACATACAATACAACATACTTAAAAGATACAGCAGTTGTTTAAAAAGCATTTATGAAATATGTGGTAAAAAAAAAATACAACATGATTTGGCATACTTCTAGATTGTGATTTATTGTATGGTCTGCTATACTTAAAGTGAACTGCCATTTGCAACCCATTTTACTTCTGTAATAGGACACATTTCTGAGTAAAACCAGGATGTTCAGTGACTTGTATTAAGAAAATAAATCGGGTCCATTTTGAGTTCATGTTTCACTGGTGCATTTATTTTCTTTTACCCTTACTATGACCTACATTTGCAGCCTGTCTGCCTGTCATATTTCTTAAGATACCATTCATTTTGTTAGGAATTTGTCAGCTTTAACTGTAGTAGCATTAGCAGTACTCTGGAACAATGCTGATAAGAATGACAAGGAAAGCTAGTTTCCCCCACATCAACAACCATCGAACATGAACTCTTTGGTTTTGTATCCGGTATCCTAGAAGAATCTTGAACTTATTTGCTGTGAAATTATGAGACCTTGACAGACCTTGAATGAGAAATAAATACCTTATTTACAGTAAGGTAAAGGAATGTTTATAATTATAGTTTACATATTCAATACAATACATTAGATTTAAAATATCATCATGGGGTACAAAAACACTATATAAATTAAGATACCGCCAAACTCTACACTTCTAAATTGAAAAAAGCTACCACACACACATTTCTAAATATTTGGCCAAAAACATTTAAAGGCAAATATAGCAACTTAATGCCACATTTTAAGTGATGTCCTTGACATTCCATTTAACAGATGCTGCTATGAAACATATGCTATCCACCTTCATTTTAATGTAAGAATGGGTGCAGCCATTCAAACAAAATAGCTTACTTCCGCATTGCAAAATACGGTGGACTGATCGCATATGCATTAAACATATGTAAACATAATTATTCATGAGGAGTGTCTTTAAATAATGTGGAATAAACCTTTCATTTGTTTTTATCAAGGCAAGTTAGCATCTTTAGATTGCAAAAAGAACAATCAGTAAAGCAGTAACAACAAAAAAAGAACACAAATAAAAGTGAAAAAAAAAAGAAAAGTGAATAGTTCCAGGTCAGTGTCTTTTTGTTTACTGTTTAACAAGTTCCACTTTATAGAGAGTAGAGGCTTTTCTGTAATACACTGAACAGTAAAAACTATAAAACAATAAAATGAGCATCTTTACATATATTTGCTTACATTTTTTTTCTATATAAAAAAAAAATCTAAAAGAAAATTACATCATACGGTTTCCATACAGAGGCAATATGCTTATCGGTTCCAATCCATCCTTTCCAATGTGCATCAGTTTGTGGGACCGCAGACAGTCCTCTTCTCTCTTTCCCTTCAGAGGTTGAGCAGAAATGTTTGGTTCTAGACCAGAGAGCCAGCCTGGTTTTGCGCCGGCACCATAATGGGTACCCCTCCCATGCGGGAGATGTTGGCAGCAGTTACGGTGGTGGGCAGCACAGGCGGACGTGGAATCCGAGGCTGGGCGGAGGCTGGCCGTGGCACTGAGGTGTGCTGGGAGCCTCCATTGGTGCTGGGGGGTCCCGAGGGTCCACGGGGCAGGGTGGGGTTGGTGTTGTAGCCTGGCAATGTGCGCTCCAGTGTGGCGTCTGCTGGAGGCTGCGAGCGGTAGTCGGTTGTGCTGCCCCCTGTGGCCGTGAGGATGGACGCGGTGTCGGAGTGAGGGTAATGGTGGTGGTTCTGGGTGTCTCGTGGGTAAGAGCCGGTGTGAATGGAGGACAGGGTGCCGTTTTTAGAGATGATGTCAGATCCAGTGCCACTCTTGGCCCATGAGACGCGTTTGGGAGCCTGAGCATCCTCTCTGTAACACACAAAAAAAACTTAATGTCTACACAAGTTAGAAATCACTAAATCAATCAACAAATCTCAATTATCTTACTTGATTTCATTGGCCAAATCCTCTTCGGTGTCCTTCCGTCTTGTCCACATGAAGACGAAGAAGAGAATGATCAGGATGAGAGCCACAATACAACCAATCGTAACACCAGCGATCATCCCTGCATTAGTCGCTGTACGAAAGGAACAGGAAAAGTTAACGTATGCCTTTTAATTTACGATTTTATTTTTGATCTTCAGACGACTTAAATTACATGTGATGACTTCCAGGTTGATGTAGCACGTCTCCACTCCTGCAGAGTTGGATGCAGTGCACATGTATTTCCCCGACATATTACTGCTCAGATTGTTCAGTTTTAAAGTTCCCGCCGTTTCATCTACAATAACAACAACAGTGGGATGGTAAAGTTAGATTTGCATGTTTACAAAAATAATTTAGCCATTTTTGGAGAAACATGTTAATGCTAATGAGACACATCATGCTAATAGAAAGGAGAATGAATACATTATTTAAACATATTCTTGTGTCTTACTTGGACACAAAGATAGACTCACTTTGTGCAGGAGGGAAGAAGATCTCTGAGGTGGGGCTAGTCTTGGTCCACTTGTATTCTGGTGCCGGCTTACCATCATTAGAGTTACAAGCCAGAGTGATGTTCCCTTTAAGAACAGGCTTTCCTTTAACTTGACAAACTGGCACTGAAGGAGGGACTGAAAGAGACAGGATGGGTCACGTGATGTTAAATCTGCATTTAAAGTGTCTTTCTGGAAAACGCTGAAAGAAAGAATGGCCTGTGTCATAGAACAAGCATCTGACATGTACATAGGCATGTGTGTTTTAGGACTATGCATGTGTGCACCACAGTGTGGCAGTAAGTACACACCTTTAACATTAAGAATGAGCTCTCCGGTGAGTCCTGAGGCCTCCGGAATGATGACCTGGCACATGTACTTTCCTGAGTCTGATGCTTTGGTGTTGTTAATGTACAGGGACAGGTTGGTGTTGGGCATATTATGCATAAAACCGACTCGACCAGCAAACTGGGAAGTGCTATGACTTAAGCTTCCACCGACGTATGAAATGATCTAAAGAAAGACAAAGAAGAGGGTGGAAGGCATCAAAATGACAAATGAGGTATGAATAGTTGATAATTCAGGAGATTTAAAGTGAAACATGTAATGAATAAATATACCTGTATATTGTTAAACATTTTATACACACACACACACACACACACACACACACACACACATTAAATAAAATATAAACAGATGGGGGTATTAACATATAAAACAAATGTTTGGACGTTTCTAATAATAATTAAATATATTGCAAAAATAAAAAAGACAAAAAAATGCTTAGGCAAACGGCTGGAAATTTCTAAACCACTGTGTAAAAAAAAAATGACATAAGATCATCAATCTCTCAGAGGCAGGCACAGAATTTCTCAGTGGACAGGTCTAAAGGATTCATATCAGATGATCCTTCAGTGGGCAGAGTTAATCTCAACTGAAGAAAATGCAGGATAGAGGATTTTACAATCTGCAGATAACACGGTTTCTTACAGAGTAATGAGATGCCATGTAATGCAAAATGAAAGACAATTGCTGCCAAGAGTGGACATTTCAATCACAGTATTATACTAGCTCTTAAGGTAAGATGGTCTAAGTTTGCAGGCAATATGAGATATGTAGTCTGCTGTGATGACCCACATGATTTCTTGTACTTGTGATCCTGTGATTGCAATATTTGGATATGAGCATCCATCCTACATTATTTAATTAATTAAAACAGAAACAAAATATCTATATAAAAAGTGATAATTTTTAAGACACATTTTTTTATAGTCAGTCCAGAAAAGTCTCTGCCATTCATAATCCAAATCACAACATGCACAGATGGTGCAAAATGTTCTGGCATCTGCACAAAAACTAACGAATGAGTACAATCCCACCCATAATACCAGACCATTTCAAAATCTAATTTGGGCTGACAAAACATTATCGGATTTCATTATAAATCTATGCAGAATCCCCTCGCTGTACTGCATTTGAAGCGTGTTCACATGATTATTTGAGTGTGTGTGTGATAATGAGGAGTGGGATTTCGTCTATGTGCACTCTTGACCTCTGGAACTCAAACCGGAGTGATCAGGGACAGAGAGTGACCATTATATTACATCAGCTGCATGCCATGTTACGATCTGAGAAAAATCTATCATTATAATTACTTTTATAAAATGATGAAATCAAATTGAAAACAGCCAATATATGCACATGACCCAAGATACTGCACTCCTTATATTGCTCAGCAACCTACAGTAGTTAATTAACTATATTACTTATAAAGTCTTTATTACTGTGTGATTATTAGTATTCATATTTCATAGTTTTCAGAGTATTACCTTTTACTATAATACATTGTCTCTCATTTATTCTAACAAAAAGAGCTTAAGAATTCCCATAATATTTATATTAATTATTAAGGGATTACAATTATTATTATTATTATTATTATAGTTATTAATATAGTAATATTAACCTATTTATTAATTGTTTATTAGTAACTAAAAGCAGTTTATATGGGCAAAATAAAAATTTTTACTATGACAAGCCTAAATTATGCTAATATTATTATTACTACTACTACTATATTCTATGTACATCTGACTACTCATCGTCACAGTATACTGTACACAGACTTTGCACTACCTTGGGTGTTTATTTTTAATCTTAGCTTATTTACATTTTGTTTATTATTATTACTTTTTAAATTATTATTTCTTATGTTAATCTTGTTTTAACATTTTTATCTGCTATTTATTTATATTTAATTCACAGTCAAAGTAGCTGACTAGGTATGCTTTAAATAAATAAAAGCGACAAATAACATGTTCATGTTTTTAACATCTGAGATTTTTGGGTGTAATGGGTATATATAACATTCAAAAGTCATTTATTTAAAAATAAATTGTTTAACTTTTTTGCAGTTCACTTAAGTATTTCTAGTGTGACAAATAAATTTGTATTAAGTATAAATATTCAATGCTGTCTCAATTAATAAGAATAAAAAAATATTAAGAGTTCATCAAATTAATAAAATCAAATAATTCTGATGTGTAAAAAATATTTTTAGATGAAGTATGGCATGTCACACAGCAGGACACTAATGTCTCTGTCAACACAAACAAAGAAAAACAACATATAGAAAAGAGTCACCATTTCTGTGCTGCTGGACATGTAGTTCCAGACCACTGTATTTTTCTTAATCTCCACACCAGTGTAAGAAGCCTGCAGCACTACCATCTTCCCTTGGATCACTTCTACATTTTTCTGAGGCAGCTGAAGTTGGGCCAGGTCACCTGGAAAGATAAGGAGAGAAAGCAAAAATCGATTAACAACTTGAAAAACGCTAAATATTACCATTCAACCCAGCTGACAGTCTCCAAGTCCAAGTGCACTCATTTGAAACCCCAATAAAAGCTACGAAACATTCAGGAGTGACATACACTCCCCCAAGTGGAGGTAAACCAGCTGAATCCAGCTGTCCTGGTTGTCCGTCTGATCCGCCAGCTTGGCTGGGATGCTTCAGCTAGGCTCCCGGAGAAACAAATACGTGCCACATAGAGACTCATAAGAGAGAATCTGCTTCTAAAATGCTCGTCACTTATGATTTCAGATGAAAGTCCGCTGGGAGAAAAACTGGGTGACGCAACTGCCGAGCATCTTGTGTCAGGCTTAGCAGAAGGTACGTGGGAGGGAGAGGGACATTCACAGGCCCACTGCAATGAGCCACAATGCCATGCGTATGTCGAATTCCCCTCCCTTAAGTGTAAACCCACTAATCCTCAACTAGAATCCTGTTTGTGCCCATCTTTCTGACATTTTCTTCTGCTTTATGTTTGCAGGCTGGTCTTTAACCTGATTTAGCAATTATTGTCAAATTGCTTCCAATGACTCTCGTCAAATAAAGCCGTTGAAATGTAGCCTATATATGGGACTGGATCAAACGTTGAATTGAACTTTATGAATGTATAAACTAAAGGAATTGATCTGCTTTCACTGAAAATCTTGATCAACAATTCATTGTAGAGGTCAAAGGGGAAAACAGATTTCTGGTCGTGTCTCTTCCATATTTATCTTGCAAACAGTGGCAGTTCTATTGTTTACCAAAAGAAGAAAAATATATCTTAATCCTGTGCTCCAGTCTGCCTCCCTCTGTCATTTGAGGGCACGGTCAAGGACCAGATGTCACGGCAGTGATCCGCAGCCCGTATGGACTGTGAAACACTTCTCAGATTAAAATATTTATAAACAAACATACAGAGAGTACAGACAACATGTGTACTGATTATCATGACAATGTACCACACATGGTGTAAACTAAAAGTCCTTTTATTAAAAGTATTAAAAAACCTTTCTGACCCCAAACTTTTAAACGATAGCAAATATTAAATATTGTTGATGAGTATTCATGTCTTTCAAACTAGCATTAAAGAGTTTATTCTAGTGTATCCTATCAACTAGATTTGTAAATAAAACATTTAATTAACAGCTTTCTAGCATGAACACTAGCATTTTAAATCAATAATTTACAGTTCATTCACAATAACACAAACTTCAAGAACATTTTCCATAATCTGCGTGCTAGGGTACATATACGAAGCATGTTAAGCCCTAAGCAGTTTAGAAGTAAAGCTTAAAGACAGAGGGAAAAAAAATATTATTTTTCCATTAACTTTTAGAACAAGAGTTTGACTTTAAACTGTATGACTGCCTACACACCAGTAGAGGGCAGCAAATGCTATGCAATAAACTCAGTCATTATAAATAAGAACATAAAGGAACACCAAATAATATGTTTTGAGCACTTCATTCCTTCATTCAGGACTTATGATAGATAGTTATTGACTCGTGCATCCAGTCTTATATTTTCAGGGCATCTATCTATAATCACTGTGTTTATCAGCATCGACCAAAGAAGAGCTTCTCAATCATTAGGTTAATTAGCCAGCATTCCCAAGTCTTCTCCCCATCTCTTGATCGTTCTACTAAAGCCTCAATAAGAGATTAAACTAGTAGCTGACACGCAGTAGGGAACCTGTGTTAGCATCAGCCTCTCTCATTAATCAGAGCACTTTTGGGAGTGTTTTTCTCTCTTGTGAACACAGAGTCTCTCAGATCCACATGAGGATCTTAGCAGTGTTTAAATGATCCTATTAAACTCACTGATTGGGAAAGCAATTAACCTCAAACAAACATGAAGCTCTTTACATGCCACAGGAGGAAAGCATCTGTGCTGTGGATGGACAAATTCAAGTGAATGTCCAATGCTACTGTAGTTGTTTATAGTCATTTAACAATGATAAATGATTCCTCCAGGAAATATTTTAAGGGATTTTTCTGTTTTACTGTGAGAATGACAGAGGGACAAAAGCGAAGAGCCCATTTCCTGACTCGTCGAGCATAATACAATCACAGCATCTTCTGATTTAACCCTAATGACATTCCAGTACTGTCCCAATCCCATCAGCCTAATGAGCCTGCAAATGATTTCTGGCATTATAGTCCTCCAAACACACTGACTGTTTTCGCTGATGCAAATGTGCTTTTGTTTGTTCAGTTGTGAACCCCAGAAAGTTTGAAGGAAAGCTCTGAGGACAGGTTTGGTCAATGAGAAGAACATACAGAAAGAGAAAGCAGCTCATGTGAAAGTCAATTATTGAATACAGACTTCTATTCTCTGTAAGACTAATGAGAAGAAGCAGCAGCAGCAGCAAGTGATGTGAGCAGGTCTGATCTGAATAATATATTCTACAGAGTGGCATGAAGTCAGAAAAGAGATGGAAAGATCATCAGTTAGAGCCACACATGCTGGAGAGGTAATGAGGTGTCATCAACCAAAAACCCATCTAGTAAGTCATGGACACCAGTAATGCCCATTAAACATTGGAACAGTGACACTACACACGCTCACGCACGCGCATAAATTAAAACATTAATGTGACATCAGGTTTACAACAAAGATACACAAGGTACAGTGCCAGTATATAAATATTCACTGCATTTTTATATTAAGCAAAACAGACATACGTACATACAAAATGACATTCAGACATTAAAGGTGACATATCATGAAAATCTGACTTTTTCAGGTTTTAAGTGCTATAATCAGGTCCCCGGTGCATGATAAACATGATAATCAGAACCAAAACAGATGTTTTTAGCAGGTCCGAGCTGTAATGGCACAGCTCTATTCTGGAAAAGGGGGCGGGGAGCAGCAGCTCATTTGCATTTAAAGAGACAGGCCCAAAAAACACCGTGATTCTACTTCCACTCAAAATAGGCATTTTCACAATGATATAATAAATGATCTGTGGAGTATTTTGAGCTGAAACTTCACAGACACATTCTGGGGACACCAGAGACTTATATTACATATTGTAAAAAAGGGGCATAATATGTCTCCTTTAAATAAATATAATACAAATAAAACTTACGCTTGCAGACTATACCATTCAAAAGTTTGAGGTCAGTAAGATGTTTTTTTAAGAAATTAATATTTTTATTCAGCAAAGATGCATTTAATCGATTATAAATGATAGTAAAAATTTACAAAAAAATTATATTTTAAATAAATGCTGTTCTTTTGAACTTTCTATTTGAATCCTGGAATTTTTTTTTTAAATAAATAAATAAAAATCACAGCTTCCACAAAAATATTAAGCAGCAAAACTATTTTCAACATTAATAATAATAAAAATGTTTCTTGAGAACCACATCAGCATATTAGAGTGAAGGATCATGTGACACTGATGGCTGGAGTAATGCCTGCTGAAAATTCAGCTTTGCCATCACAGGAATAAATTACATTTTTAATTATTAAAAAAAAGAAAGAAAATTATTTTAAATTGTAATAATATTTCATAATATAGCTGTTTTTACTGCATTTTATCATCAAATAAATGCAGCCTTGATAAGCATAAAACACTTCATTCAAGAATATTTTTAAAAATTGTACCGATCCGAAACATTTGAATAGTTAACTACATAAATCAACAAATAAAATGTATTTCTAATCTAACAACTCACTTTGGTTATATAAAGACAGAAATCATCACAATTATAATATTGTACTCTGAGACCCTAAAACAATGTGACTGCGTGCAATTTATCTGTGATATGCAAGTGCTAGGTTATTAATTAATATTTTTATGCACCGCACCGGTTTAATATCAGCTGAGCCTGAAGTTTCTATGTGGAACATTTTGCTGAAAACCATCTAATTTCTAGGATAACCCCATTATTCTAAAGTGCTGCACTAACATAAATCAACACTATTGACAATCATGCTGTGCATAGCTTAATCAAGACAATGGGTTTAATGTCCTTCATGGTCTCAGATATTAACCTTTAAGTGAACAAGAAATCAAAAACGAGCCTATTTTCCTTTCTTAAAGGAACACTCCACTATTTTTGAAAATAGGCTAATTTCCCAACTCCCCTAGAGTTAAACAGTTGAGTTTTACCATTTTCGAATCCATTCAGCCGATCTCCGGGTCTGACGGTAGCATTATTACATATTTTTCCTATTTAAAACTTGACTCTTCTGTAGTTACATCGTGTACTAAGACCGACGGAAAATGAAAAGTTGCGATTTTCTTGGCCGATATGGCTAGGAACTATACTCTCATTCCGGCGTAATAATCAAGGAACTTTGCTGCTGTACCCTTGGTACGGCAGCAAAGTTCCTTGATTATTACACCAGAATGAGAGTATAGTTCCTAGCCATATCGGCCAAGAAAATCGCAACTTTTCATTTTCCGTCGGTCTTAGTACACGATGTAACTACAGAAGAGTCAAGTTTTAAATGGGAAAAATATCTAAACTCTTTGGTCATTTTTGAGCGAGATGCTAATGGTCTAATCAGATTCAATGATCTATGCTAAGCTACAGCTAAAAGTGTTACCGCCAGACCCGGAGATCGGCTGAATGGATTCGAAAACGGTAAAACTCAACTGTTTAACTCTAGGGGAGTTGGAAAATGAGCCTATTTTCAAAAATAGTGGAGTGTTCCTTTAAATGTTCCTGGTCTTATCGTGAAAGATTCAGTGAGAAACTAAATGTATTAACAAATCCAAACTGACTGTCCTTTATGGGTGACAAGACCAAACCCTCTCAATTTTAAATCCCACCCCTACAACAACCTGCTTTTCACAATCCAGCCAAGTCTTGCTCTATATTATTGTCTCACAGAACATCCTGTTTCACTCTAAAATATGTCACAGTATGAACGTTATTAAAATCAAGTTGACTTTAATGTAACTTTCTTGAGGGAATCATGGATAACGAGATTTACGAAGACATGAACATGGCAGTTCGAGCACAATGTGAGCTTGCTCCCATGCGCATGCTTATGTGCATGACTGAGATAGAGATGTTGATGCTTTTATTTGCAGGAAGAGCACTATTTATTTTTTGGAGGTTGGCACTAGGCTCTGATAAAGAGTTTGGGAAAGGCCTTTGATGCATCTGACAGTTTGCGTGGAACTTCCTGTCCTAAGTCTATCTACACTGCAAAGTTACCGTTAAAGCATTCCTGCCCTGGGTCTTCAGTCAGATCTGAGACTCAAAATGAGTCAACTGAGAATGACAAATCTAATCTAGACTATAAAGCCTTGATCAGATCAACCCGAGAACTGATGGCCGGGGTGGAGACGTACACAAGCGCACTGCCTATCTGAGAGACTGACTGATGGTTTTCTTCATGTCACTGAAAAAACCTTTATGAAGTGGTTTCGTAATGAACACTCTCGATGTGGTAGGGAGGCTCTTATTTGTGTGCCTTCAGGGAAAATTACTATCTGAGGGACAGAATTTTAATATGCTGAGAAAAGATTACCTGATAAAACACACCAGCATTACATAATTTTTTTTGTAAAGAAATCTAGACATATAGGCCTAATATAGAATGATGCTCTCAGTGTCCCAATTACAAGATATAATAAATAATTAAAATTATTATTGGTCTGGAGAATGGAAAAACATCTAGGTGGTATTACTGCCTGGAGGTTTTGCAAGTATTTTTAATTTTTAACTTACATTTTATTTTATTTATTTTTTTCCCCACCTAGGACACCCTTTCGTTGTCACCATTAACCATAAACCATTAAGCCTTTTACTTTGGTACACCAATTTTTGTATAATTTTTTTGTTTGTTTTTAAAAACCACAACTACAAAAGTTATATTTTTAAGAACTTGTGTAGTAAATGTGTAGATTTTAAAACATCTTCATACGTCTTTGATTTGTGTACAGAGAAACCAGTCAAAGTTGCTCTCTGTCACCTCTTCTAAAAAACTCCTTATCTGACAAGAAATCCCTTATTCCCTTGTCTCTTTTTGACTTCTCTCTCTCTCTACTGCCATTTCTCTTTCCAATTTCCTCTTCTCCTCTCTATTATCTCTCAGTAATTACAGGCAATGCTCGAGAGCGGATAGAGAGCATCAGTTCTATCAAACTATGTCTCTGTTTGGTTCATTTGAGAAATATTTGTAAGTCATTAGTTTAACTTCAGAAGTAAGATTGCGTGTCGTAAGAGAGGGCTGTGAGGGTGGATGTGATGATGAAAAGGAATGATAAGAGTCTCTGCGATGGACTTTAGTGCAGCTGAGCAGTTCAAGGTTAATTGAAGCAGTAATGAGGGCGCAGAGAGAAATCTGATTAATGTGGATGGTGAAAAATGGACAGAAAAAAAAACAATGGACTCCATATCAAGACAACTGAAAAAAATTATTTCTACAAAGTCAAAATAGGTGAGAAATGGGGCAGGAAGAAAACCTGACAGGAACATGTCATATTTTAGCCAAATTTTATAAGTCACATTTTTAGGTCACTTTTTATATATTAAAATAATATTTATAAAACAATCTTAATTAAAAGATTATATAGTTACTTTTCTTTTTAATAGGGGGAAATGCAACCTGTATGTTTTCATTGGATTCACAAAAAAAAAAAAACACACATATGCGGATCTGCAACCAGTTATGCTTGTTCTTTAATTATGGCTGTTGCATTTTGGGTGAGAAACACTGGGCTGACGCTGACATATAAGGGCAACGGTGGAAGTGAAGACAGAGTCTAAATCCAGTGTAAATTCCTGTTTCCTTCTTTCCGGTTTCCTGTGCATTGTGTTAAACAGGGATACAGGAAAGAGAGCTGGGCCAGATAAGAAAGACTGGGACACACTCCAACAACACAAAGGATGCAGGGTCACACACACACAAACACCTGCATCACCATCTAAGATCCTGAAATAACTTCAATATGAGCCCTTGTCGCTCGTGCATCAATCGCTGCGCTCAGGATGCTCCTCTGGCCCAGATGTGATCGCTTCAACACAGTGACTGACAGCTGGGAGTCGAATCTGTACAATATTGAGAGGTGGCAGGTGATGCAATCTGTCCACTGGATTAACATGATGAATTGTGCTGGGATTACCCTGTGTTTTACAGGAGCTGCAAAATGTGATGATCTGTGACACACAAACCTAATGCCTTTAATCTGATTCGGATACACGTCTATCATCTCAGTTTAAGGCTGTATTAATCAAAACTCACACCACTGCTGTCATAAGTGACACAAACCCACTGACAGATGAAATGGAAACCTCCATGTTAATACAGTGCATTGAATAAATTAATACCTGAAGGGGGGCACAGTGGTGCTTGACGCATTCAATTGATCAAATTGACCACAGGAAGCATTAAATTGATCAAAATTGACAGCAAATACTTTTCACATTGCTACCAAAAAATCTATTCCAAATTTAATTTTCTGTTCATCAAGGCATCACGGTTTCAACAGCAAAATTGTTTTCAACATTGATAATAATAAGAATGCTTCTTAAGCACCAAATCAGCATATTAGAATCACAAGACTGGAGTAATGGCTGCTGAAAATTCAGCTTTGCCATCACTGGAATAAAATGAAATTGTAAAATATATTCAAATAGAAAAGTTATTTTAAATATTTCACAATATTGCTGTTTTTACTGTATTTTTCATCAAATAAATGTAGCCTTGGTGAGCATAAGAGACTTATTTTAAAAACATTAAAAATATCCTACCAATCCCGGTATAGTGCATTTTATATTTTGAATGGTATAGTATATAAAAATATCTAATAATGTATCATAAATAAATAAATATTTTTATATGTAATTCATATTCATATTCTAATAATTTATTAAAACCATTTATCCATAATTAATGCCAATAAGCTAATAATTATTATTATGTTACATGGCATTAGATAATGACAAAGGTAATCAATATGTAGTGAATCGTGATGCAATTCCTGTGTTTATATCACCTGAAATACAGCTGCAAGCAAATTATGCCAAACTATGCCCATCTAACAGAAGTAAAATTCAGAAAAATTATGCATTTGATAATTAAGACACATGCTGAGGATGAATATCCAAAAACTAATTACCCATCTATGAAGACAATGTAACTACCATAGAGCTCCAGTCCTCTAAATCTTATGGAAAACAGTGCAGTGCAGATAAATCAATGAGACCAAAGCCTTATCTATAGCTCTGCAGAGCTAGTGTATCAGGAAAGAGATCCGGCTCAGTCTAGGATGGATGCAGTTTATCAGTTTGAGGAGCAGTATGGACTTTTCGATTAAGACGTGCATTTCAACAAGGTTCTTATATACATCAGATGCTTGACTACAGCAGTAGATAAAGCTTCTCTGGTAGGCTGAGTGACGCATTGATCTTAATTTGACGTGAGAACCGATAAAACAAATGTTTGTTGAGCTGAATAAAGAATCTCTCGGCCATCAAAAAGAAAAACATACAGCATTCTTTATGCTGCCCTTTCTGTCCTTTACCATCATAACATGAAACAAAGCAGCAACTGCGCTACTTTAAAATTATTTAGTATTATGTAGTGGAAAATATCAGTTGCGAGCCAAAAATATTTGCAATAAAATTAGCAACAACATCAGAAAGGCCAAGCATCATAGGGGCTGGATTACATTACGCTCTCAGAAGACTTAACGTTCCCACACAGTGTCACTTCAGTTTAGCGATACTGTCACAAAAACACATACAGCCCTGCTACTGCAATTCCACAGTTAAACCTGTCTTAAAAACACACAAAGCCATAACTGAGTAAAGTTTATGATAGGGGAAGCTGGAAGGCCAAAAGAATGGGCATGAACAGCAACAGCAGGTCGTGATGTTGTGTTTGGTCGTAATTAATCATCTCCGTTTTGCATTTTTGCTTCTGAGGAGCTCTGATTAACCCGAGGATCAATGGAAACAAACAGAAGCAGAAAGGATGAGGATCCTGTGGCACGTCTCGACACACAGACACACATGCATGCACATCCTGGTGCCGGTCACGTTTCCTCCTGCTGAGGTCGCGCCTGTTATCAAACTCTCAAGTTGTGTATATAACAACATATTCCCAGCGTGAATGCTGGTGTTTGTGGTGGCCGCTTGAATACAGAGAAATCAACCAAGGAGAAGAGAGCAACAATATTTCATCTGAAAACAAGGAGTTATGAAAACACAGTCCCAGAGAAACTGCGACGACCGGTTTATGGAAAAATACCAATTTACAGAATATCACCACCCTTGACAAAGCTCCTGCAGGGAACAATTTCAGCCACAGATAAAACTCCCATAAGTCCCAGCAAAACACAAAACAATCACTACAGATAACACTGTTATTCTTTATCAAAAGAAAAAGGATTTTTAACTTAATGTCTATGGATCAGCAAATACACTTACAGTATAACATGAACAAGCTGGATGGTTTAAAATAAAAAATATATTTAATTGATATACATTAGTTAGGGCTGGGCAAAATCGATTTTTCGATTAATCGTTATTTAAAATGACGTCGATTCGATATCGATTCTCAAAAGCCGCAAATCGATCTTTTCCGCTATTTATTTCAGCACACATTTAAAACAAGATCTGATTAACGTGAATCTTATCATTAGTCTTCTCCACTAGATGTCACCCTTATTTACCTTGCGCGATGTTACAACAGAAAGCCTGTCATTCATTCAGCGCTTATCATGGCCATACGCGTGATTTGCAATGCTCAGGTGAAATGCAATAGTAATACTAAAAATCTGCGGAAGCATTTGATACTGCGCATAAGGCGCCATGATTTCCGCAATGAATGAATGGCGCAGCGCACTGTTTTGTTTACTACACACTTACTAAAGCGCGGATGATGCTCGCGGTGTTTTCAGCTTCTGCCGTCTCACTATATGATGATATGAACACGAATGTCATCTCCAGCTGCTCTGAGAGTCACTTCATTAGCATTTTACCGTTTCATTTGAGAAAACTACCGCCGTTAGTTTAATGTTAAGAAACTGTCAGAATATATTAAGACTCAATGTTACTACTGCTAATAAATATTAATCTTTATTTTTAAAAGAATAATCACATCTGTTTTCTTTTTAAGCTTAAGTAAACCTCTGTTGTGCATAGACTTGTGCCGGTATTCGGTAATGCGATATATCCCAAAAAATAAAAGGGTTTACTTTTAATTTGATTAGGATAAATTAAATTAATGTTTTATGCCTTCATCTGATTACCAGAAAAATTAAGAGCATTTTATAGGGCCCTATTTTTGTTTAAAAAAGGACCCTATACAAAAAAAAGAATAGGTTTAAAATACAGGCATGTGGTTCTTAATTTCTTTTTATTAATTGACCATTTGTAAACTGATGTTTACTGTTCATTTTTTTTGAAATATCAATAGCATTTGTATTAAAACTATATTCACTGAATGTAATAAAAAAAAATCGAGAATCGAATCGAATCGAGAGCTTGCGAATCGAAATCGAATCGAAATATCTGAATCGATACCCAGCCCTAACATTAGTAATATTCAATTATTAATTAATGGCAATAAGCTAATAATAATTATGTTATGCCTGACAACTGATAAATGGCGTTAGATGTTGGCAAAGCTAATCTAAAAATAAAAAAAAAAACTAACGAAACAAACAAGAACAAATGAAAATAAAAAAATCGAATAAATCAGTGAAACATGACACCTGTGTGAATGTGTTCTGAAATACAGCAGCAAACAAAGTATGCCAAAATATCATCTTGCAAAAGTAAAATTAAGAAAAAATGACTCACTAAGCCATATGCTGAAGATGAACGTCCAAAAACAAGTATATAATATTATATTAATCAGATGCAAAATTCACTTTTACATGGTGTATGCATATAAATGTGGCACATCAGATGCAAAATTCACTTTTACATGGTGTTTGCATATAAATGTGGCTTATCAGTGTGCACACAATCCCCCTACAATGATAAAAATCCATTCACTCCTTTTTTTTGGGGCTCAATTATCAAGCTGATTTGATTTTCTGAGCAATATGACGTCATATTGCTCAATCCCCACCCACGAACACTGACAAATGAGTACACTGTTATTTTGACAACATGGCTAAATATTTTGACATCTTGTTTGTGAACAATGACACAATGCACTCTGATGGCACTGATATGTTCATTTGACAAATACTTCTGAGAGATGAGTATTCAAAATAACATTTTCCGTTGAATTTACACAAAAGATAAAATTATTGCCTGTAGTCATGCTTTACATAGGCATTCAATTGAAAAAAAAAAAAAACTGGAATATTCTTTGAAATGTAGCAGCTGAAAGGAGTGACTCAGTTTGAAACAGCACGACTTTTATATCAATTTTTGCCTCATTAATATACCTGATGTCATAAAAGCAAGCTTTAGTTCACAGCTGATGCCATAGAGGAGTAACAGCAGTGATGTCATCTTCATTTCATGTTACTGACAGGTGGTCCGACTCTGAATGTAATATGTGCTGTCGAGCTGCTCATGGGTTAATCATGATCTAGACACCCACGACCCAGATAAAGCTTAACCACCACTATGGGCTTGATAATTGTAATGCGTAACAAATCTCATTAGAGGCCTGCTGATCTAGGATCATATCTGTAATGTTTATACCAGTTCAGGTGGTTGCATTATGACACAGGGACATTACTTGTGTGTCATAATCCTTTCACTTGTTTTGCCAGAGAAATTTGATCCAGGCCATAGGCTCAAGGGGAGCTGTTATTGAGATAAATATGCCTCTCAATCAGGGGTTTTTACTCATCAAGAGTTACCCCGCAGGTTTTGAATATGACACTCAGCCAGCGCTGATCTCAAAAGCGAATTCAAAGCAAAACCAAATCCAGCCCTGACTTCAAAGTGTTTTTCAAAATAATTCCTGACACTCACTGAAATCTGTGTTCCCCGGTGCTGATGTAACAAATCCAGATTTTTAAATAACTGACTTCAAGGACTCTCAAACATGTCTATAATTTTTATATAGATTTTTTTTAATCTAAAATACATTTTATAATAAAAAACAAAAACAAAATGTAAAAAAAACAAAAAAAAACAAAATTACATTCCAAAGATAAATAAAAATTAAAATAAAAAAAATTATAAGAATTAAAAACATAAATAAACATTTAAAAAGTAAATAATAAAAAAAGATATACGATGAAAAAGATATGAAAAAGATAAAATAAATAAAAAATATAAATACAAAATGTAAAAATAAACATTTAAATAAAAATATAAACAAATAAATAAACATTTAAAAATGACCAAAACAATTACAAATACATACCAGATTTGAGATTACTTCAGTCAAAAAAACAAAAAAAACAAAAAAAAAAACAACAAAAAAAATCCACTTTGACTCTTCAGGCAAATACATCAGAAAACTGGTTGCATCTCAGTGTGATTTTTGTCAAGGGCTGTCTGGTGTAAGGCTTCCATAGAAAAGTTATTTGCACTTGAGTGCACAGTCTGACCTTGAGCAGTCATGAGTTCAAAAAGAGAAACAGACAGGCACAGCGGTCCACCAGGACCATCTAAGCATTTATCTGCCTCCTGTTGAGAATGAGTGCTAAGAGACTCAAGAGTGGATCTTGTAGTACACACTTCTGAAGGCACAGAAATGCAGCAGGACAAGCCTCACGGTTGCACCTTAGCATGTCATCTCCTTGACACTGCCACACAGCAAGTCATTTTTCAATTCTCATTTGGGGTAACTGCTAGAGATTGTGTGTTTGTCCACTGGACCGACAATAAGCTCGGACTTGTCTTAGCTATTGGATTTGACCCTTATTTCAGAGTTTATTAGTGTTTGGTCAACATTTCCTTCAATTTCCAGAGTAAATATTAAACCTAATAAGATGTTTAATCCACAGGAAGACAGGAGTAGATTTTGAAGGATACCCAGAAATTACATACCAGTTTGGATTATGATTCGCAATGGTGCTATAGTTCAAATAAATGATGGGAAATAATATCTAAAATGATCAGAGAGCATTAAAATGCTTCTATATGGTCGTTTCTCATAATGACATAGATGAGAGGATCTAAAGCTTCTCTGATTAAGGTGTGACAAATAAACTAATTCATGTGGAATTAAGATGGCAAGATAAGCCACAAGGCTTACTGCTGATTGCTCAGGGTTTATGATCTGTCTGATCTAGAAATCCCAACAGGCAGTCCATTCCTAAAATCTCTCACAAACCCCCCACATACAATAAAATAAAAAAAAAGATATGCATAAAATAAAAAATAAAATAAAATAATTTTGATTTATAGGAAAAACATTGCATCAGAGCTTTTACGGTCATTGGTGACATTTTCTTCAGCAACCAGCTTGCCGTTTATCTACAAGAATAGCAAACGAGTAGGAATACAAACATTCCTCTGCTGCCCACATTATGGCTGCAGCCCCAAAACAAAGCGCAATAATGCCCAGAGACCAACAAAGGCTTCTCAAATACAAAGGGTATTAATAAAACTTAATACTTAATACTTAATAAAATCCCCTTTATATTCATATTTCACACTCTTGTATGAAACAGTCTATGTGACTTATATGAAGTCCTGTATGAATAAGAAGCAGGGGCGTGTCTACGTGGTGGCCAGGGGTGGCACCGGCCCCCCCTGAAATTTGGCTGGCCACCCCAGGTGCCCCCCCTACCAGATGTCTTGCCATAGGCTTGTTTTTAGTAAATTTCTAATTTTAGGCGGTTTCTATATTGTGATCTTAATGACAATAACGAGAGCGCATAATGTTACGCGATCCATGTGCGCAAGGACGAATCTCTCCACTCTTCCTTCACTCACACAAAACTGGACATGTGCTTTTAACATACATCGTTCCGCAAACACAACCCCCCATCAAATGAAAAACATACTGAAAACACAATATTTTGAATGAATTTTGAGTAAAAGCAACATTAATTTTAATTTGAGAAATGTGTGTGCACATCCTATACAACAATTTAATTATCTTTTTGCTAGACATTGCCATTTTTGGACATTTATATATATATATATATTATACTATACATACACACACACACACACACACACATATAATAATACATTTAAAATGGCTGAAAAAATGTCTAAATGCAAATGTGGCATTTTAACCTGTGAGTTTAACCTGTGAGTTCTACAGCTTAATGCTCAATGCATCTATAGCACATATGTGACTAGGTTTTTAAGGACCAACCCTTCAGACAGAATGTGAAGCCGGTTTCAGATCTGCTCTGACAGACAGGGGTCACGGAGCACAGCCATCTGTCTTCAAAATCCGCCTGTCCGAAATCTGTATGCCCCTAAGAGACTGACCTCTAAGAAATGACACAAGATGATGATGACATCTTCAAGAGCGAGTTATCTCATGCAACCTAGAAAACATGTGTACCTTCGGTGTTTTGCTTAAGAAGATTAACTGTAGGTGAGATAAGACTATGGACATCCTACCATCTCCTTCCCCCCTCCAACACCCTCCTGTTGCACTTTCTGAGATTGGGCTCATCTTCTCTGGCAGTGTCTAAGCCTCGTCTCTTCCCTTTAATCTTCTCACAGCTCAAAGCTGTCTTCAGCAGCTCCACACACACACACACACACACACACACACACACTCACACTCACACTCACACTCCAAGCATTCAATGAAATAGAAGGGAGATACCTTTAGGCAAAACCTTCACAAATATCTAGGATTATCGCCACAAAGGCAATGCTCAAACAAATGAACAAACAATTTAGCAATCTGAATCAGAGCAGACAGAATTAGCAATAATCAAGTGTCCCAATCAGTAGCTACACACACACACACACACACACACACACACACACACACTCACACTCACACTCACACTCCAAGCATTCAATGAAATAGAAGGGAGATACCTTTAGGCAAAACCTTCACAAATATCTAGGATTATCGCCACAAAGGCAATGCTCAAACAAATGAACAAACAATTTAGCAATCTGAATCAGAGCAGACAGAATTAGCAATAATCAAGTGTCCCAAGCAGGCAGGCAAGTTGGGTTAAGAGGATCAGAGTTGATCTTTATGCCATTTTGAAAAGCGAAAGCTTCACTGTTGTTACTTTGATGAATGGATGATCTGTCAGGGTGCAATCGAAGAACATTATCCTGCCAAAAAACAAGTTTTTGCTATCTCTCTACCAACAAAACGCATTCAATGCGTGTCTGCAAAATGACACTCCGTGGTAGCGAATCCCGAGGGACAATAAACAATAGCGCTGGCTACCGAATCCCAACAAAGCACTCCTTTACAAGCATAGTTTTCCAACAGGGGTCCGTTTTCAGGAAGGATGGGTGGAGGCCTGGGTAACAGAGTCACATTTCCCTTTAAACTTTCGAGATTAGATTGCAGACCTTCAAAACAGTAACTGTGATAATCTGATGTAAAGCAGGTCTGGAAAATCATTTGAACTGCAGAATGTCTTACTGAAATTCTATTTTCAAATAAAACTGAGATAAAAGTTATTCTACACACCACTGCTGTGAAAGTCAATTTTTTAAACCGCAATCGTTCAGATTGACAGCATTTTCTCCATCGCTGAACGTTGGATAAGTTTGTGTATCTCAGGTTTAGTCACTGCAGTGATTTCTGAATTACTCTGAGGACAGGACATTGAATGTATTTATTTATTTGGTGGCATTCTCGAGGTGATCTGGGAACAGTGGAATTGCCTAGTGAGGGAATGCTGGAGCTTATCAGGGACTGCCAGGCGGTCAGACAGGAAGTGGGGAGTCAGAAAAAGGAAAGGCCTAAATGCTGTCTCTTCCTTAATTTATTGCTCCCCCTCCCCGCCTCTCCCTCTTTCTCCCACCCTCCTTCTACTTTTCCATTCTTCCTTTCTGCATTTCAAAAGAAAACATGCTACTAAGATGATACAATGTTTTTTTGCACAGAACATTTGAAGTACTTGCTATGTCTTAAAAAAAAAGATAATTCAGCTATAATATGGTAGATTGAACTCTAAAACGCCCCAAAAGGCCTTAGCAACTGAAAATATCCACACACACACTATGATACAAAACATAATCTGTCTGTCACCAGTCAGTTATATATTGAAAATTATTTATATAAACTAAATGGTGGTCATAAAGAATGAGAAACAACAGGTGTACCACAGGCACTATATAGGACATTTCATTTTGAACAAACAAATCTATTATATTGCTCGACTGTTATTTAGAGTTATTTGTGAGACGTTCGACCACAAAATTAAAAATGCAGTTTTACTGTGAAAAACCACAGAGGCCAGTACTATGGTGCATTTTGTGTGTGCGTGTCTCTAGGGAGATGTTCCAGTAGGACAGCAGTCTAGCCCTTCATCTCTTCTTCTTATAAATGACTGAAAGAACAAATAAAAATCACAATTACTTGCAGCAGAACGTCAAACAGCTATACGTTATGATAAATGTGTGTCCACCTTATTTTTCAACATGGAAGCAAGCTATTTTCTGTAAATGTGTGAGACTTCCAATTCATTAGCCGCTACAGGTAAAATACTAAAAGAATACCAAAACGCAGTAAACTGTAAAATTATTTGCGCTACAAACAAGTATGTTTATAATTACATCAGTACATTAAAGTTATATGATGAGAAATACCAGTTTGCAATATCAAGCAGCATAATAACATTACAGCAAATAACTGGACTCTGATGACTCCAGAAACCTTGAACATTCAATATACAAATGATTGTGCCCACTCTTATGTTAAAATTAAGATGGACACGCAATGAGATATGCACGCAAATAAAATAAAAAAATTAATTGTTCATTTTAATTGTGTAATTTAGTATTTTTTTTCTATTATTTAATTGTATCATATTTCAGAAATCAACATCATATTGGCAGTCAGCCACACCATCTATTGATATCAGTATCAGATATCAATAAACTTGTGGTTAGTTATTAATTTTAATTAAAAATTTTTTTGAATGGCATATACAAAGAGCTCCTAGAGGCTATGATTTTAAGCAGGTCTGCCTCTTGTGAAATAGCTGAGAGTGCTGCTATCTGAACCACAAACTACACTGACTAAATGTAAGGTGATCTCCAGTCTTTTTTCCCCCCACAGTCTCTCCTCTGTAATTGCACCAATTTGATCAGACAACCCAGGACAAGCTTGCGTACTTAGCTGCTGTGCCCCAATAACATCAGTAAGCAAATTCCTTACTCTAAATGATACGTCAGATGTTGCACTTTAAGACTTTTCTGCAGATGTTCTCTGCTCAGTCAGTCATGAGAAGTGAAAGGAATGAGATTTACCTTAATTCTTCCACCAAAAATAGAAAACTCACTGAAGGGACAGGCTTCCTTCACTGGTGCACAACTTATGCTTTGACAGCTGCCTCGCTCATAGAGCTGCAACTATCATTCATGACCAAAACATTGACACTTCAAAAGAAACTAATCTCTAGTTAATTTGCGATAGCTGAATATTGAACAATGTGAATCTAAAAGCATTTCTTCGCATATCCCAGAATCCCAAGCATAGCATTTTCAAAGATGGTATAAATTTACAGTTACGCTGAAATGTGCGAGATGCAAAGTACTACCGTGCACACAATCCTCAGGCTCCACTCCGCAGTAATCCTTTGCAACTGTGCATTTCAAATCTTTCAATGTCTTTATAAAGCTTCGGAGAATGATTTCAATGTCACCTCGAAGATGTCAGCCTGAGCAAGATGTAATATTCAGTAAGGTGATTTGTAACAGCACAGGATACTTAGATGGAACATCTAAAGCAGGGGTCACCAAACTTGATCCTGGAGGGCTGCAGACTTTAGCTCCAGCTTGCCTCAACTCACCTGCCTGGAAGTTCCAAGTATACCCAAGACCTTGATTAGCTGGTTCAGGTGTGTTTGATTAGGGGTGGAGCTAAACTGTGCAGGACACTGGCCCTCCAGGACCGTGTCTGGTGACCCCTGATCTAAAGCCTTGACCCTGCATTTATGCTGATCTCAGGTTCAAGACAGCCAACTCGGTGTTTAGAAAATGTAAAAATCCATAATACTTCACCAATGAAAGGAATTTCTTTTGACATCTGTAACTGCTGGCAAACCAGAAGATTCAAATCAAATTAATGGTAAGTAATGCAATAAATTAAACAATAGTCTCAAAGTATGTTTTACAAATATGTGAAATGAGCCAGTACAACTTTTATATTACATACCCTCCACACACACTCCATATATCTGTGCTTATTCTGTGTGTGTCCTATTCTCGGATTAAACCCACTAGCTAATTTGCTGATTCTTCGCAATGCCTGAATAATCCAACCCTAATCCTCACAGACTCGATTAAACAGTCAAATCTAGAGCTCAGGATCTTTCTGCGTTTTAATAGACGCCTCACTTCAATACTCTCTGATCCAGACACTGCTGGTGTTTTCTCACAGCCTCTGCTCGATGTATGTACAGAGCGACAAAAAAAATAACAAATTTTGGTCTGTGCAATGAATAAATGCACTGTACTACAGTAGCATGTGTGTGACACAGTTTTGCATGTGTAAGAGCAAGTTTACAAACCTGTTGTCCAACAAAGAGATTTATTGACATACTTTGACTCCAAATTCACTTCATAACATCAGTCAAGTGTTTGAAATAACTCCTTTTTGTGACCAGACATGGTTTCATAATCACAGAATGAGGCAGAAATCACACTATTTTATAGTATTCTATACAGTGATAAAGGCTGTGTTGATTAAGATTGCATTATACATATACTTTATTCTTATAAAAAATACCCAAGTTGGCTTGAAGAACACAGATAAACCATATACTGTATTGTCAAAAGTATTGAGTTTATGCACGAAGGCGCATAAGTATGAATGAATGGCTTCCAGTATGAATGAAACAGACATTACATTACGTGTGTGATCACAACACCCTATTTTTGGTAAAAGAAACCAAAAGAAACAAAGAAACTCTCTAAAGAAAAAGAGGGGTTTTTTTGTCTCTCAGTGGATGCATATGAATTATCGTCATTGATATCGTTATAGCAAAATAAATACCAGAAAATATTGTGAAATGTTTTAGGTCCATATCACCCATCCCTATCATTTATCCTAGAAAGTTTTCCCTTCCATTGCCCTTGTTCCCCAAATCATTTAGTTTTCGTTCTATACTAAAACTTGTAACTAAAATTAAAAGAATTAAAATTCATAATGCATTCTGTAATTACCATTTGACTATTATATAACTTAAAATGGATAGCTGCAGTCCTGGAAGCTGATGCATCATTCCAGAACTACACATACTGTATATAGTCTGGAAAAAAAAAATTCACACACACATATATATATATATATATGCTTAGTTCTCAATCATCCCCAATCTCATTGTATAACACAATAAGGACTCAAAGATGCATGAATTTAGTAAATTACTCCGTTCATACTGTATAGCTTACTTTGCGAGAAGAGTGGTATTTTTATCTTTGGAAGAAACCCATAAATCTTACAGAAAAATGCTTGAGTCTCAATCATTTCCAATCTCATTAGTATTCGGAATCTCCAAAGCTGTCATTGTGAGAGGAAACAGGTTAAAGGTGAAACAGTTTAAATTAACATTCACAGGTTTTCATCAAGTGCTCAATTATGCATCACACAGTAATTAGGAGCCGGAATTATCAATTGTGGAGGGAAAAAGCAGACCTGCTCCTGACAGCTCTGGCTAGTAGAAATGAATGGCTAATGACAGTGACTGCCAGTAATGGATTGGGCACGGGGTAAGAACAGGACATTTCTCTCATTCACTTTAATGTGTTTTTGGGAGCAACACTGTTGGGAGAACCTAGGCTATTATTTTCATAAGTGTTTCCACAAATGCCAAGAGCATACTGGGAATGGAGGGAAGCCAGTATAAATTAGGAACGAAATCGATAGGGAAAGATAAAGTGGGAAAAAATGTTACTCCAGAGATTGCGGAGGCAGAACATCGAGAAAATGATCTGTGGTTCAGCTCAGAGAAACACGTTACAGCATCAGTCAAGTCAAGTCTGCTTTATTGTCAATTCTTCCACATGTACAGCGCGACTCACAAGACAAAAAACACGAAAACACCTTTCTGTCGGGAGAGAGAGAAGCCGCAGCGTGTGAACGCGCCGACATCTTGAGTAGCCATCAGGGGAAATAAAAAAATAAATAAAAAAAAGTGTATTTGATGCAAAGCTGGGGTGGGTGACAATCAAAAACCTGGACTTAACTGAAAGATGTAGGGACTCAGAGTAGATATGAGAATTTGAATTGGATGGAATATCGATGGCCTCAGGTGTGCTGTAATTTACAGACTGCGAGATTTGTAATGAGCAGTGCATTCTGGGATAGATGATGTTTCTTTTTTGCAATGAGGTGTCAAGTAGAGATATCCTGCCTTGAGTGGAGACAGATGTTGGGGCACAGGTTTATCTTCATATAGGACCATCTCAAGCGAGCACACACACACACACACACACACACACACACACAACACGTGTTTCTGCATGGTGTAAAGCATACCGCATCACCCTGCTTCTAAACTGCACGCTTGATGTAGCTGATGGAAGCAGCAGCATGTGAGACATTAGCTCTATATATACAGCAGAGATGCAGAATCACCCCTGGGCTGTCTAATTTATTATCATAAATTATCATAGAAATAGTCTATACACTTAGATTTGAAGAAATAAAATCAGGGGACAAATTCAAATACCTGTATTATGTCTTGCATTGGAAGCAGAGAGTAGGGGCTGCACAAGAAATACAATGCACATAAACGCTATAACAAATGCAACATATCAACATATCAGAGCTTCTTAAATGGTCTTTAGTACTTTTGGTAACAACACGTGGTTCTAATAAGTGAGTTTTCAGAAGTCTGAAACACAAATGAGTGTTTTGCGTTTCTCCTTATACTCAGTGGCTCAAAAATGAGTGCTAAAGAAACATCACCTGTGAATTCGCTAGACAACATGTCACTTGCTTGCAATGGTGCAACACTCAATACAGGAATCAAGTGCTGTGACAACAACAGGTATGCCATTATAATCAAGGCGAAGACACTGTGGTAACGGTACATTCACATGGGGCATCGGCATTAACGCTTCTCATTTACTCTGAATGGGTGATGTCATGCGTTGCCGAACTGCATTGTGGGTCTGTCGGCGCCGCATCACTGGCGTTGCTCGCAACAGAAGATGAAAATTTCTCAACTTTTCAAGCGCCAACGGAGGCGTTAGCCAGTCAGATCGCCTTATGCAAATACCCTAGCTCAGGTGCTAGCCAATTGCGGTCCAATGTAATTGGCTGATGCCACTATGACGATCACGTCAGCGCCAAGCTTCAGACATGCCCTCCATCAAGCGTTGACGCTGATGCCCCTTATAAATCTAGTGTAAGAGATGTGTGTGTATATATATACACACACACACACACACACACACACACACACACACAGATTGTGTTTGTATATATAATGTGTATATATACACATATACTGTATATACACCATTAATTTGGTTACTTAAAATGTGTTGGGGCTATTTTGCTCTCAAACTTCAATGACAGAGCATTTAACTTCATGAAACTTCTATTAATCAAAATTTGTAATTTCTTAATTAAAAATTATGCATTTACCATAGTAGAGACAGTCAACAATTATGATTTTGTATAGCACTAGCAGGCACGTAATAAAACAAATATTAACACTTTTGAACTGAAACACTACAACTTCTACAAATGAGAGCCAAAAATAACCCTATAAAGAGCCAAAGAGGATCCATCTTAATGACTAAAGGATTTAAGTGAGAAAATCAATGACAGTAATGATCAGTCACTAATGAGGAAAAAAAAACACACTCGCCAAAAGTCAATGAGGGTCACAGAGAGCCGAGCGGCAACAACCTGAATTTTAATGACAATACCAATATACAAATTAAAATGTTACTGTTAGTCTCTTTATAGAAGATTTTCCAGTGAAAAAAGTCAGGTTAGCATTAATGAAAGGCATAAAGTTAGTGTTCAACAAAGCCATATTTCCTCATTTCCCTTTGTGTTTGTTCAGACTTGGCACAAGCTACGCAGCTGCTAAACAATAGGGTTTAAATCTAAACACAGTAAGCTCATTTTGGAGCATTTAATCCTTAACACTGTTAATGAAAGAGCCTGAAACAAGAGGTCAGTGCCTGAGGCTTGGCCCCCTGAATCAATCCCCTCCCTGTTTAGAGTGTTACTACTCGTGTGGGGCAATGGCCATTTGGTCAGTGTGACTTTGGAGGCCAAATCTGATGTTTGCTTTGGATTAGTGGAAATCACATTGGACTGAACTAAATGTGTTATTCAGGATCAACCCATCCTCCTGGCACACTTGATTGAATTAATATCTTTCCTGTAAATCACAAAGTCTTGAAGTGGGAACAAATGGAATGGAGAATAAAAAAAAACAACAACATGCAAATTAAATCAATGATCATTCATTTTAGTTGATGTTGAGAACAGCTCTGTCTGTGTGTCTTTGAAAGCCCGATGGGAGGATAAAACCAGCGAGACAGAGGGTCTTCACCTCTGAGTTGTCATTAATATAATGAAGTCTTAGATCTCCAAAACACTGGTTTGCGCCAATGATCCTAACACTCCCTCTGAGAGTCTATAATTACAGCATATAATGAGAGCTGCGCCAAAATTATTGTTATAGTCACCAGAATGTAAACACAGGTTCAGGACCCTTCAGTTCAAGTCTGAAGTATGAGTGTGTAATTATGTGAAGATGACTGTTCTCAAAGGTTATAAATGACTGTGTGCAGGGTGTTTTTTTTCTTGCAATAATGAGGTTTTGAGGCTGTACCTGGCCGCAGGTGCTGAAATTGTGCTGATGAGCTGTAAAGTAAAGCTTTCTGTCCTCTAATGGCTGTGAGATGACAGGTGGGCAAAACCTCAGTGACAGCTCACTTCTGATTTTCACTCTCTTCGTTCTCTCTCTCTATAACAAGCCACATATTTTTTTTTATCTTGCCCATATTTGTGTCTCTGGCTATTTCTCTGAAGAAAGAGGTAGAGGCAGGAGAGCTATACAACACACAGTGACCCCCAAGGTCACCGATTTTACCCAAAGAAACATTTGATCAGTGATTGAGGCTTAACAAAAACAGACCCCTCAGTAGGCCAACAGGCATCAAGATAGCAGTATGAGCAGTCTAGTCAAATATGATGGTTATAATGGTCATTCCTTGAGGAACTGGAGTGTTTTTTTTTTTTAAAAACACTGTTACTCCTTTTTAACATGAAATAAATAATAATGAATAAAAGTGTAATATGAACCTATAATTTGAATAGATTTTAGATTTACTTTATTTCAAGCTATACCGTGGCAATTTTAGCCTCATCCAGAACCATTTTGCTCTTCCAAAACCTAGTGAGGGAGCATTTTAAGGCATCAAAGACATACTCATAACTAAAATACATTATTTTGGACAAATTTTAATGCAGCACTAAACATACCTTTTATGGTCAAGCCAATCCCAGAATGCACTGCAATCAGCCTAGCAGTATAGCAAAAACTCTGGGGTCCATTATAAAAAGGGTCCATTATACTTTGTCAACAGCATAGAACACTGCTCACACAGTCAGTCAGTTTCAAATTAATCAGCTATCTAGTTAGTGTGGCAAATTCACATGACCAACTTGAAAAAGAGCAAAATCTGCATAGTGAACTTTTTCACCCTCATGTGCTCTCCTATTGGAATGACTGGATTTTGCTGTTGAAATTTCACAGAACAACGGCAAATGTGAGTGCAGTTCAAAAAACATGCAGTTCAGTATTTTAATATGGACAATTTTACCCAATATTTGTGAGTGCTGTGTGTTTTTATAATTCTTACAGTATCACTCTATTGAAATCATTTGATCCTTCAAATCATCTGCAGACTCCCAATTCTGTAATATTTTTCACTATAGAATAAAAATGCTACCACAAATAATGATGCTATCATATGAAGCCAATATTTAAAAAAAAATTTTACAGTGCAAAGAGAGAACTCCATATAATGGAACAATCTGACAGACAGACAGTCAGACAGACAGAAAGTTGCTGTCACTGCATTTCAGCACTGGATGATTCCTGACCGGCCATATGAGATTACACTGGATTTCAGCAGTGGTAATTACTCGGTCACTTCCTCTACAGAAGCTCAGCTAGCTCACCAAGATTACTCTTCTCCTGAGTTGCATTAACTGGATTCATTTAGTTTCATGTCAATAGTTTTCATGCTCTGTAATCAAATAAATAAATAATAAAATAAAATAAAATAAAAAAATCGTAATTTCTTACTTTTCACACTTAATTTAAAGGTGTTGGATTGCAAGGTAAGGAGAATCAACATTATTATGGTAATTGGAATGCAGTATGCAATAAATTATTTTGAATTAATAGGTTTCAAGTCTGCTTCACAAGAAACAATGGAAATTCATTAAAAATGAATTGCACCCACTGACATTCATTTGCCCGTGCTGTCTGCATGGTTTAAGCGTTCACTAAAGAAATTATGCAAATTAGGAAATGGTGCAAAGATGCCCCAAAAATAGCAATTTACCTTAATTTAAATATGCATGGATTGGTTAAATTGGACTGTAGTTTGTTAGTGGAAAAGTGGTGTTCGCTCTGAAATACATCACGCTAAACTCTGCCCTTCTGTTTCTCCCCCTGAGAAATTCTTATGAGTGAGAATCTGTGTGTGCCCTCAAGAGTTGACAGGAAGGTGTCTCTGCATCTGATCTCAGAGTCTCTATAGTCATGAATCGTTACACAGATTCCTGTAAGGCCAGATAGAGAGCAGAGTAAAAGCATCAACAACGTCACCCTGCATGAGCTCAGTAGAGACGAAAATGACAACAGCACGAAAACCTGCCACTACACCATATCAAGTTAAATTGAATGATAAATGGATGGAAACACACTGGTGTTCTAAGTTGCTCTAGGACTCAATTTGATCATAATTTTATCTAATAATAATAATAAAAAAATTAACTAAAGTATAATTATTTTCTGCTTTTTCTAAATAATAATTTAGGCCAGTGTTTCTATACTGAATTTACTGAACTCAATGGTTTTATGTGTGTAATAGTGAAATATTAGTCTTAGTTTATCATGCTTGGAAAATCTGACAACACAATGGCACATCAAAAGACAATTGGCTCTACAAGCCATGTGATGTAAAAATCTCTCCAAGAGCAAATGGTACGTCTTTTTTAAATAGATTATGATGTCATTATGCATATGCGTGTGTGTGTGTATTTGCAAGAATGCAATAGGCCAAGAAGAGAGTTGGGAAAGTCGCCCACTAGTTTTCTCATGACCCCAGACCGCACTGAGCACGTTCCTCTGGGGACACAGCACTGAGAGAGGGACTCCTCTCACTTCCGTATATGGGACATCCTGATACACAACACACCCCACATCTCAAACCCTAACCAACATGGCATAAATGGAAAAACTCTAGTTCTAGCTGCAATGACCCCAAAAAGTATTTGGAGATTCAAGTCATACTTTAAAACGTCCAAATGGCATTGCATTAGACAAAATATCAAATCAAAAGGTACTGCAAACATATGATGCTGATATTTCCAAATATTTGCAATTATTTCTCCATGAGAGTTTTAGTTGCGCTCAGGTTCACACAGGTGTAGTTCATCACATTAAATACACACATGAAACTTTCCAAATACATTTTCTCTTAAAGGAATAGTTCCCCAAAAAAAGCTTTCATTAAGGGATTTTAACTTGAAACTATTTCTTCTGGCCAAAATATATAGTCCATAATCCATAACACTTGTAAACGGTGCTTGATTGGTGCAGATTTCTCTCCTGATTCAGATGAGATGACTTTTTGACTGAAGAAAGCAATATTATGGATAGAGGATATTTTAGCCGGAAGCAACGGTTTAAAGTTAAAAATGCCTTAATCATGATTTTTTTGTTCTTACAAACACAGAGCTTTTCACTTCACAAGACATTAATTGATGGACTGGATCGCCCTCATTCACTGCTGAGGATACATTGATGAACAAGTGATGTAATGGTGAATTTCTCCAAATTCAAATTCTTCTCATATACATACATCATGGATGACCTGAGGGTGAGGAAATTGAGGAAATTTTCATTTTGGGGTGAACTATTCTTTTCATCTTAAACAATAAATCTATTCTTTTAACATTTAAAATCCTACAAACTTTTGTTTTTCTCTTAATAGATAGTAAGCTTGAAAAATGAGCTTGCTTTCTTCAAACAAAGAAATACCATGTGATCTGATATTTCGTAATCTAATACACAAGACATTCAGACATTTTAAGTGAAGCTTAAGTAACCAAATACTTTTTGGGACACTGTAAATATGTCATGATGTGTTCAATTGGATTCTAGAGCAGCAGTCTTAGTTGTGGAGTTGTTTCTATGTTCTTCTATCTAAATATAAAGACAGGACAAACAAACCTTTGGCCTGAAATTACTTTGTTCTTACCAGTGTCACCAAATGGCTGACAAGGGCTTTTATCAAAAGCCATGCTTTGACTTTTACAAGCTACCAGAGCAATGCAGGGTTACAGGAACTTATGATGTTCTTCTGAACTAATTTTATCCCTGCCACCTGGGCTTAACACAGAAACCTGTGATGGTATTGTTCTGCACCATTTAAATCCAGCAGGCTTAGTACATCCTTGGTTTGCACTACAAACGTCTGACCTGGAGCTCTAGATTTCACATTCGGTACACACTTTTTCTGTGGTTACAGAATTACAGACAATTAGTATGTAAGCCATTTCATTATTTCTCACTCACTCCATAAACAACACGGATCAAGTTCTGTCCATTTTTATAAAATCTAATTTACTCAAGGAAATAACCCGCTGTCAATCCATTTTACAGCCTTTTCACTCATTTCCGTCTTTTCTAGGCACTGCAGAGAAGAGGACGCACCTGCAAAACGTGCATCGCTATTAATGAGAATACAAAGATAATTAATCTCAGTACCCCCCATAAATCATACTCATATCCTGTTACTTACAACTGCTACAGTATTGCTACGTCACTTAGGCTAGATCCAAAAAATATCAATTGTTTGTACTTCACGCATAGAATAATTCAAGGAAAATGACATTATTGCCTAGAAAAGCAGCTTGTCAAATGACTCCATGAGCAGATGACCACACCCATCTTAAACTAGTCTACTGATGAAGGTGTTTTGATAACAGTGTTTTATAAGGGCATGTGACTCAAGGGTTTACATGCTGGACACCATGTAGTAATATTAGGCTATATATGTGTTATGTTAATTTACTAACCTAGTTTACCAAGTGGGAGGAGAAAATATATATTTAAAATATAAGCAAGTCAATTCTCTCTCTCTCTCTCTCTCTCTCTATATATATATAAGTTTACCAAGTGGAAGGAGAAAAAAAATAATATGAAATATTTCTTAGATTTTTTTTCTTTACTTCCACGTGGTAAACTATAACCTACATTCCCGTTTACTTTTAGAATTTTCTTATTCTGTCTGGTCTTATTCTTGTAGACTGAGTAAACAACTGACAATAGCAAGAAATATTATAAAATTTTACAAAATGAACCATTTTATAACAATTTTAAATATATACAGTATTAGTCAATACTGTTGACCTGTAAAAAGTTTTTTTTTTTTAATTTTTTGACTTTAAAAACTGCCTGAATCAAACTAAACTCAAGTAGCTAAGCAACCATATCTATCCAGTATGTGAACACATGAAGTATTCACAAACACAGCGCACAGAGTAACAGTGTTGTCTAGCACATCGGTGTAGAAGCAGCCTACCTGAGATACAGCACAGAAATGTGAATATTGAAAGGCAGGTGTGAAGTTTTGCTGAAGTCAGCGTCTCCATGGCTCAGCATGTGAAGAGTGTCCGCTCTGCGTGCGCTCGTCCGTATTAACACTGCGCGTGAAGTAGATAACGGTTATCTACAAACAAATCAAAGCGCTGAGACTCGTTGAAGTGTCCTAAAACTGTGTTCTCCTCAAAACAAGCGACGCTCACCGTGGGAAGACCGCTGCTACATCCAAGCTGGAAATTATCTTTGACTCCTCAGAATTCAGTGGAATGAGATTGAACAAGTGTCCGTTTGTTCCCAGAAGATTCTCTCAGCGCTGTAGTTTCTTTACGCACTACACAGACAGCACAGAGAGTGCGGTGAGCACTAGAGGTACTTCAGTCCGTGCGTAGTGACTGCTCTGCGAGCTGTTGCACCTGCACTCGCGGGGAACGCCCCGCCCCCGCGTGCACTGACACGTCATCACTCCAGTTACAGGTGACTTCTGCTTGAGAACCATAGATAGATAGATAGATAGATAGATAGATATTTTGACAAATAACTATTTGACAATTAACCAGTTATGATTATAGTTATATAAACTAGTACAATAGGTAACACTTTATCAATTTGATTAAATTTTCCTTTTACTACCAAGTCATTATCAAAACATTATATAATGCTTTACAGATCAGTAGTTCATGTACATACTTATGGTTAATATATGACCATGACTGTAGTCACAGGTCATTGTACACAGTATCAATTGCCCAGGTTGACTTTCCAACTCTTTAAAAGTCTGAAGACCAATACAAATACAGTCAGGCTGCTCTTGTGTTGTTCAGTTAGACGGGACAGCAGCACTAATGTTGTGTAGTTCTTTTATCTCTTGAAATGATAATGCAACAGGACAGGGAGTGGGGCTTGTCGTGGCGGTACAGTGGTCTCAGCCCTCGGAGGTGAATACCTCCTCACTCCTGTTTCTTTAGGATGGCATGTTGCCATGGAAACAGGGCTGAGGTGGATGCAGTCGGACTGCTGGATTATTAGGGGCAGATGAGCTCAGTTCTGTGATGACACCCTGGGCTGCTTGGAAACAATCATGTGGTTTTGCAGTCAAAGCTAATATCTTAAACACACTCGAGCACCTCGGGCAAACTGCAGCCACAAAAAATTCAGAGGACAGGGTGAGCTGGGGTGTGTGGGATAAAATAAACACATGTTTTAGCTACAATAGTACACACTGTGACACAGAAGGTAATTTTTCCTTTTTAAACCACGATAAAAACGACACAACACATCGAAAAACACGCTCTGGAGGCCATTCTCAAGGCAAAACTGACCGATTCAGAGCTGTAACAACATCGACCAAAGGTCAGTCACACAGGCACACAAGAGAGACACAATCATCTCACAGTTCCCAGACCAGCAAACAGAAAATATAATGACGTGAACATGAGCTGCAGTGTAATTTAGGTCCATCATTTATGACCACACACAGCTCAACCATAAACAACCAGGAGATAAGAATGAAAAACCATGAGGGTTCAGCATTTTACAGCCTTTCTTGTTTTATTTCCCTTGTTGCCAATTAGTTATAGGAAACATGCATTGTAGCCAAAGAGACAGAATAAGTCGGGTAAGCTGTTGTTTGTATTTTTTTGTCGTTTATTTATTTTTATTAATTAATTTTTATAATTAAAAAAATGATTATTTTTATCACAATAGTTATATATGTATATATATATATATATATATAAATAAATGTACACACAACAATAATTCAAAACAAACATTAAGAAATAAAGAAATATAATAATAAATATATAAAGAAATAAATCAGTTTATTTTGATTATATACAATCAAAAGCTGATTTACAATTATGAAAAATTATAATATAATAATGGAAAATACATAAAACTAATTATTATTATTATTATTATTATTATGTTGTTGTTGTTGTTATACACACACAGTAATAACTAGAATAATTAAATAATAATTATAATAACTTAATTGTAAATTTGTTTCTGTCTGATTTATATCATTGGTGGTTTAACAGTATTAATAAAAGTATTAATTGTGTTCTTATAGATGTATTTCTTCTGTACGGCATTTATGTCTTTTGTGACTTTAGAATTCATAAGGACACATGTAATATTAGAGCTAAAGAAAAAGAAAAGCTAAATAAAGGTAAAAAAACAACAACAACACAAGGATTGAATAAATACCCATGAGTTAAAGATGCTACGAATAAAGAGAAATCGATGGGGAACACTTATCATGTTCAATAATAATAAGTGTTATATATTTTAGTCACCGTCCAAATAAATCAATCACTAACGCAAATAATAAATGTTTGGGGTTAGAAAAAGTGTAGCAACCTCCATTGGGAGTGTTTTTTTTTTTTCCTGGCCGAGGGAGATACTCATCTCATATGACAGGCTAAGCAGGGAAATTAGACTTTGCGTTTGAATTATTGATTCTCTTTAGCACATGCTCGACCAGCGCCAGCTCTCCAACTACCTTTGCAACACCACAAAAGAGGTTTACTACACAAGCAGCATTACAAAGAGAAAGTGCACATTGTGTTAAATAAAACACTATACAGTCTTCTGATTTGGGGCATAATTCACTGCAACAGGGTCAAAATGAACTATTGTATGTTTTAAGAATTACAGAATGCACTTTACTTCACATGTTTGACAGGTACTTTCACATGCACTACTTAGGGCCTATAAGTAGTAATCTAATACTTAATTTACTATTCTAGAATGTGACATTAATGGACACTTATTTAATGGACACATCTTTCAGCCACTCCCAGATATTTACCGCCACCTGCTGGTCACATAACCGACCATGTGTTTCTGCAGGTTTTATGAAGGTAAATTTAAGAAGACCTTTTGAGACCTTTTTAAATGTAAATGTCTTGTATTAGCAACACTTCAAAGTTTCAAATAGTATTCCAACACCTCTCCATTACTCCATTCATTCACATATAAAAAAAAATCTTATGGCTTGAATACCTCTGCTCCCAACAGCTATAAATATGGAAATAACTTATTACACGTTCTGATCACACTGCAGAAAAAGTGTTTTTTATCAGTATTTTAGTCTTGCTTTCCAGTGCAAATGTCTAAAGAGAATAACAAGTCTTGTTTTGTGATAGATTTATTTTGATCAATATGATGAGAGTTTATGATTAAAACAATTGTATTCCTCAATTGTATGTCGCTTTGGATAAAAGCATCTAAATGAATAAAAGTAAATGCAAAGAATAAATATTCAATAGACTCAGAAAAATCAATCTTATTCAAGGGGAAGCAAGTTTGCATACCCCACTGATTTGTTCTTGTTTTAATCATAAACTCACTTAATTTTGTTCAATTTCTCAGTAAACAAATTGCAGTTCAAATTGCATCTCAAGTAAATGTAGCTTAATTTAATGATGTTTAGATATTTGTATTGAAAAACAGAACAAAAATACAGAGGATGATACTTGTTATTTATTTTTGCAGTGCATAGAATATTTAATGCCATGACTTAATGAATTTAAGACTTTTTTTAAGACCCACAGCAACCACGGTTGCAGCAAACTTATTAAAGATAAATTAAACGTATATAATTAACGTTTTACTCTGAAAGGTCTTTATAAATAAAAACACCTAAAATGGCCAAATTTAAAAACAAAGTACATTTTTAAAACACTTCATTTTACTCCTGTTTATTTTTTTGTCCTTCCAAACATGTAAACAAGACTGTGACCTGGAAACAATCATACATAAAGACACCGTGTGATCTGACAAATAAAAAACAAACATTGATAAACGGTTTATGAAAAATATTCTTTGAATGCTAGAATTAGAAATGCTGGAATGCTGGACAATATCAATATATAATCTTAAATAAATAAATAAATAAATAAATAAATAAATAAATAAATAAATAAATATATATATATTTACACATACTTCTATATAGATAGACTTTATACTTAGATTATTTAAGAGTTCTCATTAAGGATTCTTTTTTTCTGACAGTTCCTGCATTTGGATCTCGGGAGATTTAAATAAAGGCAGTTTGCTCCCGTTTACGCTCCCTGATAAAGACAATTACTGCAAAGGAGATTATTTGGCCCCTTTTGGAACAGACTGTGCCTGACATACCACATAAATACTTTGAGTTCAAGTCTATATTTCAAAATCCTGGCTTTAAAGAGCATCATTGGCAAATGTAACCGCTACAGTGCATCCTTCTTGTTGAACTTTAACGAATAACCAATCGCAGTCTCTAAACATTCCACTAAAGATCCGGCGGAGAGAAAGTCCAGCTCCACCTCGATAAACTTAATGTAGATGTGTAATCCAGAGAGGACGCCCTCCTTGGCCTGGCCGGTGCAGTTGTCCTGCAGGAACCTGGTTACGGCCGAAGGCTCCTCTCGGCTGTAGTGTTTGCCTGAAGTCTGAAAGTGCTGGAACAGACACTGCTGTAGCGTCCTTTCCTCTGCAATGCCGAGGTAACAGTAAGTGACTTTGGATGATGTCCTCTTGTCCTTCTCCACGCTCTCGCAATGGTCCGTCTCCTCCTCTTCCTGTGAGGGGGAGGACTTGTTATCTGTGCTAGACGAAGAATTGGACCTGCTCGTCTCCTCATAGCCTATTGCATACAGGCCATATGTTTTTGGGATGCCCCCTGGCAGGAGGTACTGGGAGCCGTTGCTGCACCCTGCCGCTCTCGTCTGTGCGATCGGGATCCAGTCCACTTCCATGTGCAGCTCCAAACAGCGAGCTTCACTAATAGTGATGTCTAGGAATTTATAATACACGTTTTTCCAGTTCATTTTCTGCACCTTGGTCATGATAACCCTGCCCTCGGCCTTCTCAGGGTTGAAGTATTCCCGCAGTCGTTTTCCCAGAGGGACCTGTGAGCTGATTTCTGCATAGTGGTAGTGAATCTCCTCTCTCCAGCGCGTGTTGTAGCCCACTCCGAAGATGGCCAGCTTATTGGACAGGTGGAGGCGGGAGAAGTCAGTCCATGTCTGGAAGTGCTCCCATTTGACCTCCACTGACTCCAGGATACGCATCACGTTCTCCATCACTTCCTGGCGTCTAAAGAAAGCACGAGGAGAGAAGGAAGTGAGTGGAAATTCTGTAATTAAAAGGACTGGGAAACAGGTGTAGCGTCTGGACCAATCAGACACACCATTTTTGGGAAGCGGTGAAGCTGTTGGAGGCAGAGGCCGATCCACTCCGGCCTGCGCCCCCGGACAGCGAAACCCCGACGTTCAGAGGAGAGAATCTATTAGGGGTGGAGGGGTTGGAATGGTATTGGTTGCTGTCACTCAGATCCTCGGATTCTGGGGAAGGAACCTCGGTTTTGGGAATCTTCAGCGGCACTGACAGATCAGGAGAACGTTCGGCGTTACTGGGGGCCGCCATCTTGCCTCTGTTGCTAAGGGGAGGGGGCAGAGAGGAGGCGTGCGCGCGCGCTCACTCCTAGCACGATTGACAGCTTCATAATATCGAGTTATCATTTTTGCAGCCAATGTCTATTAATATTATGCTACGTATTATAAATAATTATGTTATAAATAAACATATTACATACAAAATAATATATTATAGATAATTATTATTTAAAATGCAACATTACCGTTTTGAATCATTATAATAGTACATTTAAATATAATAATAATAATGAAGTGCAATTGAGAGCTTCATATTGACAGTTATCACTTTTAAAAAGTCTATCTTATATTAATATTAGGCAAAATATTATAATTAATCATTTTATAGGCAACAATATTATATTACAATATTATATTTAAAATATTATAATAATTATTATGCAAAATAGTGCGTATACAAAATATTCCCACACTTGGACGCGTCACCGTTTGTATCACTCCGCTTAACCAAGTTAAAGCAGGTGCGGAGTGATAAGACGATTTGCCTGGTGCAAAAAAAGCAGGTTTTAGTTGAAGTTGAAGTTGAAGCGTCGGAATTTCCTTCTGAAAACAGAAGCAATGCTGTGTGAATTTACCTTTTTTTTTATGGACGCTTCACCGTTTGTATCACTCCGCTTAACCAAGTTAAAGCAGGTGCGGAGTGATAAGACGATTTGCCTGGTGCAAAAAAAGCAGGTTTTAGTTGAAGTTGAAGCGTCGGAATTTCCTTCTGAAAACAGAAGCAATGCTGTGTGAATTTACCTTTTTTTTATGTTTTTGAAGTTAAGACCTGTGTTTGTGAGTCTTTTCTCTCTCACTCATTAGCGGGAAATGGAAAACCTGGAGTGGATCTGGTGTCGAGGGATTCCAGAACGCTCCGTTTCCAAAAGGTTTCAGACAGGCTTTCAATCTGTGCCTTGCTTGGCGGCCTACAGAACTGTACGTTTACCAATATATACAAACTGCTTGTTTGTACAACCGCATATAAGCAATATCACAAGAACAAGAGTACTGTTCTAAAAGTCAACAAGGATGTCGTGTAAAAATGACATATTATGTAAATAAAGAAATATAGGCTAGTTAGGCTATATAGGAACTAGGTAGTTCAGAATTACCATTTAATCAGCGTTACACTCTTGTTCTTATATGTATTTTGTACAAATGATAATTCTATATGTAAACATTATCGAATATGACTATTATTAATATTAGTATTTTATTAAAATATTTAAATTCATTATCCTTTTTTGAGATGGGTATTTTCCTCTGCAATACATGTGTATTTTCCACTACTCTACAAAGGAAAGTACCACTGCTGACCACTAGGCGGGGTTGCTCATCCTCGTTACATTCTGCTTTGTGTCTGATAGTTTGTTATTGTGGCAACAGACTTGGTTGGCACATTTTACTTGCATGTGTTCTATCCCCAAGAAATAGGCCTACAACTAAATGGTTAATCATTGTCAAATTTGCATTCTGTCTGTGTTTCTCTAAAAATAATGCATATAATCATGCCCTTTTCTGGCTCTGTTATTTTATAGACATACATAATTTCTTAAATGCTTTGCATAAAATAACTGCTTTAGATGTTCCATTTTTCTTCTTAATTTTTTTCAGCATAATACCGATTGTCAGAGATGTAACCAGTTTTTATTATTTAGTCAGCTGTCTGGCTGCCAAAAATGTGCATTGGAGAAGAATTTTGTTACAATCATTGCAACCCAGATATCTGCATGATATCATGTTTGTTTGAATCATGCTTCTTTAGTAATGTTGATTATTTAACAAAGCTGTCGAATTATTTATTTGTGTTGGAAAAAAAAAATCTTGTCATTCTATAGGGAATCCAGCTTAAAGGCACAATATGTAATTTTCGCCGCTAGAGGGCGGTTGCAGAGGAGTGCCTCAGTTTGTCTTAATGGAATGTGGTTGTTTCATGTGTGGATTCAATAGTGTAAGTGGGTCCGTGCAAAGACAGAGATCCTACATTTCTGACAACTTCATTGTGTTTGATGTCTGCTAAAGGTTAGATGTAGAGTCAGGAGACAGTATAACCTTTAAAAAAACCAAAGATGACAGGCACCTACGTAGTTTATAAAAGTAACTAGATTAATGCAAACACTTTCATGACCATATGGCAATGGATCCTGAATCCTAAACTGTAGCCGCACACATGCTGATAAACACATCAATTTGTTTTTCATATAACTTTTATAGTACAAAAATATAATAATAGCTCAAATTTGCTATTATGTTACAAATTAGGAGCAAACCCATACAGATGATTCAATTGTGTATGAATTTAGCCTAAGGTGTTCTTTTCTTATCCAGATGCGTTATGAAGAATCCCTCAACCATGATGAATATGAATAATAAAGAGCCACAACCCAATATTGAAAAATATTACTTTGTACTACAACACTGGACATTATATTTGTGAATGCAAATCTAAAATGGGAATCTCTTAGCGTATTATACCTCACAGGCATGCTTTGCCATACCTTCAGCTTAATGAGGGAATGGATATGTTTGCTCATGATCAGAAGCATGGCCTTCTGATTAGACTCGCTCTAGAGGCATTTCTAAACGCCTTGCCGACATTAAGGGGAACACTTCTTAGTCAGATCACATAGTAACTCACGTCTTCGTGAAATCAAGCCAGCACTTTTTTTTTATCATCAGCGAAGTCACGAAAGCCATTTAAATGGCTGAATGTGAGAGAAATTCTAATGACCCTCTGAAACATTATGGGGCGGTGAGAAAGTGAAGATAATTACGATTATTATTTCATAATTTAGCATTTTAGCGAAGATGCTGGAAGCATTTAAGTGAATTTGTGTCGGAGAGATTGCTTTTAGGATTGGCCGTCAAAATTCCTTTGCATTTTATAAAGCCCAAAGTGCTTATTTGCATGTCTAATGGGCAGAGATATTTCTGTTTATCAAAAATACACACATGCATTCACAGTCAATTAGAGCGAATTGTGATTTATTAAATTTTTTTTGCGCATTTTGGAGATAAGGTGTGTATGAATTTAGCCTAAGGTGTTCTTTTCTTATCCAGATGCGTTATGAAGAATCCCTCAACCATGATGAATATGAATAATAAAGAGCCACAACCCAATATTGAAAAATATTACTTTGTACTACAACACTGGACATTATATTTGTGAATGCAAATCTAAAATGGGAATCTCTTAGCGTATTATACCTCACAGGCATGCTTTGCCATACCTTCAGCTTAATGAGGGAATGGATATGTTTGCTCATGATCAGAAGCATGGCCTTCTGATTAGACTCGCTCTAGAGGCATTTCTAAACGCCTTGCCGACATTAAGGGGAACACTTCTTAGTCAGATCACATAGTAACTCACGTCTTCGTGAAATCAAGCCAGCACTTTTTTTTTATCATCAGCGAAGTCACGAAAGCCATTTAAATGGCTGAATGTGAGAGAAATTCTAATGACCCTCTGAAACATTATGGGGCGGTGAGAAAGTGAAGATAATTACGATTATTATTTCATAATTTAGCATTTTAGCGAAGATGCTGGAAGCATTTAAGTGAATTTGTGTCGGAGAGATTGCTTTTAGGATTGGCCGTCAAAATTCCTTTGCATTTTATAAAGCCCAAAGTGCTTATTTGCTTGTCTAATGGGCAGAGATATTTCTGTTTATCAAAAATACACACATGCATTCACAGTCAATTAGAGCGAATTGTGATTTATTTAATTTTTTTTGCGCATTTTGGAGATAAGGATATATTGATAAACCCTAAAAACCCAGAGCTTTTACTTGACATGAAAGGAGTTGATTCTGGATTCTGGAACGAAATGGAGATCCGAAGTACAAATTCTGCCCGTGATATACTGATGGACGCTTTGCTGTCTTTTTGGTATGAGTGAGTCGTCAATGATGGGAGCTTTTTACACCCATCTTCAAATTCTGTTTCATCTCACTCGACTGGCTTTAGATCAGATCATTATCACGGTTGTCTGAATGATCATTAGATTCACTCAGCGGCGCGGCTGATTGCAGCACCTGCAGACTCCAGTTCAGAGGAAAAGCACATTTTGGTTTGAAGGCTTTCATTATCAGGCAGCCTTCTCTCTTTTCTCACCTAAAGCATCATGAAATCACACTGAAATACTAAAATATGTGCTTTTTTTTTCTTCCATACACTTTGTGTAATACATGACATAAAATGGAGCCAAATCGTGTTTGTACCTTGAGAAATTATTGATGATTTTTTTTATTCTTCAAACTATATTTGATTCTTAATTCTATGATTGATTTTTTTGAGTTTTTAGATTTAAGATTTAAAGGTGATGAATATTTCCTATATAGTATATACTGTATATAGCATACATGTAAAGCATGATGATTGGCTTGTTAAACACTTGCTAATTGAAATCATAAAGAAAGAGAAATGTGTAATTGGTCTGATTAAATTGATAGTGTTATAAAGAAATTAATTGATTTTTTTTCTTTGCAGGTACTTGGAATCGCTATGGAGTCAAAAAGTGGATAGGATTTTGATGCCATCTCCAAAAGAGACACTGACTGTTCTTGGGGTTAACGGGTTGGTGAGTTGTCATGTTCAAGTTAACATGTCTGAAAGAGATATTTTTTGGTTCATTGTATTGATGAGTTGACTCAAACCACTTGGAGTGATTCAGTCGTGAACTAATACGTTTCCCGTACAACTAACTCACTGCTTAATCACCAAAACGTAGCTAGTAACTAGCCTCCCGAAACCATAGTAACTTTGTTGCACATCTGTCATTCGAACCATGTTGGTTCAGCAATATAGTATTTCCATTATACAAAGTTCTGTCATGAAACTCTAGATGGCACAGGCTGATAGCAATCAAATCAATACCTTAAAGGGGTCACATGATGCTGCTAAAAATAACATTATGTTGTGTATTTGGTGTAATGAAATGTGTTTATGCGGTTTAAGGTTCAAAAAACACATTATTTTCCACATACTGTACATTATTGTTTCTCCTCTATGCCCCGCCTTTCTGAAACACGTCGATTTTTACAAAACTCATCGGTCTGAAAAAGCGAGGTGTGCTCTGATGATATCGTCCTCTTTTGGAAGGCCAAACAAAGTAGTTTCGCTTTCACAACGAAGCACACAGCGACTTCACGACATGGCGGAAGCAACAATACTACAGCGAGAATAAAAGTTACGCCTTCTTTCTTTGCGTGAACATTTGGCAGCATTATGCAAATCTTCCCAGATAGTGACGTAGGGATGTGGGGGCGTGTTAGAACGAGCCCTTTTTAGGTAGGTGTTGCTGACTCTTAACTTTTATAAAGAATATCTCTTTGGATTTGAGACTTTAGTCTTTGCAACTTTACAGATCTTCTTTATGCACCAAGAGCTTGTAACACTCCAAAGAGAAAGGAAAAATTGAAATCGCATCATATGACCTCTTTAAAAAAACCTTAAAGCAATCATCTAGTAATCACATTGTTATCTACACGGCACAGCTTATTGGTTTCTGTTGCATCAACAGCCAATGAGCTTGCTGCTCAACATTCAAATACTTGGCCAGCGTTTGCTGAAGCAGTTTACATTTCGCTTTCAGAACCCCTTCACCTTCCCCAGCTCCACCTGTATAGAGCTGCTACAGGTAAATTCACATATGTTATATGTACAGGGTAAATTCATGTATGTTACATGTACACAGTGTTGGGAAGGTTACTTTTGAAATGTAATAGGTTACAGATTACAAGTTACCCTATTTAAAATGTGATAAGTAGTGTAACTAGTTCAATTACTTTATTAAAGTAAAGTAACTGATAACATTTGATTACTTTTTTACTTTTCTAAATTTCTAACGAATGTTTTCAACTGTTAATCATTTTGAAACATTTAAAGCAGGCAAGGTTAACCTTACAGTAGTACTCAACACTGATTACTGTCAGACTTTCAAAATCCTTCTTTACTTGGATTAAAATTATAATCATTTAATTTTAAAGAACAGCCACCACAAAGTCAGATGTTGGCACCTCTTTTTACTTTGAGATCGTTCTGAGGTTAAATACAGATTTAAAATAATAAGATATAGTTTAATAGTTATGATACTGTTTTTGAAATCAAATCTTTGCATAGCTATGACAGGAAACACTGGCATCTATCAATGCTTTGGAAAAAACAATTAATCTTAAAAATAAAGCATATACACAAACCCAAATAGGAAATAAAACAGTTATCAAATAAGCATGATGTGTCCTATTCTGTGTCCTAAACTCCTGAAACATTGGTATCTCATATTTTAAAGCAGTCAATGCAATTTGGGAAAAATCAATCAAATCTGCATGTGTGTGTGTGTGAAAATATTCAGATGTAATCCTTAATCCCCTTTGTAATCCTTAACATGTTCATACGTAACTGTAATTTAATTACACATTTTTTTCCTCAGTAACAGATTATAGTTACATTTATTTTGTAATTAAATGATGTAATTCCATTACATGTAACTAGTTACTCCCCAACACTGTACAGCAGCGGTATGTCTTACATGTCTGTGGAAGTCTCTGTACTTGCTCTGCCACAGCAGAAGCAGCAGCGTAGCAGACCAAGTCCAAATACATTAACATTGCCATGTATATTACTGTGCTAATCTTTCAGAGAGTTGTCATGACATAAAATGACGTTGTGCAGGTGGTAAAGTAATAACTTCTGTTAATTAGTTGGTTTAAAGATGTCAGATTATTGCTGTAAATAATTAACATAACATCTTAGGGCATTTTTGCATTTGTTCTTCAATGTTTTGCTTAATTTACAGACGTTTGATTAAAATACGTGTTCCCTTATGTCACACTCTGATTCGTAGTGCTAGAGCACATTCGTAATCCCAACTTTATGGTTTTGCTGACAATATTAGGCTTATTAAGGTTGTACATAGACAATATTAGATGCTAAGAAATCTTTAAAGACTAAAAGATTGTGAGCTTTTAAAAAGCATTTATTTGATGTTTTTATATTATGTTTATTAAAAAACAGTTCAGAGCTGTAGTTGTGACTGCATAACTTTGTGACGCTGTTTGCAAAAGTTCATTGGAACTATGTTTTTGGGAAACACTGAATAGCTGAACCATTTTGCTAACAATGGAACTGATCATATAACAATGCTTCTGGGAAATTCAGAGAGCGGTTTTGTGCATAACTTCAAATGTTTAATTGAAAAGATTTGACTCAAAATAATGATTTATGTACAAATCATTACATGCAAAAAGCCATTTTCTTTACAGTTTTTTTAAATTATAGTTGTCTGTCCATATTAGACCATTTTAACATTGAAAGAATTATAGTTATATGTTATAAATTTTCCACTTAATATACAGTGTTTACAAACCTTTTGATTTATGTAAATAGGTAATCATTCGCTACCTTGAGTGGAAAACCACTCCGACAACTTGACCGTGCCAAATGAATACCTAAACAGACAAATGAAAATGACACCACATGCCAGAGAGATTCATATGGGCAGCATCCTTTAGTTCATTATGTTATTCCGTCATCTCAAATTCTCCTGCATGTCATCAAACAAAAGCCTCTCATGCCCATCAGACAGATAAAGACGAGGTCTCTTACGCAGCCACCCGCTGTCCCAATGAGAATTTACCACAGCACCTCTCGCAGATGGGACCTGACCCCATGGGAGCGCCATAGCCATGGCTAAACCCCCTCCGGCGGCGAGGCCCAGGTGTTTCCGCTCAGTCAGACGCCAAGGTAATTCAGCGGTGACTCCAAAACACGTGCTCCCTCATCAGCAGGCCCTCACCGGAGAGCAACTTTACATTAAAGACTTGTCTCATTAGAGCGCAGCGGACACGGCCAAGGCTAATGAGAGAGGCTGTGATGACGGCAGGCTCTGATATTCAAGTGCAATAACAGACCATGGTCAGGGCCAAAGCCATGTCACGCCTGGGTGACGGTGAATGGGAACGGCGCAGTGATGTTGGCATTGACGGCATCCAAGTTCAAGGCTCAGCAAGATTGTATTGGTATTGGCTGTCTCGGTGCGTGTCGAGGGAGTTGCTGTTTACAGAAGGAGTCTTGTAATGAGCCGGGTCAGGGACAGATATCAACGTTTCTGAGTCGAGTTTGAGCATGATAGCATGTTGGTAAACATTCAATCAGATCATTTGAGATTCAGCTTGCTGTTGTTCAGTGTTTAGTGCAGGGGTCTCAAAACATGGTCCTGGAGGGGCGGCGCCCTGCAGAGTTCAGCTCCAACCCTAATTAAACACACCTGAACCAGCGGATCAAGGTCTTACTAGGCATTCTAGAAACTTCCAGGCAGGTGTGTTGAGGCAAGGAGCTAAAATCTGCAGGATACCGACCCTCCAGGACTGAGTTTGGAGACCCCTGGTTTAGTGGATTATGGAGTTTTTTCCCCAGATGATTTTAAGTGTAATTATCAGTGCTTTGTATTTTTTTTTTTTTTGTGCCATTCGATTTGTTAAGAGTATTTCACATCCTCGTTTTGCAAAACAAACCCTTTTTCTGTACAAATATGTCGGGTTTAAGATGAATTAGTGAATTTCCACAGAAAAAAAATGTTCATTGGCAATAGTGTAGTGATGTATGAAACAGAGTTCACACACAGAAGTCACTTTCTGTTGGTCAACGTGGCGAATTTGCATGACCAACTTAACGTAAAAATTAAGTCTGCAAGCTTTGTGGTTGGTTATTTGAGTCTTTGTTAGAGTAGAAAATATTTTGAGATGAGCCCAAATGTACGTCTCCGGTTTGCAAAACAATTTTTTTTTCTGTACAAATATGTCAGGTTCAGGCCACAATAGCGAAATTTTGCAAAAAAAAAAAAAAGTCATATTTTGTTGGTCAGTGTGGCAAATTCACATGAATTGCCCTTCCTTTAAAAATTTCAAAGATTTCTATTGAAAATACTGGATTTCACCTGCAAAATTTCACCACACAAAGGTAAATAAGACGGTGTCTCTAACTCTTCAGATAAATTTGCATGGTTCAATTTTGTGACCAACTTGAACACTGTAAGGGGAATATTTGGCCTCTTGCAAAACTCCTATTTGCACAGATTCCTATTGTGGACAGCATCTTTAACTCTTTAGATAAAATTGACATTGTTCAATTTTGTTGAAGACGTCTTATTTGCAGACATCAAAGTATAATGTTTTTTTGAAAACCATTATCATTTAAATATTAAACCTCTGTGCTTAACTAATCCTGTACTGTTTGTGCATGACATGCATGCTACATCAAAACTTTGTGGCAATGTTGAGGGGATTTGTACTTTCCTAAGCATTTAGACTCACTGATTTCAACCTGGCAACTGATAAAAATTGCCAAAATGCCCCACTGGCTTACATGGAGGGACCCAAGCCATGCTTAGAGATTTGTTTGTGGGTTTTTTGACTTGGGCTAGTAAGCAATCACCTAGCAACTACTAAGAACGCAATAACAACCACCTAGAAACCATATGAAACCACTCAGATCACCCTATAGCAACCACATTGCAACACAGCTCATATCACCCTAGCATGGCTTTACATTGCTTTTTTTAATGTTCACATTTTCTTCATAAGAAAATGTTATGGGGCTGCAGGATTCTAATATTGTGTTGGACAACTGGGAGCCTCAGAGAACCACTGTGGTAGTCCCATTGTAAACACTATGCTATGTTGCTATGTTGTCCTTATGTCTGTGCTGGAATCACAAGCATAACATAAAAGTAGACAAATAAAATCAACTTTCATCTGCACTTTAAACAGATTTTCAGATGGCTTTGTGGTGTTAAAGTGTTGTGTAAGGGGTCAGGGATGGCCGCTGTTGCCCTCATTGTCCTGTTATCCCCTCACCTCAGTGGACCTCTTCATTTGCAAATAAAATAAGATTGAGTGAAAACTGAGGAGAAAATCCCTTCATTTCCATTGATTTTTCTATGACCAGCACTTCAAAAGCTGGAGGATTTACAAGGCAGCTTTTCATGCACAAGTAGTCTCATGAAAGCAAATGAAGGACCCTAAAGCAAACTAAAACATTTTTTAATTTGTTTTGGAGCTTTTGAAGCCCAAATGAGCTCTTAGTGAAGCATATCCATTTTTTCAGATTAATTATTTATTTCTTCACATCTCTCATTGATGCACAATCAGTGCTGATAACTTTCAGTCAGAATGAATAACTGTGAAGGGAGACTCAATAAAGGCATCAAGATGGTGATGAGTTTGATAAATGAGTCGATTGAGTAGTCTACTCTGGTTTGTATTGATGTAGTTGGTGAGTGATGAACCGGACTGATGGTGGCGTGGGCTGGAGGAGGGCCAAGGATGATCAGTTCTCTGGTCCTCTGTGGCCCAGGTGTGGAGCAGCTGCTTCCTTTGAATGGATCCGTGGGATCCGGCCCCTGACCCCAGAACTGTCCGTCGTTCAATACACCATTACCCCCAGCAGCTGCACTGACCACTGGTCTCTCACATGCCTCGGTCACTGCTCATTATGGCAGGGGGTTTGCAGAACACATGGTAGATTTGACAAGGCATGCAAGCAGATTGCGGTTTATTTGACTATAACTTAATTTACTTGAAAGTAGCAATAGACCGGGCTGATTAATCATTTCTTATTGGCCACTTTAAGATCATTTTAATGAATATTTGACAATAATCATGCACATGGTACTGACTGGTTTTCGGACCCCCCCGGACCCCCAATACAGTAAAACTGCACATTTTAGAGTGGCCTTTTATTGTGGCCAGCCTAAGGCACACCTGTGCAATAATCATGCTGTCTAATCAGCATCTTGATATGCCACACCTGTGAGGTGGATGGATTATCTCGGCAAAGGAGAAGTGCATATATATATAAAATTTTTTTGGCTTGTTCTTGTCTATGGGGTCAGAGTCTTTACAGGACTGATCCAGTTCACTTTCACATGTGCTTGACAAACAGTAAGTCAAGTTTGCGTGAAATCCAAATACACAAGCACAGGTATCGTTGTTGCTTTCAATAAGAATTTCAACCTCTGAATTTTCCACCGAGGCCGTAGCGTGTGATTGAGGCGTATGAAATCCATCACAGCATGCCGTGTCAGACATCGGCCCTCTAAATCTCTGCACGGTGATTCATTCAGTCGGCACCTTTCAGCTGCCTCATAATGAGGACGCTCTGCATGAGGAAATTGGCTCACTTGCTGTCCCCTGACTTTGTGCGCTCTTGATTGATAACCACAATAGAAGCTCAAGAGGATACGTGGTGAATGTGTGTCTTATCTCTCCCTGCTGAGGGTGTTCAGTTGGTGTCTATTGCTGTCTGCAGTTGGAGCAGTTAGGATTACTTTGTTACAAGGCTTGATTCAGGTTTATGTTGTGAGAGTACAGACATTCAGTGTAGCGGCTTCATAAAGTCAGTGATCCAGAAGCAAAGTTACTGTGAGAGTACAGACATTCAGTGTAGCGGCTTCATAAAGTCAGTGATCCAGAAGCAAAGTTAACCTAGATAATGTTATTGCTCATAGGTTGCTCTTTCAAAGCTCAGAAGATTTAAAGTTATTACAAGAAACATAACTCAATTACAACTCTGTCTCAAATGTGTCTCAAATTCCTCAGGAGAAATAAAATTATAAAATTTCTACGAATAATACAATTTTTGGCATTCAGTAAGAGCATGGAGCTGTAAAATCAGTGTGGATGGTAGGGAATCGGGATGCACAATCGTTTTGGTTATCGGAGATATTATTTGTGTGTATGTGTATATATATATATACAGTGGGTACGGAAAGTATTCAGACCCCCTTAAATTTTTCACTCTTTGTTATATTGCAGCCATTTGCTAAAATCATTTAAGTTAATTTTTTTTCCTCATTAATGTACACACAGCACCCCATATTGACAGAAAAACACAGAATTGTTGACATTTTTGCAGATTTATTAAAAAAGAAAAACTGAAATATCACATGGTCCTAAGTATTCAGACCCTTTGCTGTGACACTCATATAATACTTTCCGTACCCACTATGTATATATATATATATATATATATATATATATATATGGGTATGTTGTTGAGATATATTCTTTACAGATTTTAGAAAAGTCTTGTGTGAGTACTGGAATATTTATTCTCATAATAAAAATCTAAGCCATAGACATATGATCAAAAGTTGCCATTTATCAGGCGAAAATTTGCTCAGTTGAGGTTTTCCAGAGTCAAGTTGAGATGCTTCAGTCTTAAGATGTCAAAAGTGGCTCATTGTTTTCTTGAAATAATAATGAATGAATCACATTGTATTGCGGGTGTCATTTTGCTTCGGGGGTTGAGGGGTCATTGTCCTGGGGTGAAAACTCTGTGGCATGAGATTTTCCAGCAGGGTTAAAGGTCTGCAGCCAAATGTCAGCGCACAGGGGACTGGGCAGATGGCCAGCAACACTTTCTATCCTCCCCTTTGGTAATAGGCATCCCGTTATCCCAAAACAGACAGGTATTCTTTAAGATTCGCTTAGCTGGGTCATTTTGAGTCCTGTACAAACTATTTAAATCCTCATATAATCCTCTTAGATGAAAATCAGATGAAATTCAGATGGCTTGTCACACTTTTTCTTATTTAATATTGGTTACTGACAGACTGTAGCAGGGAAATGCTCTTTTGAGCACATGACTATGATTATGTCCTGGCCCCACTGGGGCTCGCAGACACTAACTCATATACTGGGTGGAGGGGATGAGCGGATGATAGAGTGATGAGAGAGAGCGAGACAGAGAGGCACGTGTGTGGGTACGGTGGCCCCTGCTGTGAGTCTAATTAAAAGGGGCTGGAAACAGAGGGGCTGCAGTGGGGCCCACCGGGGCTCTTCCTTTCCCCCTGCCTTTGATTAACGGCATGCACTAATGACCCTTCAGACTATAAACATTTACTGTAAACATTACATCTCTTTGTTATACCTTTATTTCCACTTTTGAACTATACTGCATGAATCGTCCTGCACTATTTCGGCTAACTAATTTAATGAAGGCTCAAATGGTGCAGCTTGTGAAGGAAAGATGGCCTTATAATTTTGGCAAATAAAAGGCAAAAAATGCATTGAAATAGGACCAGAATAATATAGAGATTTATAGGTGGGCTCTTTTGACTACAGCCTGTAAAATACTACCTAGCAACCACTTGGCAATTCCCTAGCAACGACAACATAGCATCGTGGCGGAATGTTGAAGATAGGTAAGCATCACTCACATTTTAGTTGCATGTTTCTTTTGGAGATTTAAAATGCACTTGAAGTTACATTTTTAGGTTCTTAAGGTCAGCAAATTGGTTTTAGAACCTTTATTTCTTAGACTTATGTTCTGTTGTTATTTTCAATTTTATCTGTAGTCATGCTATTGGCCGCTGTTGTGTAAAGTGGCATGAGGACCTGCTTTGGAGGGCTTGCTCGCATTTGCAAAGAAAGGTCAGGGAGCACTTGTGTGGCATTGTTGTCTCATTCACAGTCTAATCCTGCCCTATTTCAAAAGGATCTAATTGCATTCATCAGATATGATGGTGCTTTTGTTGATTAGAAAAGTCAACGTTTGTTTGGTTTGGAATAATTTAGCAAGCAAAGAAGCCATAGCTAGAAATAATATCAAGGGATTGCATTATTAAGACTTTTGTTTAGCTATGAATTTTGAACTGAGAAAATGACTAGTGGCACCAGGTGGAATTGCAACAATAATTTTCCCCAAAAGGTTTGTCCAGCACTTTCACCACTTCACCATTAAAATGAATTACTTTTTTGTTCATGTCTATGTGTTCTCTAAAGCAGGGGTTTTTTAACTTTTGCCAAGGACTTCCAAATATTTGAGGGACATCCTTGCTAAAATATGAAAGCAGTTTCGCATTTAAAAATCCATTTATACTAAGAAATTATGTATAATGTTACAAAAACAACTAATTGAAGTAATTGTTTCCCAAAATAAATAATTGGCTTTTTTGTTGTAATTATACTAGGGCAAATTTGATGGCACTGAATTTTCAGCAGCCATTACTCCAGTCTTCAGTGTCGCATGATCCTTCAGAAATCATTCTAATATGCAGATTTAGTGCTCAAGAAACATTTCTTATTATTATCAGTGCTGAGAACAGTTGTGCAGCTTAATTGTTTTTTTGTGAAACGATTTTTTTTCAGGATTCTTTGATGAAAATCTTTAAATTTTTTTTTAAATGTCTTTACTGTCACTTCAGATCAATTTAATGCATCCACGCTAAATAAAAGTATTAATTTCTTTCATAAATAAATAAATACTTTAAACTTTTGAACAGTAGTGTATATCAAGTGCACATTAACTTTGACAGCCCTAAAAATACTTTTGTTTGTAAAAAAAAATCTTGTATTTTTTCACTCTTTTTTTTAACCTCTAGCACTGCTTTGTTGGTCGTTTGTGGGTTCCCGGACCCCGATTTGAAACCCTTGCTCCAGAGTTTGCATTATTTGTCTGGATATGTGCTTATTGAGTTGTGTGTGTGTGTGTGTGTGTAATGGGTGGAGTCCGAATGAGAATGAGAGCGAGAAAAACAAAAGAGTCTATGCGCCTTACAGCAACAAAACCTGATTGTCGTTTTGAATTCACAATCAGCTAATTAATATCCAAGAGACTCATCACACGCTGCCACTTACAACAGTAAATATCTATGGATACTGCATAACTTTCAGTCTTCACTCCCGACCTCTAGTGCATGGAACTTAAAGGTAAACTTTTTACCGTCTAAGTCAAAACCCTCGACCAAGTCGTCATCCGAGCACTTAACCAACTATATTATGTATTCATCTTGAGGAATTCTCCTGGAATGTCATCTTCCAGAAAGGGTCACAGAATTCCATCTCTTGCTTCTGAAACTCTGTTCCCCAGTGTTGGCATGTCCCTCATTAGCATGGCCCCTTCATTAGTCTGGGGGTCTGGGCTGCTCTTTGTTCTCTGGTCCCCACTCTGGATGATGCCAGGCATCCTCGTCCATCACTCTGTCATTGGTTGATGCTCTTGGGGACCGGACCTTACCAGCCCATGCATATTCAACCGATACCCCACAAGCCCCCCAAAGCAGGACAAATGTGCCCCTGGTAAAGGAAACGGTGCCATATCAACCCCCCAAATATTAAAATGCACTAATAAAGACCACATGGATTCCCCTCAGTAATGTGTCCCATGAGAACAACCGAGTAATTAAAGGCCTCACGCCTTATACGAACACCTATCATTCATCTCCAGAGTGGACATGCTCATACATACAAATTACATGGTGTTTTTTTGAGTACTGTTGTAAGTTTAACTAGCTATACGACAATTTCCAGTGAGAGACAGTTGTAGTTGCTGTTTTTGAAGCACTAATTCACCCTGCGCTCCAAGGACAATCTGAATTTGTTTTGTTCTTTTGGAGATCTGACTGTAGAATGGAGGGATACATTTTTATATGAATTGCAAGGAGTGCAAATGAAGGGCAAGGCCTTAATAAAGTCTCTTATTAGAAAAAAGGATTGCAGTAATGAGTTGGATAAGGTAGAGCCCTCTCACATTTGGTATTCCAGCACTGCTTTTGTTATTGTTAGACAGGAGCAAATTGCTACAAATAGAGGACAAAGGAAATGCACAGAGCATCGTTATTGAAATGCAATGTAGCTTTTTCCAAGTGTTTGAAAATGGCCAGCGAGTGCGGCTTTACTGTTTCCCGGAAAAACCGAAAGATGACACCGGAGGAGGGAGCAAACACAATGTGTGTTTCAAGGAAACTTTTAATTGTGTTTGGCAAATATAAGCTTGTTTGCGTATGCGGGAGCACATAGGTCGGCTCTGTGCACTTCAGTCCTCTTCAGAAAGTTGATTGTGCGTCAAATTGTGACAAGGGTGTGATGATTATGTGAATGAAAAGATGTGAACCTAATTACAAGGCTCTCTTCCTTGTGTGAGAGTGGGTTTGGGAATAAGCTTTGTGTTTGGAGGACAGCAAGGTCCTCTGGGATGCAGCACTCACCCTTGTTGTGTTCTTATTCTGTAATCAGTTTGTCAGCCTTTGTGTGTGTGTGTGTGTGTGTGTGTGTGTGTGTGTTGTGAAAAGAAGACATTCAGCATAATGTTTTTGGCATGTGGTGCTATTTATCAAATTAAAACTTACAAAAGAGAAGTGTAAACTTCCAAGGACGATAACTGTAACAGTACAATTTTAATAATCCTTTTTAGAATATATGTGAATTGGCCTTAAAACAATTTTTTTGTCCTGCCTGTTAATTCATTAACAAAAATATATTAAAATGCTTTAATGACACAGGAATGATATCATTGGAACCACTTTTTTTTTCCAGCTGATGAAAGATAAAAATATTGACAGCCAGTCAAAATCCATGTGACTTTAAAAAGCTTGAACATTTTTTTCCTGTTGATAAACTTAATTAAAAAAATTAATTAAAAAGGCAGTACTTCTATGATGAGAATTAAAATTTCATTTTGATATTATTTGCAAAGTCCAAGTTGTCTGGGTGATTTAACTGTCCATTAAACAGGAAATGATGTCATATAAAGGATCCCTGCATAACCTCATAACTGTGTTAAGGTCAGTAATATTATTAAAATATCAGATAATTTGAGTTTTTATGACAAGGTAAGGAAGGTTCAGGTTATCCCAAATATAAAAAAACCCTAAAATATTCAAATATCCTAAATTATACTTATAAATTAATCACTCATTATACTTTCTCCCTTGAAACATACACTAAAACAACTGAAAATGTGTATACATTCCTTACGTCTTATTGTATAATATGAAAATGTGTATACATTTTCATATTATATGTAAGATGCAAGGAAAATATGCAACTAATTTTTACCTGATGGTTACAGCAATTGAAATTTTGTTGAAAATAGTATAAAAGTTTTTTTTTAACTATATGAAACTGAATAGAAAGTGTACTTGGCACAGAATTTTAAAAAGATTTTTCCTTTTCTTCATCATAGACACTCTTATATGTCATTGACCTGTAAATTGGTTTTGAAATAATTTTTGTCTGCCTTTGGTGCTTGACCTCAGAACCAAATTTTACCCTAGATTTTTCTTGTTCTCTTGCACTAAAGCAGTCTTCAGATCTGTAAGAAATATCATTATAGCCCTGTCATTTCCTCTGAAAGTCGTTAGCCTCTGCCTCGGCGCTGTTTCCTAATAGTTTCAATGTGAGAGATCTGAGGGAAGAGCCATGGCAGGTCTCAGTCTGTACCTGGAGGATGTCAGCGGGTGATGGAGCCTATACCAGCTGGTCCCTTCATTTGTTTAACTAATAAAAGAGCCTCTTGCTTCCCCTATAATTGCCCCCAAACTTCAGCAGGCTGGGGTCCAGAGGGGTAGGTGGGTTTGAGGAAGATAAGTCTCATTCGAGAGGTTTGTTAAGCAGCTTGTACCCTCAGGAGACTAAGAGGGGCAGCAAAATGGACATCAGAGAGAGAGAGAGAGAGAGAGAGAGAGAGAGAGAGAGATGAAACAAAAAGAGGGAGGCCTGGCTAGACAGCATGTACTAAATGTGCTTTTATTTGGTCAATGTTTGTCATTTAAAGGTAATTTTTAATTAGATTTTTTTTTACACATTAAGAAATTAAAAATATGTTAAAAATGATATACACTTGACAGACATAAGGTAAGGACTCCAGGCAAAGCTTTTAGAAGTTTAATTTATATATTATAATATTTGTTTTATTTTTTAGCTCTATTTTATTATTTTAATAATTTATTTGATTTTTATGTTGTCGTCTTGACCATATCTGCCTAGTTTTTTTAAGTTTCTTTTTTTCTTAAAAAACATAAAAGAAAAATAACTTATTATTTCTTTTCATTTTATTTATTTAGATGTTGTTTGACCAAATATAAATGGTGTACACCAGGCATTGGTATTTATTTAATTGTTTCTTTGATGTGTGAAACTAAATTAAACTAAGAGCAAAGAAATATGGGCCAAAAACCTGAAGAGCACAAACAGTTTACCGAAATCACTGGAAGGCTTTTCATTGTCTGCAGAGCAACTTTTAATTTTCCAGCATGTGATCACCGTGGACACAGTTAACCAAGCGAGCCCTTTTGCATTTGCATCTGGGAAGGAGGGAATGAAAAAAATAAGCGAATTAAATTGAGTCAGAGAGGCTGAAGACGAGCAAACCTCATTGTCCCATCCGTTAATCATTCACTCACCCCTCTGGCTTCAATAAAGGGTTATAAAAGAGTATAAAAGAACAATTTGGCCAGCCCAGCTGTGAATAGCCAGCCCATCAGATACACAATAGTTGAGTGACGGCCACTGTAATTTAGCGTGTGATCTCGGAAACGCCCCCCCCTCTACCTCAGTCTTTGTTTAACTCGTCCGGTGATGGGACTTTTTTCACTTGGCCAGATGGGCAAATCCATAATGCAGAGAAGGGTTTAGGAGAGCCCCCCCTCCTCCTTTCCCCCCATCTCTTCATCTTTTCCTCAGCGTACCCCATTCGAGCTTCACAAACTGGCCCATTACGGGCCAATGGGGGCTCCCTCTCAGCTAATTAAGCGCAGCTTTGCTAGCGCTCTGCACGATGGGTTAGCGACCCCACTGAAGCTCAAGCACCTGGGGATGCTACCTGTTACTCTACCCCTCCCGCCAGCCCTGCAGAGTGGACCCAGCTGTTGGGGACGGGCCCCTGGCCAGAGCTGACTGGTGATGCATGGTGTTCATATTACATTGTGCATACACTGTTTTTCTAACAGACCCGATGGGCGGTTTGATGTCTCTGTGTAGGGTGAACAATAGACAGACGGGTTCATCAACAATGGAGCTATGGATCTAATGCTTTCATAGTTTCATATACTCTCGGCATTTGGAATTGGGCTTTGTATAAGTAGAGGAATTTGTATGAGGGTTTGCATATGCATTTGTAATGTTATTGTTTTGTGGTGTTTCTTCAACTTAGTTGGCAGTTAGTTTGCTTATTTATTTGCCTTCATATCTTTTGAGTTTTATTTTTGCTAATTTTTGTTACCAAATGTCTTTTATAAACAGATTTTTTTTCTGACCCACACTTTTCACTATAAAAATCTATTGTTCACATATCAATTTAAAAAAATATATTAATTATAATATCAGTATTTTAAATTGCATTGATTACAACAAATGCTTAAATAAATATAAATCATGGAATATTTATGTTGTAAATTGTTATGTTTTTTTTTAAATAATAAAATATTACATATTATGTCCCTTATTATGTTATAGCATCATTTCCACCTTTGTGAGCCACTAGTTTTTTTGTGGAATCAGTATTTTGTCACTTAATATACTCAACAAAACACTCACAAAAAGGAGATGAGAGTCAATCAAGTAATGCAAGAAAAATCAAGGAAAACTTGTGATCAGAATATTTTTGTGCATACTGTCGTCAAGCTGTATTTGATTATACAAAAAGAGTGAAAATCTGATTTCATTGTGTGTATTTATGCTACATATAGTGCTAGCTATTATCTCATTAGCCTTAGTAAGAAACAAGTCTGACATTTTATTCAAAATGTTTTCAATGACAGAATTCTCCTTTGTTGAATGTGTTTTCACAGTTTGACATTGTATGTAGACAAATTAACCCAGTGAAAGTATGCATGGTATGTTTTAAGAGAGTTTATTTTCAAAAAGTGCCTATGGTTGAACAAACATCCTTCTATTTCAATGAGATTTCAATGAGATTGATGGACATGCATTTCACTCTCTTTTAAAACAGATCTCATTTTATGCTGACTTTTCAGTTCTCCGAATGCAATTGATCATCACCGCAGACTTACAAACACAACAAATGAGATGGAATCTCTCACATGTGTGGAAGTGCTTTGTAAGGAATTGCTCAATGACAACAGCCGTTCCATCGGCAAATTGCCTTGCGAATAAGTCGAAATTCTTCACAGAGAGACTTGATCAGACTAACATTGATTTTCCACAAGGGTAATTCACCTCCAGAGGTCTGGCCTTCTCAGCAAGCTGCCGAAAGGCATTTTTCCCGAAGCAAAGCCAATCACTGGTCTCCTTTTCCCTTTCACTTTGGAGCAAAAACAAATAGTTCATCTTTCCTCAACAGTCAATACAGAGCCCTCTTCTGTCGCACCAACCTTGATTGAGATGAACTCTCCTCTGTTCGAACCGAGATCCACTGATTGTAGGAGAGTGAGGTGCTTTGCTAAGTACCTGTAAGATCTTTCAAAATCGTGAATGCTAAAGCAGAATGCTCTGCTCAATCCAGAGCTAGTTATTTGCTGATTTAAGCTCTAAGCTTCAGACACAGACATGAGCCAGACATGGTCTATAGGTTTTTTAAATTAGCACCTCATTTTAGATGGGGGTGCTGCTCTATGCATATTTAAATGAGTGTTTAGCATTTTCACAAATGAGCTTTTTAGAAAAAAGAAGGGAATTAAAATAAAATGAGGGATTGAGGCACAAAAAAAATGGATGATCATGCAAATGTCTGAAAGGTATGAATCATGGGGGCGTGTTTTCCAAGCTAATAACCATGGGGTTACTGCTAATTGTGCCATTGTTGTGCGATTACGCTGAGTTTGCTTTGCGTTTATGGAGAGTTAACTCTGTTGACTGAGGCACAGGGTTTGTTTGAGCTCTCTGCACCTTTGCCCTCAGTTTTCCCCATGCCACCTAGTGGCGAATAGTCCCTTGGTACCCCAACATATTGCTTCTGTCACCCCAACCTGCCTCCCTGACTTAACGTCTACAAAAGAGGAAATCCAGGTTATGTTACCGTTTGTGGAGAAACGCAATTTATAAGCAAAAAAATAATATTTTTGACTGTTTTATGTTGTTTTTGATAAAACAAGGTCTATGCTTTCATGTTGTCAGTTTTATCTCAACATTCAAATGATAACTGCAGTTTTGGCACTAGAAAAAAAGAAGAAGAGCATGTTGGTAAAATTGTAAGTTGTTAAGGTGAGGTCACATTTAACATTCTTCAACTAATTTTCATAGGAGAAATCTAGTAATTTTAATAGGAATCCACATGATCGAGAATTTCACGAGAGGGCCAAAGAATGCCCTTCATACTTTGCTATTCTATTGAAAGTAGATTTTTTTTTTTTGTGCAAAATTTCTACAAAATTGCGCTGGTGTGACGCAACTTTAAATATGTTCACTATAATATTAATGCATTATTTTTGTATTTTTTCTGTAACTGATGTCTTAATTATTTTTGAATTTTTAATAAATCCCCTAATTATGTCTGTAATTATGTGAAACTCTTTAGAGGCCATTTTCTCAAAAGTTTGTATGACGGCAATCATTTAAATAATTATATCTCAACTATGGTTTTGAGTAGAAACATGGTAATTATATCATTAGAAATATTTGTATTCAGTGCATAAACAGCTCAAAATGATGAAGCATAATTTTCATAATTTTGAAGGGTCTGTAGAAGCAGAGGAACTGGTGAAGAACCTTTCCATGGTGAAGCATTCCCTGTCTCGAGAGACAATGAACGTTCTGCTCCAGCTGGACTGAGGAGGAAAGGACCAATTATATCTCTTGGCATGTGGGCAGAGCAGCCTAATGATGAGGAAGACCAAATGCTTAGCCATCAAAGGTCAGAACTTGTTTGTGCCAGAGCCAAAAGACGCCCAATTACAAAAAGGATTTTTACCCTGCTGGAGCTTTTACATCCAGCTGTGGGACCTGGTGGCTGCACCTGAATTCTGGGCTCGCTGAGATCACCAATCTGTCAGATGGTCGCACTTCACACAAAACCAGGTCCAGCCCGTCATCCAAACCTCATGACAGATCCGTAACAAAAGCATCCCAGCAGAGAGGTATACCAGACCCGGGCACAGCTGCTTCAGACAGCCCTGGCACAGCTTGGCACGCTGGCGGTGATCTTTATTATCTTAGCTGGAGGTCTTTTGAGAGAATATGTCCCCCACGTCTACACCCCAGACCGACCAGACACATCTCTATATCTTTCACCATGAACAGGATGGCATGTGTCAGCTTGCTGTGTGTGTGCGAGCTCACATGTCAACATACCCACTGATTATTCTGCTCTTAAATCATGTGTATAACCTTCTGTTTTGCCACATGAATTATTTAGTATCTTCCCATTTAGAAGAGAGACATAATATATGCTGAATGTAATGCAGATGTGAACACCCCTGATATATACTGTGTATATATAGTTTAATCTGATATCTTGTAATTATTTTAATTTAAATTGTTAGTTGATTTGACAGCCCTAGTTCGTAGACATTCAAGACTATAACAATGAACAGCAGCAGCCGTAGAGGTCAATGGGATCAACTGGTAACACAAAAACACAAATGAAAATCTCTGGCAGCTGATATCACAAAGAACAAGTCTAATAGTATTTTGAGAAAACAAAGCCTGCAATGCCTCTCTGCTCTTCCGGCGGTGTAAAGTTTTATCAATGAGGTGCTGGTCCACGTGTCTTTAAATTGACTCAGACTGATTGCTCTGGAGTGTTCGGAGAGAGTGGAAGAATCTGTGGTAATGAGTCTTCGATTGTGATGGTGTTGAGCAGGTAAAGGGAAAATGGCGTTGTTGCCGTCTTGAGCGCAGTATCGACTTCTCTCACAGAGCTCTCTAGTCGTGATGTGACTGTTAGGGGCCATTTCTAAAGGACTATAGGATTTCTGAGAGAGAGCAGAAAACTGAACACCCTCCCGTCTTTAAGACAGCAAGGCGCCGCTGCTAACAGCCTGGTAAATGGCATTAAATAAAGTTCTTCTGTCTGCAGTGATGTGTTAACTGCAACGATGAGCTAATCCTGTGTTAGTGTGGATGTTGCATTCATTAAGTGAAGTGACGTGACATGTGGCCAAGTATGGTGACCCATACTAGGAATTAGTGCTCTGCATTTATCCCATCCAAAGTGCACACACACAGCAGTGAACACACACACCGTGAACACACACCCGGAGCAGTGGGCAGCCATTTTTTTTGCTTTGTATTGAAGGTGGGAGAGAGCGCTGTACATTCACTCCCCCCACCTACAATCCCTGCCGGTACGGGACTCGAACCCACAACCTTTGGGTTACGAGTCCGACTCTCTAACCATTAGGCCACGACTTCCCTACCTTAATACATATTCTGAGGATGAACCAGAGGAGTTTTGTCTCCTTTTTCTTTCGGATATTGATGCTTTGGACCTTGAATTCCCTAGTATGGACTTTGCATTCTTAGTATTGAGATATACACTAAATAGCCAAAAGTATGTGCATCCGTCCACCTATATGTTGGTTGAATTCAGGTTAACTGGAACATTTTTGTCCTCAATGGCAGGTATTTGTTCAGTTTTTAGTTTCAAAACCATTTCGTTATGGACAAGGCTTTTGCACCTGTTAGTGATAAATACAGCTAAAATGCTTATTCTATAAGGTGTCTGCATAGTTTTGTCTCTGTAGTTTGTGTCTGTATAGAGTTCAGAAACATTTAAATTCATTTGCATTTAACGTTATAATTTTTTTTTTTCTGTTGGATTGGAGCAACAATTAACTTTTTTTTGGACTTCCTCTGTAAAATGTGAATTTGTGGCACTATAACGTGTATTAGTACCCTTGAAAGATAAATAACTCCCCTGGGGTCCGCAGAGGAGAAGATATGATCATAACAAGATCATTATGCTCTCCCTAACCAAAGGGAGAGCATTATTTCTGATGATTTTTTATTATTCATGCTTTATGCTCCATATAAATTGTTCAGCACCATTTGGTGTTGAAATGGTTAAAGGTGCCTGTTTTGCATCTTTATCATGTAAGATTTCATGTATTATGGGTCAGGTTTGGTTGTTTGTTGAAAGACTGTGCACATCAGCAGCATGTTAAGAGGATGAAACGTTAAGTGATGATCATGCACGCCTTTTGACTTCACACAAAGCTTTAAAGTTTGACACTGCAAAAGAATGACTACTGTATTGGTTTCATGCTTCCTAGAGAATTAGGTTATGGATAGCTAGTCATTTCCATAGCAACCACATTCAGTGCATATCACATCTATTGACAAGCCGATGAGCTATTTGTGGTGCATTCAGAGGAAACTGCTGTGTAAGTGAATGGCAGTTTTCAGGATCAAAGTTCATTAAAGAGTGACGTTTTGCTCATGTAGCATCTTTACATTTAGTCCTATAGGAAAGAACTTTGAATTAATGCTTCAAATATATACTATATACTGTACTTAAATGAACCATAATTGAGAATTGAGAAGCTTGCTTCCTAATCTAGTTGTCTAATAAATCTGGCATTGTATATTATAAATATTGTTTGCTATTTGACATTGCTTTTGTTCTTTTTTTGTAAGTTGCTTTGGATAAAAGTTTGGATAAAAGTGTGCATAAATGTAAATATTCTTTGAAAAACTGTGTGAGTACCATATTATATGATTGTGATAGTCATTCAGCACTATGGACTATATCAAAGTACCATGGTATTACCAACTGATACCCTCACTGTGCAGTAGTCCTAGTAGTCTATGAAATCCCCCTACTCTGTGAAGATTGGCACCCTGTGCTGAAGCCTTTTGCACAACTACCCCATGAATACAAAACATCACTGACAGAAACGGGGGCTGGGCTGAAAACTTCCTCTCCGAAAGTGCTTGATGGGGGTCGTCACGCTAACTTTGTACCGCGGATGCGTCCCTTTGTCTCGCAATGAACAGGGAAGGGCCACACTAATGGGCAGCACACTGATCCTGTCAAGCGCCGTATCCGTAGCACATGAGTCCGGTGAGACCGCATTCACATACATACATGCATACACATGCAACAATCCCAGCGTCCTCCTGCTGAGTGTTGTGTGGACATGCACAAAAGCTTTTTCTCACAGGAATGACACCGTTCGGTCCTGTGCATATGGTGATGTGCGCAAGAAAACAGATGGAGGAAATAGATGTTCTTTTTTCGGTGTCCTTTGAAACACCATTTGATTCTCAATCTGATAGTTGCTTACAAAGGAGGCATCTGTTGTTTTTAAAGATCAAGAACACAGAAAATGCAAACTGTACATATTTTTAACTGTAAAAGTGGACCTTGTCTGTGCATAAGACCCCACCACAATGTTAGGGTGGTTGTGAGGGCGTTCAGAGTGTCTGTTGCTGTGTGGTTGCTATGCTGTTTCTAGGGTGTTGTGGTTGCTTACGGCCCAAGTCAAATGTCCACCCATATGTATGTGTCTGTGTGTGTATATGTATTTATTTTTTTTTTTTTTAAGTTTATTTTTTTATTTTATCCCCAAAAAATGTTGTGTATTTTTTTTTTTACATTTTGTAATATTTTATTTTATTTTTGTTTTATGCAAAGTTATTTTAAAATGGTTTGCAATACAATATTGATTTCTATATTTTTATTTATTTTATATTTTATGTAAAGTTATTTTATATTTTTTATTTATTAAGTTTTTTATAATTGTTTTTAATACTTCTACTACAACTACTATTACTATTACTAGTCATAATCATTGACAAATTTTTCAACTGTTTTATCGTCCGCTGGGTGAAAATTGCAAGTCTGATGTGCACAACAAGCTGCACCACTTTAGGTATCACTCATGACATTTGTTTCAGAAACAAGTATAATACTTGCAGTTAGGGGTTTGTTTAAATATCGAATATCTAAGTATTGAGCAAGCACTCATAACTACAATTCGACTGAACAAATTGCCACAGATTGGATTCATAAAACAAAACATAAAACATGGAATAAAAAAAAAACATTCCACCGATTCCAACTGTTACCCAGAACAACACTTCAGAAAAAATATCCTCTTTTAGGATTTCCAACACACAGCTGAGCCCTCTGAGATTTCTCTAAAGTGGAATTTGTGGAATAAGTCTATTACTGTAGGAGCACATCACAGTGAGATAACAGTGTGAGATCACAGTGGGCTGCTTGTTGTGAAAAGACAATGTAGCAGTAATTGACAAATCAGTTTTTGCCATATTGCCAGACGGCTGGAGTTTTTGCTGCATCATGTTTGTTTGTTTGCGTGTGCGTCTGCGGGAATACACGCACATGTGTATATGGATCCACTTGCGGGACAGTGTATCATCCTGTTTATGTATGCCTCCAGGGATGATTATTAATCCAATAATTAAACATTTATTGCCAACAGCACCTGATCTCCTTTCTTTCGGTGACCCTTGGGGACTCAATCACACCATCACGGGAAGCAAGAGGATAGGAAGAGGGGAGGGAGGGCTGAGGGAGGCGGGAGAGCGAGACTGAGCAAGGGATAGTGGGAGGGGTGGGGAAAAAGAGCAGCGATTCGGGAGGGTCATCAGATAGCCAGATTCTTTCACACCATCGAGGTGTTATTGTGCAGAAGGACAAACGTGTGTGAAGTTATGTGACTCCAGAACAAAGGACAAAAGACCAGGACGAATTTAACATGTTCCACAAGAGAAGAACAACAGAAGGATGAAAGAGGGGTGCACCCCTTCATTGAGACATCCCTCCCGGTGCTGACAACTAATGAGAAAAGTTCTTCTTCTGCCTCAATGGACTTTTATTGTCATTTTCATGCATCAACATCTGATTGTTTCCAATAGGACTGAATTGAGGAAATAAGACTTTGAAGAGTGAGGAACTCTAACATCTACTCTCAGCTTCACTCTTAGAGCGAGAGGACTGTCAAACACGTTACAGGAGACACAGAAGAGCACATAAAAAGAAAGAGGGGCCGCGTCCCTCCGCAGCTACAGCAGAGATGCTGCGCTACCTGATAAAGACGCTTCTACAGATGAATCTGTTCACCGATACCATCCGTGATGCCACCAACGGAACCGGCCTGTTCTTCAACATCTCCTCCATCCCGTCATTCAACTCGTCTCTACTGGACTGGGCTAACTTCACTGGTCTCAATGGTAAGGGCTATCTTTCTCTTCAGTGTTTCACTGTAGAGTTAAAAGAGTCAAGTTATGATAATGGAAACACTTTACAGTAAGGCTGTATACTTAACTTTGAATTTTGGTTAATGCTAAATTATAAATATACATTAATAACATTATATATTAAAGATATGGTAATGTTACTCACTGCAAAAAGTGGTAACCTGCAGTTATTACATACAGAGATATTTCTACCTGATTTAAAGTAGTTTTGGTGGTAATTTATGTTTTTAGGTTGATTTAGCAATATTAAATAATATTTTTGACTTAAATAAATATATATTTATATGTATTCATGTAAGTATATGTGTGTGTTAAATATTATAAACATATATTCAAGCATTAAGCAATGTTGAAATACATCTTATAATATTAAAATATTTTAATTGACACCTGCCCAAATTAATAAATGCTATGAAAGTATTGTTTATTGTTAGTTTGTGTTAAATAGAGCCTTATTGTAAAGTCTTAAAGTTGTTGTTTTTTATTCTGAGATATAACTTTCAGTCTGAGATTGATGTATTATGTATCACTGTGCATCTGAGATCTTACGTTTCTCAGATCATCTGAAAAAAGTTTGCTTTATGTTGTACAGGTTAGGAATGTGTATCAGATGAGTAGCTTTTTTTTTGATTAGATATAATTTGATAACCGTTTCTTATTCCTTGTATTATTTTAGAATGAATGTGCTTGCTAGATTCTGAGATATTTGTTAAGCATTGAGCTACCACTTTTGGAGCAAATTTGATTTCAATAGACCTACAGTATATTATACAAGAAAGTTATCAGGTAAAAATTTGGGCTTGAAATGATTGATTTGATTCATTGAATTTGTCTAAAGCTTTCGTGGTCTTTAGTTTCTCAACCACAATCAGCCAAACACACTCAGTGTGGCTCAATATTGATGGGATGCTTAACTTAATTTTCTAATCAATTGAGCATGGATCCAGCTGAAGATCTGCACAGAATATTAAATAAGAAGAATATTGAATCCCTCAAACTGTCTTGACCAGCAGTGCCTTGACGATTTAATTTGAAAAGTCCTATTGAAATGTAGTTATCCCTTATAGAAGCTTTCTATACATGAATGATGTGGTGAATCTGTATGGATGCATTTCCTCCATTGTCACAGAGTGTCTTTAAGCAGTGTGTGTAATGGGATTCTCCCGCTGTGGAGTTCTGCTCAGTGGAGGTAATGACGGAGAGCTGAGTGAGTATGTATTAAGGTAATTAGGAGGAGGTTATAACCTTGATGCCCGTTTAATGAGCTTTCACGATGCATGTGGCAGTGTTGAGATCAATAGCACATGCTTCCTAAACACACGTCTCCATTCATTCTTATCACGCTTATGGTTATTTTCTCAATCTCTCAAACTCTCTTTCTGTGCTGAAGCTCAGCTGACAGACTGACTCGATCACTTACTGTCATCTCACACGCTGCCTGTTCCATCAGCTCTCATTCTCATCTTTTGTTAAGAACATCTGACTTTCCTTTCCTTTCCTTTCCGTTCCTTTCCTTTCCTTTCCTCAATCCATCCATCCTTTTTTCTTTCTTTCTTTCTTTCTTTCTTTCTTTCTTTTCATCCATCCATCCATCCTTCTTTCTTTCTTACTTTCTTTCTTTTCATCCATCCATCCATCCATCCATCCATCCATCCATCATTCATCTTTCTTTTTTTTCTATTCATCCATCATTTTTATTTCAATCATCCATCTATCCTTCCATCCATCTCTTTTCTTTCTTTCTTTCCCTTCATCCATCATTTTTATTTCAATCATCCATCTCTTTCTTTCTTTCTTTCTTCCTGCTTTCCATCCATCATCTTTTCTTCCTTCATTTAGTCATTCTTTTCTTCTTTCCTTTAGTTACTATTTTCCTTCTTCCTTTAGTCACTCTTTTTTCCTTTAGTCACTCTCTTCCTTCTTTCTTTCCTTCATTCTTTTATTTACTTCCTTTCATCATTCTTTCCTTCCTTCATCCTCCCATCTTTTTCTTTTTTTCTTTTTCAGAATCTTGTTTTTTCCATTTCCACCCCTCTCTCTTTCATGTTGTCTGTGTCTCTTTCTCTCCTCTTCATATCCTGATGGTTAACTTAATGTGCTCTAGACTGCTTGCTTTGTTTCAATGTACAGTTTCATACAGAGAGAGAAGAAAGATATTTTTTTCCAGAGATGGTCATGTAGGAGGTAAATTTGCTTTTGAAATGTACCTCTGAAAAAAAGCTTATCACAGCTTGTGTTATCTGATTTAGCGAGCAATGATAATACTGAGACTGTAGCACCATTGAGACCTCTGCTCCCTCTGCGCGCGCGCGCACGTGTGTGTGTGTGTGTGAGAGAGAGGGAGTTTGGATGCTACATGATCAAAACCAATACTCCCCCTGTCCTTTTCCGCAAACACTGCCAACACTGCACTGATTGAAAGCACAAAACACACTTGAACACACACTGCCCAGCTCTGGGCAGCACCTCTCCATCTGCTGACAGATATGAATTTGAATTTTGCATCATGCTGTGTGTGTGTTTGGCCTCCTGTGTGTTTTGAGCTTATTGAGATCTTTCTGAATATACTGTCATTGCGTAAATACATTTTGCACTGTATTCCTTAGCATTTTCAGTATTCATTTTGCGCAAGTATTTTTTTTATAATTTGCCTAAAATTAATATAGAAGTTGATCTAAGAGCTTCAGGAAACGCTTTGGGTTTATGTGTGAGATTCTGGGTACTTGTGTGTGTGTGTGTGTACGTGCTTATGAGTAAATCAAGAGATGAGCTTTGTGTGTTTCATATCTGTGCTGCTAACCAGCGGGTTTGTCCACTGCATTCACCAATACGATGTGCTGATTTCTATGAAATGAGTACTCAGCCGGCTGCCGGTCCTCTCAACTAATCGAAGATGGGGGGAAATCAATAGTGCCTGATAACTAATCCAGGAAGTAATGGTGAATTTACAGAGACAGTGTCTATAGGACTCTTGTGGTAATGCATAGCTGACCAATGTGTCTGCATCTGGCTTTTTTGCTGAGAATGGTATGATTTATGAATATGGTGTAAAAAAGTTAATTTCCGCTAGCTGTTGTTGTATTTCCCTCATCTTATGAGTCTTTCACTCCCTCCGTGCATGTCCATTCATTTTCTAGACATATCTGAAAAAAAAAAAACAGACTTTATGTATTGCCATGCAATAAAAAAATGCTAAATAAACAATTGTTTTTTAATGCAATTTTTTAATTGTTTAATGCATCGCTAACCAGTGTGACTCTGTCATTTTGTTGAGGATGAAACAACTTCATTTATGTTTTCTGTTGCGGCATTTCGATTGTCATATTTGGTGCTTTTGATTGCAAAATCTGCTTTGTGCATTTTTTTTCATCCCAGCTCTAGCTGGAATGAAAGTCCAGACCCCTTTGATTCAGTTTGTGTAAAGTTTTCTGTTTTTCAGAATGGTAATTGACCCGATGCAAGAAAATGAAATTTTCGGTGACAATCCAGCCTGTCATGACAGCTTATTTCAGTGACTAATCTGACAACGAATATAAATTCATGAATCTACAATGAATAGTGGCAGCAAATGAGTTTTGCCATGTGAGGAAGCGCATTGCACCTGAGGCCGTGGTTGCGAGGTTTCCAGTGGATTCCTGTGCTTTCACGTCAACGCAGCATTCTATTATGTGTTGAGTGTGTGAATGGGTCTAATATACACATTTTAATGAGGCCACTCGGTTTCAATGTGTGTCAGAGGCAGTGACAGGCCGTCCTCTCGCTTTATAAATCTCAATTAGTTTGTTCGCAAACATACTGTATATTTGAGGGAGTATAATTTAGCAGGTTTGATTCAGTCAGAGCCAAGTCAGCTCTTCTATTATGCACTGTACTTTAGTATATACATCATTTTGTATTTACGCTTAGTTTTATAAAGTTATTTCATGTAGCTTTTGTGTCTACACAATGATGCAGCACAGAAGAGCTGTATATTGTTTCATTTTACTTTATTTTTTTGTCCATTATTAATCCATACTGCAGTAGGGGGCTGATCCCATGTTCTCTAATTGGCTGTGTTGTTGTCGGGGGTAACGGGGCCGTGTTCTAATCCCGCTGTGCTAATGTATGTGTTTGTGTGCTCAGAGAGGTCAAGTGGGCTCAGCCCTCCCTCATCTCACGGGTCTTTTAGTCCCTCTGGGCTTAAATAAGGCATCTTTAGGGCTGCAAACCTCCTACATTTATCATGCTTTAGTGCTTGTTCATCTTCATTCATGTCCAGATTTGTCAACATTCATTCTGTGTGAATGAATAACTGAATAAAAGAAGAAAATAGTCAAAAAATGCTTTTTAGACAAATCCTTCAGAAATATATAGCATTGTAACCATACAGTATATTTACCATGGTAGATTTTAGTAAAGGGTGTTTATGTATAAATAAGATTTGAACTTTATTTTTCCAGTTATTCATTCACATTAGTAAAATGTTAACAAATCTTAAAATCAATAAAGATGGATAGGAAGGCACTAATTTATCGTGGTAAATTATGAAAAGGAATAACTCAGTTACAGTACTACTTACTCACCTGTGCGTCTGTTCTGGATTCATAACAGTTGTAAATTCTTACAGTGTTTGTTCATTAAAAGGTTTTGGTATTGCGTTTTGCATAGAACTCAGATGCCAGAGTAAAAGCAAACAAGTGGTTCATATCTATATAATCACATGTTTATCCAATGCAGTTATAGAAAGCTGGTTTCTGGTAAACATAGAGAACATGTTTTTGTTACTTTTAGCACTTCTTTCCAGAATTGTTTTCGCTGTGACTTGGGTCCATTGTACTACAGTTTATCAGCTAATAAAATCTTAGCACCTCCCTCCTCAACAGTCAGATATGCAATATAAATGGAACAGCATGGACACACACATCCAGTCATAATACAACCTGGAATGCAAATCAGCCCCACATCCGTGCCCATTCCAAAGGCTTCCACCATCATTAACACACTAATCATATGTGCTGAGACACACACACACACACACACACACACACGCACACGCACACGCACACGCACACGCACACGCACACACACACACACACACACACGTGCGTACATGACAGAGGTTAATTCCTCAACCACCCATGATTAAATCTGACCTTTTCACTGCAGCCTGAGACAGTTCAGTTGGTCAAGCTTTAGATCAGCAGAGGAAGATAAGATAATATCAGATAAAGAGTATCTATCTATCTATCTATCTATCTATCTATCTATCTATCTATCTATCTATCTATCTATCTTCATCACACACCACTTCTTCTCTCCTTCCACCTAATCTATATGTCTCTCCATCTGTCTCTCCCTCTCACATTATTTCAAGAGATTTCTCTCCCCTGCATCAGTCCTTCAGAACGTCAGGCTATGAATAACATTGTGAGGAGCGATGTGTCATGTAGCAGCAAATGACTGTCATTTCTACTCCTGGGCGGACAGATGAGCTCCCTCAAGCTTAATCAGACACAAACTTATTCACTCTATACCCTCCACAACTCCTCCCTGTCGCTGACAAGCTAATCCAGGGTTTTAATAGCCCCCGTGGCTCTGGATGATATGCAGAGTTATGTACATATCAAAACGTGCATGGAAATCAGTTACCGACTCCATCTGCATGTGTGAAGGTGACTAGCGCAGGAAAGGTGGGTTCTCCAAAGACCTGGCAACCCAATGGTGTTCACATGCATATGCAAATGACTTCAAAATGACCCTTCTCAACTTCTTCAGCAGTATGATTATAAGAAGGGTACTGCAGACATGTGCTTGAAGAAGGAAATAGATGTAGATAACCATATCACAGTAATTAAGCACCCCCATGTTTAATGTACATAGGTTAAATATGATTTAAATTCAATTAATGCACTCCATTATTAATGACTAAAAGTAATAGAATCAGATTTAATTGAATTAATACTTAGAATGTGTGTTTGTGTGCTTGTTTATGTGTATAAGTGCAAAGTTATGCGGCTCAGGCATGACTGATGACAACGATCCTGTCCTGTTTTTTAAATATTAACCTGTCAATCAACCTAGCAGTGTAGCAAATAAATATTTCTGTCTTTCTTTGACTGTATTACACACTGTATGCTGATACCATTACATCGCCTTGAATGAAAATCCCTCAAAATGTATAAGATATTTCGATTACAGCACTGTATATTGAATCAATTTATTTGTGGCAGAGTAATTGAGCTGTGAGCCGAAATGAACACTGTGTCATTCCTTTGGGGGAAACTCAAGTAGGCGTGAAGTCAATGAAAGTGTGGGGTTCACTGTGTTGATGACGGAGGGGTCAGGGAGAGGGGTCGTGACCCCAGACCCTCCTTCTCATCGTTACATAGAACTGAGTTAATTTATTTCTCTCTGTCTGACACAAGTCAATGACAGAAGTCTATGCTGCCTGCAGCCGAGCGGTCCAGTCCGTAACCCTACACATCTGCCCCTCTGCTTTCTTATGCAAATGAGGGTGATTCCTCTAGCCATAATGGAGAGCTTCGTGTGCATACACACAGATGTGCATAAGTTCACTCATGCACGCACACACTTACATTTGCATACATTTATGCAGATTAAAATCACATGCATTTATGCATAATAAAACTATTGTTTACAGAGCTAAACGGATGGATGTATAGAACGACATCCATTTGTATGCACATTACCAATGGGGTAGTTTGTAAAAAGCAAACTTCTTTTTGCATTGTCTGCGCTACTGCAGACCGTACGGACAAGAACCATCATGAATATTCATGCAGGCACTCTGATTTGCACAAGCGGTTTAAAAAATTAGATGTTCTTTTTGGAAGATTAGTAGAAATAATTTTACTGTGATGAGTAAATGGCTTGCAAGATTAAATGAAAGCATTGAATGTTTATCTTATAACTTGTCTTAAGTTTTTTGATAGATTCTAGCATGTTTGCATAACTGTTTTGAAAACATAGACAGTCAATATGCAGAAAGTGATTGTGTTTAAGCATAGAATCATTTTTCTAATTCATAATAATGAACATGATGGCCTGGTTCAGTCAGACCAACACACCAAAATTTTGATTGTGCCACAGTGTTCATACTTTTTGGGGAAATCGTGGCTTCTTCAAAGTTGTTTCTGCATTATGGAACAGGAGAAAAAAATGATAAAGAAAACCCACGCTTTTAAAATTCAGGTCTTATATAAATGATTGCAAAAATGACTACAGAGAAAACTCAGAAGAGACATGGGAGAGTTCAGTACAACAGGTGCACTGAAAAGATGAAAAGTGTAGACGTTTTGATGCATATATATATATATATATATATATATATAGTTAAAATGTGTATATACACAAAATACATGGATTAAAACATTTTTAAACATTAAATATATTTTACAGTATATGTTATTTTGTGTGTGTGTGTTTGTGTATATAATAAGCATATATGTATATGTGTAAGTTTAGCAATTGTGATTAAAAATGGTAAAGACCTTCATAGAAATTATGTAGTATGAAACTATGTACGTTCTCATACATCTATATTCATTTTAGCCTAAATATATTGAGAAAAAAATCATGGACATTATTTTTCAACCATAAGTCCCTGTAATATTGGTTGCAATGTTGCATAAGCAGACATGTGTAATGATAGTTTGATCATGCGCTGTGATTTATGGCTGTGGATTTTTTCACCATTAGGCTATTTTAGTCTTTGTCAGGATGTGATTGCAGTGGATATTGATTGATTAACTTGTATCACTAAGAGCCCACTGATTAGAGAGAGCGGACAGGATGGATGAATCTTTTTCTCAGTCTATTGAGAGCCGAGGCCTGCAGTGAACCTCTTCCAAGCCAATCAATGTGTATTTCACACTTAAACACTAATTAAGTCATTAGAGGGCAGCAGTGTCAGTCCTGCTTGGGTGCTTGCACACACCACATACACATATATAATGTCCTCCTTATGGAAACGTGTATGTGGAGGGGGGCAGTAAGGTGATGTACCAGCAAAAACCCCTCTGTTATAAAATATGCACACACACACACAATCTCACACACACTGTGTTGTTAATAATGTGTGTAAGGCTGTGCTGTGCCATACATTGTAACATATGCGTCTCTAATAATCTGACTCATAATCACTCTAAGGACTACTGCAGATCTGAGTAAACAGCAAGCGTACACAACAACAGTAAACTAATTTTCACATGCTGTGCTGCTGAATAATTACACATTGAGCTGTGTCACAGAGCTACAAATTAGAGTCCATGGTTGAGAAATTAAATCTAGAGGATGCTGTTGCAATAGTACATTGATGGTGACACATAATTTAATTTTTTAAATCCTCAGCCATAAATCATAGCGCATGATGAAATATTGCTACACATGTCTGCTTGTGTATCTGCAACATCATTAAATATAATACACAGGTTTTCATTTATAATGGCAGAAATGTGTATTGAAAAATAACGTCTATTTTTTTTTTAGGTTTGTTAGGTTAAAATGTGTGTAAAAGAAGGTGGATATTTTTTGTTGGTGTGACCATTTCTTTTAAGATTTTCACCATTTTAGTCACAGTTTAGGTTTTTGCAGTTGCTCTTAAATAGTCCTGCTGTGTGACAAATTAATTTTCAAAGTAGAAAATTTGCAGGTAGGCTCTCAATTAATACGAGGTCATAAAAACTGCATGAATAATCTTTTTGAAAACAAAAAAAAAATAGCATGTCACATAGCAGGACACCACTGTTTTAGTTTGCAGCTGATCTGTGGTTAAAAATTAATTAATTATAATACATGTACATGTAATACATTAATTAATACATGTGAAAAGCTGCCAAAAGACTAGTGACAAGTTAACATAATCTATATGACTGTGGTGCACACTTTTTTTTCTTACTGTTTCAGTGGATTTTGCCATTACTATTGCTCATACTTAACCTTAACCTTTAACCATAAGTATTACACTTTTGCTCTGACTTGCACTGTTTGTGCTATATGAACATCCTTAGCTAACTAGCAATATCCTAGTAACCACCTATAACATCCTAGCAATCAGTTAGAACTCCCCAGCAACCACCCAAAGCATCTTAGGAAACACCTAGAAACACCCTAGCGACCTGCTAGCTATGCCCTAGCAACCACCCACATCACTGTAGCAACCACCTAAGTCCTTGCCACTACCCAGAACTCCCTAGGAACAATCTAGCCTGAATAACCACTCAGAACACCCTAGCAACTGTCTAGCAATGCTGTAGTTGCCATATAAAACACCTTAGCAACATCCTAGCATCCACCCAGAACACCATAGCAACCATCTAGCAATGCCCTAGTAACTATGTGGAACACCATAAAACATTCTTACATTGCCTTAGTAACCACATAGAACACTGTTGCAACAGCCTATCAATCAACCATCCAGAACACCATGGCATCCATCTAGCAATGCCCTAGTTACCACATAGAAAACCCTAACAACATCCTAGTAACCTCCTAGCAATGTCCTAACTACCACTAAAGACTACCTAGCATTGTAGAAGTGTGGTTTTAGGGATGTGCCCGAATAGTGAATCCGAATTCGGAAAGGCACAGAAAATGAATAACGTGTTCTACGGAAGCCCTAAAGGGAATACATCAATGCTTTCTCTTGCAAGTATATCGCTGGGTAATTATACTGTATATAAACTGCGGTCATCAGGAAGCCACTATTAATATGCGGGGCATTGAAATCTCTTTTGAATTACTTTCACTTTCGAGATTCACGATCACACGTACTCTGTGTATACTACGGAGCGCCAGTATGACTCTCAGTCATATTTCCTTACTCTGTTTATGTGGTAATTGAAATTTTATGTACTGTAATGTAACAGGCTACCGCTAGCAAGCGGCTAACCATGTCCCTTTAGTGGCTCTGTAGAACACGTTATTCATTTTCTGTGTCTTTCCGAATTCGGATTCACTATTTGGGCACATCCCTATGTGGTTTGCATATGCAAGCTTCACTTATTTTTTATTTTTTAAATTTTTTTAGAAAATGTAAACATTAAAGAGAAAAATTATCTTTAGGTTATGAAATATGGAAGCTTGTTTCTGCCACTGAAAATAAAAAAATGTAATTGCGACTTTTTATCTAACAATTCTGACTTTTTTCTCGCAATTGCAAGTTTACATCTCCCAATTCTAACTTTGTTCTCATAAAATCAGAGAGATATAAACTCACAATTGCAAGAAAGTTTTTTATTCAGTGGCAGAAACAGGCTTACATAATGAAATGTATTTAATCTGAAATTAAACATTATAGTTTCACTATAATGGACTGTAGTTGATTGTTTAAAGAAAGGGTGTGTTCACCTGAGGAAGATAATAGTGTTGGCAGAACGCTTGATTAGTATTCAGTCTCTGTTATACTGCAGAGAACCTGTAAGATCCTCAGCGTGGAGGATTGTGGGAAAACCTTTAGCTTTGCAGCATCCTCACAGTGCTGAAAATCCTGACAGGGCTGGAGAGAGAGAGAGAGAGAGAGAGAGAGAGAGAGAGAGAGAGAGAGAAGAGAGAGAGAAGAGAGAGAGAGAGAAGAGAGAGAAGAGAGAGAGAGAGAAGAGAGAGAGAGAGAGAGACAATAGAGAGAGAGAGAGAGAGACAATAGAGAGAGAGAGACAATAGAGAGAGACAATAGCACACATTATCCAGAATGCTGGAGTGCAAATCAGGTACAGGGCAGAGGGAGCTTGAGTACCTGATTCAGAACAGAATCTATTCAGCTCAAAGTGGCCAGATCCACAACCAACAATTCAAGAGAGAAGAGCAAAGCGTAAAAAGTCTTTGGGTGGGTGAGAAAGAGGGCGTGATGGCGTCAGAATGGGCAGAGGCCGGCAGAGGTGCCCTCTGTGTCCCAGCATCTGATCGAAATTTAATAAGTGTATTAGGATTGGCAGCTACACTCTCTGGCTGCCCTGGACATTAGCATAAAGCTATTTATTAGTCTGATTTCCCTGGCTGAGAGCGACCTGGCGTTGCCATAGCAGCGGCAGAGCAGAGTGGCCAAGTGTTTGGAGAGGAACGTGTGAGAGAATCTCGACTAGTCATTTTGCCAGAGGAGACCGAAAGTGGGGTGGAAGGGATTGAAACGAGAAGGCAGGGAGGCTTAAATGAAACTTATATTCGGGGAAAAGGTCGGATCCAACTTAGTCCAGCTGTATCACCTCTGGGAGAGCTTCAGGGGATGATGCCATTCAATAGCTCACCTGTAAAGGCCTGGGATATTGTGTTCTAGAGCGGTTTTGAGACGCGTACAGCATACGCATTTAGTTATAACTCTTAAAAAGATTCAAGAAGGTTGGATGCCGTAGTCAAACCTTTTTAATCTTTGGAAAACCATCTACAGTATGTGTCAGCTTCACTTTACCTCTCTTAAATTTACTCACCCTCATGTCACTCTTTTCCATAAAATGAAAGTAAATGGTTAGTGGACCTGTCAAGCTTAAAAAAAATGTATAAAAATAAAATAAAGATGACAGAATTGATAAATAGATTATGGTTGTTGTTCCATGATTCTTTACCTTCAGCTGTTTCTTGGAGGTTGCAATGGTTTCAACAGGTCGGGTAGAGGTCAGAAGCTTGTTCCACAACAAAGGAACAAAAAAACGCTTGTACTTCGTTGGTGGCGCTCACTCACTGATTGTAGAAGACAACACTAGAGCTCATTTATTGAATCTTCCAAGGAGAGCATTAGCAGGACATTTGTATAATGAGGAAAACGTTCTTATAAATGTTCGTATAATGTATGTATGACCATTGAAAAATATTCTGAAAACATTTTACAACTAGACGTTTCCCAGAACTTTCAGAAATATTTTCACTGTATTTAACTTTTAAATAGGAATGTTAGGAAAATGAGCGTTAAATGAGCATTAAAAAGTTGTTAGCACTGTTCTGTAAAGATGTATCAAAGAACATTTATTTCTAAGACTGTGTTTATTTGTTCATGCTCGTACATGGAGCAAAAGTGTTGTGGGTTTCTATGGTTCTGGGTCGCAGGTGACTAATCTCTCATTCTCTTTCACCGTTTCATTGTCCTGCACCTCTGAGAGTCCGCATTAGCCTCCTGCTGCGGCCAATTACAGTGCTAATACTGGACCTGAAGGTTTCAACCCCAGCAGTCCATTGAATGGAAGACGGTTTTCAGGTGTGTGTGTGTGTGTGTGTGTGTGTGTGTGTGTGTGTGTGTGTGTGTGTGTGTGTGTGTGTGTGTGTGTGTGTGTGTGTGTGTGTGTGTGTGTGTGTGTGTGTGTGTGTGTGTGTGTGTGTGTGTGTGTGTGTGTGTGTGTGTGTGTGTGTGTGTGTGTGTGTGTGTGTGTGTGTGTGTGTGTGTGTGTGTGTGTGTGTGTGTGTGATTGCAGAGAGTAGTGTGTCACCACTGATGACTGTGAACCAAA